>NC_068567.1:48235870-48550512 GCF_025698545.1 Gossypium raimondii | reverse complement strand
TAAAATAAACTAAACGAAACCATCCCCCTTTTTTTTTCACTTCTATTTTGGCTAAAAATAATAATAATGAACTGAAATGTGTTTAAGGTTTCCTCTTTGGACAATTTTAATGAATGAACAATGAAGCATAAAGCATAGGCGAGATGAGGAAATCTTTATACCTTAAAACACCCCGGACATCTCCCTATATCCCTTAACAACCTTACCTTCAAAACAACCATCATCCATCATCCATCATCCTTCACCCAAGGCCCAACCCACACCCATTCTTTGATCCCCCACCGCAACATCATTTCATCGAAGGGAAAGTTTTACATATTTTTCATATTTCAACAATTTCATGTATTTTTAGATTTTTAAAATTATTATTTTTGATTTTTTAAAACCTTTTTATGTATTTTTAGATTTAGTATAAATTTTATTCTCAAAACTATTGTAATCAAAATTAAAAAGGTTTTTCAAAATGAAAAATTGAGATCACAATAATGTTGGAATATTTTTAAAATATATGTAGTGTTTTAATAATTGCAAATGAAAGGTTATGTCACTTGATTATTAATAAATAGTCATAATTATTCAAGTAAATATCTATTGAATAATTATGTTTATTGCTAAAGATATGATTATACATTTGGGTAATTATGTCCTTATGAAGAGACATGAGGCCTCTTATAAATAGGAGTGAAATTTAATTTTTATGACACACACAAAAACGTAGAAACAAAATTTCTTTCCATTCTCTCGTTATCTTTTATATTACTGAATTGTTCTTTAAAGAATTTCTGCAGTAATTTTTTTTTATAGAAATTGGTATACTTGCTATGCTCCGCTCTTTGCTCAGTGGACTGTTTCCATCAGTGCAAAACATAGACGATCATTGGGCTTCATTGTATACTTAATATTTATTTGCCAATAACTCTTTTGCATACCAAAATATAGGTACACCAAATTTTTTGTTTACTATTGTTGCATGAATTGAATCTTATGACTATGTTTTATTGAGATTAATTATATTATGCAAAAAGTATAAGTGTCGTATGGATTAATTTTTGATAAAGTCAAATGCTAGTTTATTATATACATGATATTTTACATGCATAGTTATGATTGTTACATACTTACATAATATATATTATATATCATGCAAGAAAGAAGAAAGAAAAAAAGGGAAGGAAATGATATTTCAGTTCGTGCCTTAAGCTGAAACATATGTTTGTTCGCTGATTTCAAATAGCCATGTCTATTTGGTAAACTTCCAAACATGAAAAGTTATGACTTTTCAAAAAGGCACTTATGTACTTATTGGTACATTATATATAGATATTTGGTTGGAGTTGAATTAATTTAATTCATTTCATCCAATTTGTGAGTGAAACTTTTCAGTACAAAAGTATTCTCTTTTTCATGATGTATATTTAACTTGATATATGATATTAATTATTTATTAAAATCATGCTATTAGTAACTAGCATTTGGATGTTACTCATGAGGCATTAGTTAAATGTATTAATTGATAAACGATACACTAAATCAAAGTTTATCATGTAAATGATCATATAATATGAATCATCTTGGTTGATTTAAAATAACCATAACCTAAATGGCTTTATATATGATTGAACATTTTTAGTCTATGTTATAAAGTTTGTACTAGAAGTGATTTTGACAATAAATGAAATAAATCATGTGCAATTTGCATGGTTAATTTTTCTTGTCAAGTAGAATAGTTAAAAACATTGGTTTATATAAAGATAACTATTCTAGTATGAAATCTTCTAGTAAGAATGTGAATGTCATAATCATATAATTGAAATCGAGATCATCTGTGCATATTTATGATGGTGCACATGATTTTTATATGGCTTAGATATGATCTATAAACTCATAATTCTATAAAGTTTTGAGATGTAGTAAATTTTGAAATTTACTTTTTAAGTCATGAATCAAATATCTCGTGAGTATGAAAACAACAATATGAATGCTATTTGAGGCATTTAGGTGATGGACATGATTTTGGTCATAGTAAAAAAATTAATAATGTCCATGGTAAAGGGTGAATAAATGTGTGATTTTATAGTAACTTGATTGGACAATTGATGTTCATTTAATATGACTATATATGTTACACCTTATATATATATTGTGTTGAAAAAATAATGTTATTTGGTTATGAATGCAAAAAAAAAGTTTTAAAGTCTTATATTGACTTTGAAAGGAAGGTATGACAAATAGAAAATATGTTGTCTAGTTTCACCAAGGGATTCGAGGCCTCTTTACGTTAACTTACTTAGTAAAAAAGACATGAAGCATGGTTTCATATATTTTGGTGATTGTGAAATTAATTTCTTGGATATCAAGAAATAAATAAAGTAGCCAAATAAGAAATTGTAATTTGACTATAGTAAAAAGGGTATCCTTGATAGCATTCTTTTGTGGAAGAATGAGTAATTGAACAAGGTGGGGATATTGGTCTTTTGAATTTTCATGACACAAATAAATATAAAGTTTCACCACGTGGTATAGATAATTAACATAGCTATGTTGAAAATATGGAGATTTAGGGATGATGTACAAGCTTATAATATTTGAGTTACCCATGATGGAAACTCAACTCAGCGTTCGGTATAACGTCAAGTCTTGAGTTCAAAGAGACAAAAATACATCATTAGCATGTGACTGTTAGCACTATAAAATAATATATAATATATCATCCTAAGGGAAAAGTGATAGGTACCCGTAATGATAAGGAAATGATGTAACAACCTGATTTTTCAGTGGTGTCGGAAATAGTGGCTCGAGGCCACCAAAGCCGACGAGTAAGCTCGTAAATTTTATTATTTAGTATTTACGAGTCAAATGTGATTTTTAAAAGATTTTTGAATTGAAAATTTAAGTTTTATAATGAATTATTAGGTTCGAATGGTAAAATCTTAGGTCAAGTGGTTTTAGAAAATGAGGTATCAAGACCTCGCTTCTATAAACCGAGCCATAAATATTTTTATAAATATTTACGATGTTTTTATTAAGGTAGTATTAAAGTTTCGTTGAAAATTTTTAACGTTTCGATAGTTAATTAATTAAAAGGACTAAATTAAAAAGGTGTAAAACTTGCTAATTATAAGATATAAGTGATTAAATGACTAAATTATTAAACAAGGAGAACTTAAGGAGTAAATATGCCTAAATGGAAGGCATGAGGTGGCATAACAAAGAAAAATAATAAAATAATGTGATTTAATGGCAAAATGGTAAATTATTTGAAATTAAACATACAAATTAGAAAATTAAAAGGTTTGTAGGCAATTCTTCTTCAATTTTCAGTCCAAAATGCCATAGGAGAGCTTTTTAAGCTGATTTTTATATTTTTGCTTCATGTGAGTTCAATTCTTACTCTTTTCTTGTAATTTTTATGTTTTTGAGATTTTTATAATTAAGTCCAACTAAATTTTACCTTAGTTTTTGAATTTAGTGAAAATTTTGGAAGTTACCATTGATGAATATTAAATATTTTTGATGAATAACATGGATTTAGAGCTTTAATTTTATTGTATGATGATTTTATAAAGTGATTTTGTTGAATATTGATTTTAAGATCAAATTGTAAAAAGGTTAAAATATTAGGGTTTGGTAGTAAATTTCTATTTTATTAAAGGCTTTATGATGGCCTAGAATATTTAGACAAATGATTAATTGAGAAAAATTAGTTAATTTGATAGATTAACGAGACGTTTGGTTCATTTGTATTGGAATAGAGACGTAATGGAATAGAGGTGTAATAGCATAATGAAAAAACTAAAATGACTAGGATACCCTTAGCATAAATTTGTTTGGGTAAATGATTATTGTTATTGTTATTTAAATTTTAATAAGATTACTAATATCAATAATAAATAATTTAATCATATTTTAACATAATTATTATTAAATATATTATAATTAAAATATATAATTTAATAAAATTCTTAATAATCAATATTCTTATATGAATTTACTAAAATCATAATATATGATACTATAAAATATAATTTGAAATAATTAATATTAAATATATTTTAATTAAAATATATGATTTAATAAAATTTAAAATAATTATAACTAATAAATTTTCTTATATGAATTTGTATAATTTAAAATAATTATTATTAAATATAATTTAATAATAATATATAATTTCATAAAATTCTTGATAATAAATTTTCTTATATGAATTTATATAATTTAAAATAATTAATATTAAATATAATTTAATAATGATATATAATTTCATAAAATTATTGATAATAAATTTTCTTATATGAGTTTATATAATTTAAAATAATTAATATTAAATATAATTTAATAATGATATATAATTTCATATAATTCTTAATAATAAATGTTCTTATATGAATTTACTAAAATCATAATATAACTTGAGAATTATATTCTGCATAAACATAATTAACTTATATTAAGAAAAGGTTAGATGATAATGAAATTCTACATCATAATCCATATGTTATATAGTTTTACAACATCAAAAAGTTTGAACATTGATTTTTAATGGTCAGAAAGAAATCTTCTGACCCATTCCAATCGCGCAGCAAAAGGTAAACTAAAGAAAACGAGCATTTGAGTTGGATGATCTGGAAATTTACTCAAAGCTTGATACCGTTCATCATCGGTTAAACCTTCAGTTTCCCATAAGGTTGAACGTAAATTTGTAGCTTTCTCTTGAATGATCCAGAATTCTTCAGACTTCTGCATAACGACCACATCGGAGGCAATACTCCTACTGATTTGATCGCCAATGGCCTGCATGTTTTCGGCCAATAAAGTGACAACTTCATTAAATGAAGAAGACATATTATCACAAGCATCAGATTTCTTCTTTTTCTTGTTTGAAGATAAGGAACCCCCTTGGTCTCTATCTCGTCGCGGCTCCGCAGCTAAAACATCCATGTCATCCAAAGAGACGTCAGCTTCGCAGTCATAGAATGAGTTTCTCTCTTCATCCATATCTGTAGTAGGTACAGCCTCAGCATTTATTTCTTCAAGAACATCAATAGCTGTTTGAGCATCTTTCCCAGTTGCTCGATCTCTTGCATATATGGCAGTAAGCTGGTTGTAATAAGGGAAAGTACGATGTCTGAATTGAGCGGCTTCTTTGTGACTCTAAAAAAATGAGGAAATCGTATTAGTTATAAGTTTGGTAAAAATAAGATAGTAAAGACTTGAAATAATTCTTACCTTTAAATAGGAGTCTCAAACTGCATCTTCAGCAACAACGAGCTGCCTATGCTCGTCCCAACCAAAACCGCTATTGTTTTGGCCATTAAGCATGTCATAGACGATTGACCACTCCCTTTTTAGTAACCTAATCCTCGATTCAATATTAGGTTTCACCTTCAACATTGCATTTGGTAAAGCCTTTTGTAGCATTCTTTCTAACTCGTTTAAATAGCCGGTTTTGAACCCGGTATCAGCATTAAATGTTCCAACATTGTGCAAGTCCACCATGCAGGAAACCAATGCTGCATCTTCTTCTGGAACCCATTTTCTTTTGGTTCCTCGAGAAGCTTGAGAAGAAGCATTTGATTCTGGAACACTTGACATAATTATCTTAAGAAAAAAAATTATATTAATTACTATTAATATCATGAATCAAAAGGTGAACACTTTATAAAATTATAATTAAGTTCAATATCATGAATCAAAAGCTCAATTCTAAAATTATAACACATGCTGAATGAAAAGAAATTAAATTATAATTGAACAAGTTTAGTACAATACAAAAATCAATTCAAACACCACAAAAGTTTCACAAACTAGATACATAAAATAACATAAGAAAATATATTCAAACTCATTTTGTCCCTAAACCTAACTAATTTCTAGATGCTTGCCATTCATTGAACATTTGGTTGGCTAGTTCCATCCTCCAAGTAGCCCAAGCATCCGATGGATGAATATTTGCGATATTCGGTTCATCGTCATCCACCACATTACTAGGCAATCCTTCTCCCACCTCTGCTTCAATAGGATCAATACTCATATGGGTTCGAATAAAATTATGGAGCAAACAACATGCAATAATAATTCTATTGTGCACCCTTACAGGATAGAATGATGGACTCCTAAGTATTCCCCATCTAAGTTTTAATAACCCAAAGCATCTTTCAATAACATTACGTGCTGAGGCATGTTTCATATTAAAAAACTCTTGCGGAGAACTTGGCTGATAATCCTGACGCCACTCATTCAAATGATATCGTTGTCCTCTAAAAGGTGCAAGAAATCCCTCACAATTTGTGTATCCAGCATCAACTAGATAATAACAACCTATGAAATAATTTTTTTAATGATTAATTCAACACAAAAAAGTTTGATCTTAATGAATAATTCAAAGTCCTTTAACTATCCACTTTACCATGAGGAACTTTTAGTCCATGTCTTCTACTAATGGCATCTCGAAGAACCCATCCATCAGCAACTGAACCTTCCCAACCAGGAAGAACATAAACAAATTGCATATCAGGTGTACAAACACCTAGCATATTTGTTGCTATGTCACCTTTTCGCGTTCGATATCTAGGTTTATCAACTGTTGGGACCCTAATCTTGATGTGGGTTCCATCAAGAGCACCTAAGCAATTCTATATCACATGATATAAAACATTGAGTTAGAATACTAATTTAAATCTAAATCAACTAATGTTGTACAAGCTATATATAAAACTCAGTCCAATACCTTAAACCATTTCCACCTTGTGTCAGAAGAATAGGCTGTAATTGCCTCCGGCTTTTTAAATAACACATCTTGTAAGTGTATGACAGTATTTAAAACACTATGAAATGCTCTGCTAACAGTTTCCCCGGACCTTCTAAAGTGATGGTTGATAACTCGATTTTTCAGGTGATGGGAGATGATATTTAAAAACATTGCTACTTGTTCATCAACAAGCATGTTTCTTGATGACTTCAATCCCCCTATCGATTCTAACATCTCACATAGTTTAAAAAAGGCAGTTCTATTCATCCTAGGTTGTTCAACACAGGTCTCGTCACTAGCATATACAAGTCTTTTCACATAATCCCGTTTTGCATAAAAATCTAAGGTATAGGACCTAATCCTTGGTCTATAAGTATGTAGGCTAAGGCTGGCACCCATTCTAAATAAGAACCAAATCGTAATTCTACAGATTTCCAACCATATTGTCAATGCAATACCAATTCTTTTATGCCTCACACTTTGTGCAATTAAAGGCAGACGAGCCATTACTGCAACATATTAAAATTAGAACACAATATCAAAGAATTGAAGTTGGAATTACACATTATTAAATAAAAATAAACAATACAACTTTAGAACACACGAAGCAAAAAAGTATCTATTAAATGATATCGTTGCAACTTTAATTTCGTTTCTTTATCAATCACCCAAACAATAATTATATAAAAATGATATATAACTGTTTTTTGTAAATTTAATCTCATTTACATCTACAAATAATTGGCCTTGCAATATGAATTTGTAAGGAAAACAGAAACCAATATTTTGAATTTGGCCCGCGCAAACTTCGCAAATCACTAAAGAAAAAAAGAATAAACTGAATATGTTTAGACAAAATTGTGAAGAATAGCTAAAACACATAGCATATTCAAATCAAGAAACTTCTAATTTATCACAGCATATTCTACAATAGCAACCAAAAAGAGTACTAGAAACTCTCCAAGTGCCTAAGGCACAAGTTCCACTAGTAACAGAGAGGATACAAAACTATCTCCGTCACAGTAGAAAATATATAAATGAATTCTAACAAAGCTAATTCTTAAAAATCCATGTTTTCTAGGGCAACTTTAAAGCTAACTGCCAAACATAAATTAATACGAAGACTTAAAAAGAAAATGAAAAATCTGGATAGTATAGATTAAATATTGATGGAAATTAATTTTAGTCTTCTTTTTTCTATCTAGTTGCATTTAACTCTGAGGAATAACAATAAATTCTAATGCTAACCGCGCAAAAGGTTCCTAAGGACAAACACTAGTAATAGATGGTCAGATTATCGGCCAAATCTGGGGTCTGAAAGAAACCTAAAATCACCAACACTTTGTACTATCTGCAAATGTTTTCCATCAAAATGACTTACAGACAGTTCTCAAGTATTGTGATTTAACATTGAGTTCAAAGATCTTAAAATGTATACATTATGACCGCCCTTTGAAGCTCATCATCATACATCGACTACTTAATCATCGACTTTCAAAATCGAGCGAATAAAATCTAAAGAGCTCATCATTCAGCTTAGACCGGAAACATGAACACTAAGCTAAGGTAGCAATAGCCCAACTTTTAAGGGAGGCAGAGAATAAGGTAAAGGTCTCTGTTTCTCCTCACAGGTCATGGCAACAAATTCCATTTCCTACATATATACAAGACAAGCAGGATACACCTCTCGATAATGATAAGAGTAGTCTATCAATCAAACGTAAAAAACCACTGCAAACAATTGTATAGCTTTTGAGTTCAAAATTATAAATACAAACATGCAATCGGGGGAAACTAACCTGTAATGAGCAAATCGGGGAAGAGAGCGATAAAGAAGTGCTGGAGCAAAGAACCTGTAATGATCAACAACCAAACAAATAATGAAAAAAAAACCATAACCAGCAAGAAACGAAATGCCGATTTACCAAGAACTGAAACAATCGCATGCAGAGAGGAAAGAAATAGGTTACTTAGAGGCGGAGATTACTCACTTGCCGATTCAAAGTGTCCGGAGATCTGAGACCGTCGAGTCGGAGAAAGATGCAAAGATGAAATCAGGAGTGGCTGGAAGTTTGGTTCGCTGGCACCTTCTGTTGATGTTAAGAGAGAGAGAGTCGGCTGGAGCTCGATTTTGCCAAGGGGAGGGTAAAACAGACACTAATTATCTAATCTTTACTTTTGCAAGGGATTAGAAATTAGCGCTGAAGCAAGCAAAATGCCGAATCCGTTCGCAACGGATTACGCCCGTATTAAGGCAATACAGCGAACCAAACGGCGTATTGAGTGGGGCCACCGAATCGGGGTGTAATGGCTAATCCATTACACCCAACCAAACAAGGTGTAATTAGTTAAGGGATTAAATTGCAAAAGTTGTAAAAGTTTGGGATAATTGTATAAATTTAAAAAAATTGAAGGGTATTAATCTTGAAATGAATTGGAACTGAAATATATGCTAATGAATGAGTAATTTTATATTTTAGATCAAGATTTCATAGATACTCGTGAAAAAGAAAAAATAGTGGCATAGTCCCTGAACTTCTGCAAACATTACAAATCAATCCAGGTAAGTTCGTATGGTTAAACTTTAAAAATTATGTAGATTTGATGAATGGTATTATATTTATTCTATTATTGAAAATGAATTATTATTGAAGTTATAATTTTGAATTGATTATTCGGATTGAACGGAACGCAGGATTTGAGTACATTCGTTATGTGGCGCATGACGACATTGGAGGAAAATGATGGAAAATTACCCAAGTAAACTGGGGTTCAGCATTTGTTGTGAACTCTTGTGTTTACTTTCTGTTAAGCTCTTACGAGCTTTTGTTTAACTCATACGAGTTTCTGTTCAGCTCTTACGAGCTTTTGTTCAACTCTTATGAGTTTCTGTTCAGCTCTTACGAGCTTCTGTTCAACCCTTATGGGTTTTTATTTAGCTCTTATGAGCTTCTTTTAGCTTTCATGAGCTTCTATTCAACTTTTGAGCTTCTAAAAACGATGTACTTTTATCCGTAAGTCGTTCTCCGATTTGGGGAGGATTTTGTAAGGTGATTTATATACTGAAATTGAAAGACATATTATTATTTTTGGTATTGATTTGAAACAAGTGTATTCATTGAGTGAAGTTGTGACTGATAGGGAAATTGCATGAATAATTTTGTTTGTTTGATTTGTTATAGTAGGTTCAGTAAGATTTATGTTTAATCCGTCAAACTTACTAAGCTTCATTAAGCTTACTTGTGTTGTTTAATATCTTTGTAGATTTATCAGCACTCAAGTCACACTATCCAGCTTATTCCGGTAGTTTTTAAAACATTCAATATGGTTTATATGGCATGTATAAGGTTTGTATGGATTTGATCAAAGGTTGGCTTATGTAAATGTTATGAAATATATTTTGTTTATATAATCAACTTATATATATTGGTTTGAAAATGGGGCACATTTGTGATGTTGGTATAAGTGATGTATGTTTGTATGTATTTAATTTGTGGTGAATTTTAGTAGAATTGTTAGATGGATTAAATAGGTAAGTTTGGGTATTTGGGTATATGTGATGATATGTTATGTTTAAAACATGATTTTGGCTCGTTTTGATTGCTTTATTGTGGTTTATTGATGTGTTAAAATGTTGCGTTTAAGTTGATTCTAAAATGGGTGAGAAATGTGGCCTTGAAATGACATATTTTTGTCCACATGGGTGTGTGTCTCAGCCGTGTGTGACACACGGCCAAGTGACACAGCCGTGTGTCCCTTGTAACTTAAAAATTTGTACAAGTCAGTATACTCAAATTGTTCACACGGCCTATCACACGGGCGTGTGGTTTGGCCGTATGACCACTGCACCTTAATAATACAAGTCAGTATGCTCTCACGGCCTAACACACGGGCGTGTGGCTTGGCCGTGTGACTCAAGCTAGAGAGCACCCAAATTTGAACATGAGCTGGGATACGACCGTATGCCCTATTTCGAATCCCCACACGACCTGGCCACGTGGGCGTGTGACCCCTGCACCTTAGAAAAATTTTGATATTTTTAGAAAAAAATTTTTAGTACCCGGTTTAGTCCTGACTTGTTTCTAATGTATATTTTGGGCCTTGAGGGCTCATATAAGGGACAATATGATTGATTATGATTGGTTTTGATATGAATGTTAAATGTTATGAAATGTCTGTATTTGATCTGTAAATTTCGGTAATGCTTCCTAACCCTGTTTCGACAACGAATATGGGTTAAGGGTGTTACAAAAGATAAGAGTATTATACTCTTAATAAACCCATAACATAAACATGTTAGAGTATTATAATTCTAGGAACGCTCTAGATAGAATCAACCTATATGAGTAGAAGTGTGGCCGCTTTTAGGAGCTCAAAGGCTTGGCTTTGACAACATTCATTAAAAGAGGTTACAGACACATGATCGTAATAGTGTCCCTAGATACTGTGCATTAACTGGTGTTGAAATTATTGTGTGAGATATATTAAAGTCAACTGACTAATAACCAGCAGGAAAGACTTGTCAACTGACCAAGCGCGGCATTAAAGTCATAAAGGACATCCCGAATAAACTCTAGAAGGGGTATAGTGAAGCCTGCTTCAAGTAGGAACAAGATAGGAAGAACTGAGGCCTCATGCTAGTAGAGTCAAGGCCAAACACCTTCGGGATGTTGAATTCATACTTATGATGTTTCGCAAGCAATCCACGACACATCAACAAGTTTTTCATCTTCTAATAAGTTGTACTACACGGATAGTTGAGACTAACAACAAGTTCATCATCCTTCCTTTTGGGCTTCTTCACAATAATCCTCTGCTCTCTTACTACCTTTCTCGGTAGAGCATTTCCACAACGACGACCACCTCGACCTTGAGTCCGATCAGGTATTATAATCCCTCTAGCCATTTCTTCAAAAAAAAGATGATAAAAATGACCCTAATAGCAACAGGAACAAGAGTTGTAAAATGAATCAAAGTATAAATACTCTTCAAAAGCAGAAATTACTGAAGAACTCAACCAAAACAAAAAAAAGGGCAAAAATAGTTGTAGAAATTTCAAAATGAAATATAAAAAAGTAACTCCAACTAAGAAAACCTGAAGAATATATAGCTTCCGAGTTGGCTTTTAGCTTAGGGAAGAAAGTTATCACATCTTTGGGGAGTTCCCTTAAACCAAAAACAATTCAAGCTGTTGTTTGCTTTAATGATTGGATGCGAGCTAAGGGATTTTCAATGGGTAATCATTATTCTCGATTTATTCTTATAATTTTATAACATTTTATCAATTTGATTATCTAACTATTTATTCTTATTTTATATTAGAAATTAATTGCAACAATGATGAGAATGACGATCACGATGAGGATGATGAGGACGATGATTCTTTGATTCCTTTTTAGGTATATAATTTACCTTAGAATTTATAGTTTGTTGTAAAATCAAATATGTTGATTGCTTGATATATAGATATTTTGAATGGTTGATTATATTTTACAAGTTATTTTGGTACTATTTTGGGTGTTGTTTCAGTATTGTTTTGATGTTGTTTTTAATGTTCTGCTGCTGTCGTTGGGTGCTAATTTCAGCTGCTATTTTGCTTGATATATAGATATTGTAGAACTTTTGTTTGGATATTGTAGAACTTTTAATTTTGTTAGGTTTCCAACATCAAGTGCATGAGAATATAACCTTGTTATGGTTGGTTTTAGTTACCAAGTTGTTTCACTAATTATCAAATTTCATGTACTGCCCTTTAGCTTTAAAATACTTCAATGAAACAACCTTGATGACATCTTTTACTTTGTTGTTTTTCATTCTTTCCATTCTTGTACTTTGTTGTTTTTCATTCTGTGCAAAATTTATTATTCCTGTAACACCCCAACCCCGGCCTAGAAGTTATGGCAGGTCTGGAGAGCTACATTAACCATTTTTGGAAAATCCAACTTTTAATAATAAGTTCAAACAATTCGAAACCATATAAGAGATTATAAATAATTAGGTAATCTTGTCGTTAAAAACAACAGTCTTAGAAAGAAATAACGATGAGAAGTCTAATAATATAATAAGATAATTAAGCAGAATGACCGAGCTCTCGACATGCCGACCCAATCAAGTCTATGGGTTACCTGAAATCCAAACATGCAAACTAGATGAGTTTAACTCAGTGTGTGTAATTTAAGTATGCAATCAAACAGAGTTATATATATCAATTAGGTGTTCAATTCCTCTTTATTCAGACAATTTCCAAATGCGAATATAGAGACGAAAACAAATAATATCCAATATAGTTGTAGAATAGATTAGATACAGATGCAAAATAGATTAGGTACAAATGTAGATTCCTACCCCCATCCGCTACACACCATCTTCGACCATCCCAACACACCATATAGGGTATCAAGTACCCATCCAGCCCTACACACCACTTAGTATCGATACAACACGTTTCAAAAATATTGCAGACTAGCTGCTAGTTCATAATTCGATAAATCGCCAGAATCAAATATATGTTTGTGGCTTAGCCACTAAAATCGATAGATTATTAAATTCCCACACTTCCTCCTTTACACAAACCCAACCCAATACAGATGCGTATTTAACATATATCAGATACGCACATACAATGACACAAGTTCAGATCATACTCATGTAGTGCTGTCGCACTCACTTATCAGATTTCAAATCAATATATATGTGTGTTAATAATAGATTATTCAATATAAAATCACCAGATAATGAATTTCATTGCCTAAATAAGTTCCTACAGAACCTATGGTAGGCCTACGTTAGATTTGAATGACGTTCACAGCCCTAGGGAAAAAGTAAAGGCTCTTCCCCTTTTCTACGAATCTACAACTCTCTTCTCTTTACTGAGCGAGACTCCATCCATATCCCTTCCCTACTAGTGCTAGTGGGATATTCTTAATTTTCTATTCTATCATTTGTTTGACAGCTTAAACTAGGCTCCATTTTAGATAGGTTTTCGGTCTTAATCAAAATAGGCCCACACACTCGTATGGATTCACACAGCCTGAGTGGTTGACCCATGTAGCTCAGCTTCTTATCACACACGACCTAGCACTGGTCGTGTGATTTAAAATAATAAGTCACACGATCTAGAATAGGGCCAAGCTCACTCCCGTGTGACTTAAGACCCCAAAATTTCCTCACACAGTCTAGACACACGTCCGTGTCTCTAGCCATGTGACCCTAATTCCAAAACAGTGAGCTACACTAGCCTACCACACGATCGTGTGGCTTACACAGCCTGACACACGATCATGTGGCTCACATGGCCTGGCACACAGTCGTGTGGCTTACACAGCATGGCACACGATCGTGTGGTGTCAACAGTCACGACTTTTGGCTTTGACCGATTGTAGTTTTTAGGGTTTTCGTTACACACCTATTGTTAATTCGACATAAAAGTGGTAAAAGTGATCCCAGAACTTAAAATCGACACTCAAATGCTCAATCAAACGACTTAACCGAAACAATTCACACAAAATAGCATTCAATCAACTATGTTGAAAGTTTGACGCAAAAATTCACAAAATGAAACTAACGCTTACTAACAATCGAACATAAATTACTCCAAACTCAGATAGTTGGAGGAACGATAGGCATCTCTCGGTCTTCCTTTACAATGCAACGAAGTAAACAACCACACTAAAATAGATTAAAAATCTACAACTACGAAAGTTGAAAGAAAATCCCAAAATCGACGAAACATGAACAACGAAGGAATTAAAGCAATGAAATCTCACCTTTAGTGACTAAAATATACCATGGAACAGTATGAATCAACAATTAACACAACAGCAATGCAAAGGAAGGTCACAAAGTCGACCGACAAAAATAAAGAAAGAATAGAACAATAATGGAAAGAAGAAATTGAAAAAAAATGCAAGAGAGAAGTTTTGAAAAAAAGAAATTTATTTAATTAAATAAAAATAAAAACTAACCATTACAAAATGCAAAGAAAAAAAACTACTACTTAGTCGCTTACGTAAAGACTCAAACACAAGACCAAAGGAAATACAAAAGTGTACAAGCCCATTTTGCCCGGGGCCCAAAACCTACCTAAACCTACCCAAACCCAAAATACCTAAAACCCAATACACCCAAACCCTCAGCCCAAATTAAAACCTAAATTACAAACCCATTACCCAGGGCCCGACAGGCCCAAAACCTTAAGATATTTTCAGTAAAACCATAAAACCCTAACCCTAACACCCCATGTGCGCCGCACCCATCGACTATCACCCTCGATCGCGCCACCCGCGCCTCGTCCCAAGGCCTGACACATTGCTGCTGTCGTTTCACCAAAGAAGCAAGGAGCCACCTGCTCCCCTCCATCAACGCTTGCAAACAAGTTGTCTTCTCTGGTGATAGAACCGACAGTAGGGGAGCCTAACGGCCTTTTCCCCTTTTTTTTTGGTTGTTTCGAGGCCAGATCCGGGTTTAGGAGGTCGAGATCTATAAGGGCACACCTTTTTCCTCTCATTGGCCACCGTGCGTGGCGGCGCCGGCACCGGTGACCGGCGGCTGGGGCAATGGCCACTGGCCGGACCTTAGGCTGAAGAGGGGTAGGGCCTTGAGAGGATTTCCACCAGCTTTTTTTGTAGAGAGGGGAAAGAAATGAAGAAAATAAAAAATTTTGGGCTTAAATAGCCCCATAAAACGGCACCGTTTAGCTTGGCCTCCCTAAACGCCAAAACGGCGTTGTTTTGGGGAGGTCGACCCAATCCGACCCGTTGGTACTCCATGATCCGCATGTTTTTGGATCAAGGGTCTATTTGCGACCCTAGTCCTTCCGAATTTATTTTCTTTTAAATTTACTCCTTTTTGTTCTTTTTGTTTTCTTTTAATTTAGCCCCAAAATTTTGTTTGTTTTTTGATTTCGTCCCTGACCCTCCAGCGCACTGGACAACAGACACTTGTCCAGGTTTGGGTTTTATTACCCATTTGGTCCTTACCCTTTGCGCGCATTTTGATTTTAGTCCTTTTTGTTAATTTTATTGCGATTTTTACCCTGTAATTTCATTTTTGTTCCCGATTTCGCCCCTATGTTTTGTTTATTTGTTAATTTAATCCTTTTCCGTTGTGACTTTTATTATTATTGAACTAATTAGATTATTATTATTGTTATTATTATTATGATTATTATTATTATTGTAGTAGTCATGTATTTATTTACCCTTTTTTTCACATATTATTTTATTTCATATATCATGTCGATTTCATAATATATTAATTTATGTTTTTATACTAACTCAATATCGTCTATATTTTTAATGATTTTATTTTATAATATATTTTTAAATTTTTTATTTATATATACTTCTATGTTTTAAAAAATCAATAATATTTTTATATTATTATATGTATAGCTACTTATTTTTTAATCTTTATATACACGTATTAAATACGTACATTTTTACAACATATACATATATATATATTTATAACTCATTTACATTTGTATGCATATATACATACTCATGTTTTTATATATTTTTAATTTATTTACCTATCTACATATATCTATATACCTATTTTATTTCCGTAATTTTAAAATATACACACATACATATATGTCTTCTTTACTTTTTTTATTCTCTTCATTTATCTATTTATTTACATCTTCATTATTATTTTGAAAGAATGTTTTCATGTTATTTGCTTATACTTGTTATTTTGCACGTTATTAATTTGTCCCGTTTTATTCATTCATTTTCATTGTTGTTGCTTGTATTATTTTTTTTATACTATCGCATTCAATATTGCTTTGTACGCATATTAACCTCATGTTTCATTGCTACTATTTCGAGTTAGATTAATTTATCTCGACGCATAAGTTTTGACTTTCCAATAAGCAAAATTTCATATTTAGATTCGAGAGGATTGAGCCCAATGTATTGGGTTCCAATTTTCTTTGTTAAATCTAAATAATCAAAAACACTCTTTAATCAAAAATATAAATAAAAGCTCATTATCGGGAATTCAATACGTTGTGTCCTAACGCATTGGATATGACATTTTGTTTTCTCGAGATGAGGATTTTTTTTACAAAATAATAAAGGCAATATTTTGCATTTGAAAATCCGAGAAAGTGTGCCCTAATGTGTTGGGTTTCGATTTCTCGTTTAGTCAAATAGCCAAATACCCTCTTAAAGTTTCAAAGTACGGGTTTTGGAAACCATGAGGTGATCTTGGTTTCGAGAGTTTAATGTACCGTATCCTAATGTGCTGGATGTGATATTCTTTCGGAACAAGAGAATACTAAATTCCAACCCACATTATTCAAAAATTTGTAGGATCGTATTTTTTAAAATTCTTTAAAGTTTTAATCTTCGACATTAAAGAAACTAAATAATCAACTAGGTACCAATTTTGGGCGTTACGAGGGTGCTAATCCTTCCTCGTACGTAACCGACTCCCTAACCTGTTTTTCTGAATTTCGTGGACCAAAATCGTTGTTTTAATAAAATCAAATTGTTTATTAAAAACAACCACTTTTCAAGGTGACCCGATCACACCTCATCAAAAAGGATTGGTGGTGAATCTCGTATTCATTTTCTTTTTCAAAATCCAAGTCGACCCCATTTTTATAAAAAAAATAGTATCAACAAAAAGCTTAACCATTAAACCAACAAGCTCATTCTTGTCACAAGTGAACGCAGAATAAACTTAAGTGGAGGGTTCAAAGTCTAAGGTCCAAATTAAAGGAAATAACAAAAGTTTCAAGAGAGGGACACAAATCCCTGATACCAAACACATAATCAAGACCTTAAACCACATAAGAAGATACTAAAATTTAACAAAATTGCATAAATAAACATTCAAATTTTTGGGACGTTACAATTCCCTTAGAAAGATAATCATTACATTAGCAATGATTAATTATTATGAATGTTAATGAGGTGTACATCCAACAAATGACAATAAGGTTTTATCCAATATTTAATATTTGTTAATGGAATTTAATAATTTTGGGAAATTATTTGTTTTAATTTTTTAGTGTATTTGATATACTATATTTTAAAATTTTATTTTATGTAATAAAATATTTTCAAAATAAAAAATGGGTCGGTCGGGCCTAGGTTTAACATATATAATATGAGTCGGGCTTGGACAAAAATAGCAACTCATTTTTTGGGCCAAGGGGGGCTGGGCCTACCAATCAAGCCTGAACCCAATCCGGTCCGACCCATGGAGGCCTCTAATTACCCCCTAAGTCAAGCTACAATGACCTACTTTTTCCTAAAACACGTGAATGAAAGCAAAAGTAAATAAAAGGACTCGAGTTTTAGCATAGCCTAGGAATGCCTAAGTGGTAACAACCTCCCTTTCAAGATGCAACTTAAATGACTATTGACTCTATGTATGCATTTGTGCACTCATAGATGAAAAGATATTTCTAACATAAGGTATTTTTCCTAGTTATTGAAACAAACTTTCGAGGAGGGAGTTTGTGAATGTGAGCTCGGGCATACTTTCGAATTGCTTAGGTTCTTACAATTAATGCATTCTATCATGGCACAAGGCAACCTTCGTAATTAAAAAGAAACAAGAGCACTTAGGTGGTGAGCCTTTCCTTCATTATCAATATCACAACACAAGGCCACCTTCCTGGCTTCCGTTTGGTTGAGGAAACTTTTAGTACCTGACGATCAAGTTTTTCCATTTTTTTTACATGTATGAAGTGCTAAAATCTTTCGCCGAGATCTAGTTTTGGCTCTTTTTTCCCTCCTCATCCCTTTTTAGTCCTTGCATTATAGGATACGGTCACATGTTTTAATATGCTACCAATATTATACAATTAGACAGTTAGTACTCACACACACAAAAGAGATATACATATACCACACACTAGATCCAAAGGAAGCTGTCCAAATAAAAACTTACAATTTGCTCTCTTGGAGGCTTAAAAGTTCTTTGGGTGAACAGTCCTTAGTCACCAGGCCAAAGATAGGTGTTGTCTCGCTATTTCTTTATAGCCATTGTTTTGATAAATGCACATGTCATGGCAGAAAAGTTATAATCCTCTCCTCAATGTAACGTTTTGAGTTAAGATTAAGTTCATTGAATAGAGGTTATGAAACAGACAAGCTAACGGAGGAGGATGTACTGTTAAATGCTTTATATTTTTTATATGGCTCAATTTTTTTCCCCCATTTGCTCCTATTGAGAAGATGCGGTTTAATGATAAGCATGCTTTGTGTCCTGACGCATGCTTTGACTGTAATATGACTCAACCTCAATCTAGTTTTTTATTTTGTAAGCAGATCAAAAGATTTTCACTTGTTCCATGGCCATTTCATTAGATTATGCTTAACATTGAATTGGTCTTATAATGTGCTCAGCTGTATGCATCCATAGTCATTAATTTCTATTTTTGTGTGATATTGGTGCTAGCTATCGGTCTGATATGTCAATTGAAGAAGCTGCAGAGTTGGTCAGGAGAGCCGATTATCATGCCACGTTCCGCAATGGAGCCAGTAGTGGTGTTGCTCACCTCTAAAAATATTTCTTTAGACGAGTCCTTTATGTATATGTGTACCCTACTTTTAATGAGCTAAATTCTTAATAGGTGGAAGAAGCTAACTGGTGAAGATGTTGTTGAACTTCACTATAAATACTATCCAGTCATGCCTATCACAGTAGAACAGGAAATGTTATTTTAAAAATTAATATAATAGTAAATAAATATAAACGATACTTTTAAAATAATTAATAAAAATTACTTGTTAATTTTTAAATTAAATATAAAAACTATATTTTTTTTTGAAACGCAGAAGCCACGAGCTGCTATATACTAGCATTTTTTTTGTGAATTATAAGAGAAGAGCAAAGACTTAATAGTAAAGCGACTAACACGACTCGAATTTAGACCACACCTAAGCCAGTGAACACCCGAACCATCAAGCTAGCACGGAATTTTGAAGAACGGCAGTTATCCACGGCTTTTTTTTTTCCCTCAAACACATTATGTTTTTTATTGCTTCTGCGATGTAAAAGTGTTTTGAAGAACGGCAGTTAGTCCAACTCATGTTTGCACTGTAATGTAACGTTGAACCTGTGGAGGATGTCTGGTTTCAGTGCTTGAAAAGTGGGTTTTCAAATCCCAAATTTTCATATATTGAACTAACATTGCAATTTTTTTATTAAATCTTATTAAATGGTATATAAAATATGGGATGTGGCTTTTGTGTGATTAAATTTTTTTTTTAATATAATTAATTTTTTTATAATTGAGCTTAATCAAATTGCTCTCTTATAGGTCTGGAGTTGTTTGAGAATACAGTTGCCCAGGGCCTAGGGCTAGAAGGGACATAAAAAAAAATGTTTTTTCAACTTTTAATATGAAAAAAAAAATTAAAATTAATTAATTAAATGTTTAGGGCTTTTAATTTTTCACCAAAAATAGTTCATCTTTTAGGGCCCAAAATATTTTCAGCTTTTATTGTATTATAGTTTATATTTTTTTTAAGAGTCCAATTTATTATTTCGCTCAAGGCCCCAAAAATACAAAAAAACGGACATAATCTCTTATTATTTAATAGGAGAAATGTGAATTTCTAATGGATCATAAGTCAATTAAAGAAAATAAAGAACAAACTTTAGTAAAGAGATATAAGAGATTGTTTCCAAGATAACTTGGCTTATTCAAAATTGTTTTTATTTTTCAACAATTGAAAGGTTGATTCGATATATGTTAAAGAATTAGGGCTGAGCATTTAAAAAAAATATTATTTTATATTAATATTTAATATTTTAGGTGTTTTCCTTTTATTAAAATTTTAAATTTAAATAATTTAAGATGTATTTTAATTTTAAATAATATAATATAATATTATTATATATTTTTATATGAATTACATAATATATACAAGTATTAAATAAATTGAGTTAAGCTCGAGCTTGAATATTAAAACCCAAGTTCAATCCATATTTTAAGTAGATTTAATTTTTTATCTAAACACTTATTTTCGAGTCTTGAATTTTTATTTAAACTCGCTTATATTTCAATTTAAATTTTCTTACGGAAAGTTTTGTTTTTGCAAAATATATTCGTTCAAGCATTGATAAGAGCTGATCTAAGCAAGCCATGATGCATAAGCAGACGA
Source organism: Gossypium raimondii (assembly GCF_025698545.1). Classification (NCBI taxonomy): domain Eukaryota; kingdom Viridiplantae; phylum Streptophyta; class Magnoliopsida; order Malvales; family Malvaceae; genus Gossypium; species Gossypium raimondii. The sequence goes on along the minus strand of NC_068567.1, from coordinate 48,529,629 downwards.
CTGTGGAATCTCATGAGCATTGGTTTGGTTATGAGAAACAATCATAATTCTCATTAATTTTTGTTAAAATAGTTTAACAGATTAATAAATTATCGTAGTTCACCGCTCCATTTTTAGAAAATAAATTTTTTTGTAATTCCAACAGATGATTGTGCACATCACGTCATCATTTTTTACCCATCACTGTTCATCATCATCTTCTTCCTTAATCCATGAGAATGTGAAAAATGACGCCCCTTTCTCTTGGCTTCCTTCATGTGACGTGCAGGAGAGCAAGAGTGAATCACGGTTGGCTTCCTGATATTCTGTCCTGAAATTGGCAATCCAAATATGAACTAAAAACAATAAAAGAATATTTTGTGTGTGTGCTAAGCTACAAACAAACTAAGGAATCCATAGACTATGTAATCTCGTAGAATAGGATTATATCAACTTGAAGTTGCTACTAATTGTTCAGAATGTAGAGCTAGGAAAATATGGAAAAGAAATATCAAAAGAGAAAACAACGATTTAACCTTTTGATTTTCTCATGCAGGAAATCTCAAGTCAATGGATGTAGCATTCATCATATGTTTTACTTGAAATTATTTTCTTCTCACAAATAAATAATAGCATAATCATATGTATGCAAAAGCTCGTGTGAGTAAACTATATAACACTTTACTGTTATAATTCACTAAAAAAAAGCTTATAAGTAAACTACATCAACTGTCACATGAAATTCCGAAAAATTTTAAACATCTTGCTTCATTTTCACAGTTTGGCAACAAATGATGCGAAATCAAGTCCAAACCATACCTCCACTTAAAAATGATTATTACGAAGGCGATCAAAGTACAGGCGTTGGCCATGGAGATCTTGTTGACTTCATTTGGATCGAGCCAAACCTTTCACTTTCCACACTTTAGAACACTTGCCGAGAGTAGTTTCTGGAGCTTAAGCGAAACCATCTCTCCCTCTCTTTGCTCTGCACCTAACTGCTGTTAGCAAAGAAGGAATGAAGAAGTGATAACCGATTATTTATATGACCGCCTTAACCGTAGGGTTTGGAGGGTGGCTTAAGGAAGAAGAAGACAAATAGTGGTGGGTTCACAATAGTAAAAAATATTGAATCTAACTTTTAGGTGACTAAAATCAAAAGTTGTCTCGTAACGGTGATTAAGTTGTAAGGGTTTTTATTTGGATGATCGTGAAAGTGGGATTAATTAGATAATTTATCTTAAAATTCAGAATAAATTAAATATTATAAGGTCAGTCAAATCAAAGGATTCAATTCAATTTTAAATCAATAAATAAGAGTAACAATATCCTAATAAAGTCTAGGATAAATAAGAGATCTCTAAATAAGTTTTTAAATCAGAAAGCCAATATCTATGAAACAAAAGCTAATATCTATGATCCGATCTTTAAGTATTTATCGTTTCACAAGATCAATCTTCAAATATGAATCACCATAATTAGATAAATCTAATGTTAAAGGATTTACGGTTTCACAATATCAACTAAGTCGATTATTTTATTTTAAAAATAAAGTAAATTAAAATTGTGTAGTGTTACTACTCTAGTAATTGTCTCATTCAAGTGTAGGAGAGTTTGTTGTATGTGGGAAAAAACAGTGAGGATGATGGGGTACCTTCCCAGGTGGTCGGTTCACCATTTTCTCATCCAACATATCAAATTGATGGTGAACCTCGCTTTACCTTTTAACAGAAAAAGAAAAAGAATCCTGCACTGTGTGCTTCTCAGAAACATCCCTTTGGCACTAAGCAAAGACTTCCCATCTTTTTATACCAAAATTCTTATTGGAGAGTGAGTTTATGTTTTTTAATCCAATCAGCTGATATATATATGATAGGCAATCATACCTTATTATTATTGCATATGGAATAATTACAAAAACAGATAATCAAACAATCAAAATGCCAGCTTCATTAAACCTACTCTCACTCTTTCTCTCTCACCCTTTTGTTAGCTTCTAAGCATGTTTTCATGATTGAAAGTGAGATAGATATAAATCATCATCCGCCACATCTCCCACTAATCAATCAAATGCAAGAAATTTTGTTGGAAAACTTTGAATCAATTGCACCCACCCAAAAACATAATAACTAAATACATTATTTTTATATTAAATTAGTCTCTTTTTTAATTAAAATAATTTAATATTTATTAATTTCGAGTAATTAAAGACAATTAATCATAATATTAATGATTTCATCAATTGTACATATATTTTCATTGATATTATAACAAATTTAGTCTGCAACATCTACACATTTAGTCAAACATTCACACATAATATATAAACATGGAGGACTAAGTTTATTATTATACCAATCAAAATTATACACAATTAACAAAAAGTTAATACCGTCATTATTTGTCCTTAGTTACTCACTTTCAAAATTAATAAGAATTAAATTGCTTCAATTTTTTAAAAGGGCCAATTTATTCACTATCAAAATTAAGAGGGACCAAAAGATTTTTTTACCCATTTAAAACTTTGTTGTCAAATAGATGTAAGTATATATATATAGGTGAAAGTATCTATCAAGTCTCTCTATTATATATAGAGGTAGGATCAATTAGTCTGTCTACTATTAAATACATCAATTTTATCTTTGTATTACTAAAAAGAATTAAATAAAGTAAAATTAAAAAAGAGTTAATATTTACATTTAAAAATAACAAATGATATTTTTTTCATTTGCAATTCGATTCCAAACAAAAATTTCATTTATGAAAAACCTTTCAAAATATTAAATATGTTATAAGTAAATGTTATTTTTAAACATTTAAGTTAATTATGTTGAAATTTAAACTTGTTTTATTTTTTAATAATACAAGAACTAAAGTATTTCATTTAATAATAGGACTAATTTGATCCTATTATTATAATAAAGGGATCTAATAATTACATCCACCTATATAAATATGAAATAAGTATTAAACATAATATAACTTTTTCTATGGAAAAGCATATTAAAACTTTAATGTGTATTAATATTTATGTTATATTTGATACACAATTGGTATATAGATCTAATGCACCATCTATTAATAATAAGATTACACATTATTATGGGCGTAAAAAAAATATTGAAAAGTTTAAAATAAAAATAAAAATAATAATTAAAGATAGATAAACACAAAAAAATGAAACACAAAATTTGAAACTCAAACCCAAACCTAAAATTTTAAATCCAAAACTTGAAATCCAAATCTAATACTCAAACCGAAAACCCAAAAATTTAATTATAATTAATATAAATTATGTTGAAATATAGTTAATAATATTTGTTTTAATATTTTATTTTTATTTTACACTAATGATGATGCGTCATTTTATTATTAATTGATGATAACATGCACCCTTGATAATTATATGTTATTATTAAAATTCTATTATACGTATATGCGTATGAAAACAACGTATTTAAAACATAGAAGTGTGTTTGAAAATAACATATAATAAATAATGAAACATTTAGTTTGAAACAAATTAATAATAACACATGAAATATGTATGATATTAAAATTAAAAAAATTAAATTAAGTTGTGAGTAAAACATAAATTCATCATATTAAGAATAATAAATATCTTTGGTTTTGAGTTTTAACCTTTTGGTGATTCTGGTTCTCGTGTTTTTTTTTGAACAATCTCATTATAAGTTCTAATCATATCTGCTCTTTTTAAGACAATGCTTAGAACTACCCATAACTCCTTCCCAACCAATAAATAGGAGGATAATGCACTTCAGCACACTCGAACCCACATCCTCCTACATTAACAATGTCCATGCCAGTGAAGCTAAAACTCAATCGATGATTCTCGTGTTCTTTTTGTTGGTCCTATTGTGCTTTCATAGCAAATGTATTTAATTCTTTTGAACCTTTGTTGAGTTCTATTCTATTACTAATAATAACCTATCGATTGATAGAGAAAAAATGTTGTCATTAATCTTAAATTAGTGTCAAATCAATTTGTGATACCAACTCAATCACTAACATTATTAGTATATACAATGTAGTTAATAAGTTGTACATAGTAAAATTAAAATGTATAAATTAACTAGCATAAAGCTTTAGTAGGATGGTAAACTTATTATTTTACTAATCCAATTGGCATGATATCAAATCTCATATGTATATTTTATTTATTTTTTAAATAAAAGAAAAACTAAAGTTTCCTCAAATAATATAACTTATTTTATTATGAAAGAATATTTTTATAATTTTTTAATTAACTCGTCCTCAGTTGACTCGTAACATCAACTCAAGAATTTTATTAATAAATTTTTTTTAATTTTCTTAAAAACTATTATTAATGTAATAATAAATAATTTGCTTATAACTCCATTAAATACGGTAACAATTCCTGAACATATTAATTTTTAGGTATTTTACTAGGGACTGCTACTGGATTGAAGAAGTAGCGGAGATGGCTAATGCAAGTGGTGCTGACTTCCACTAGATCAGACGATGGTGTTCTTGCTCGATTCTTCTTGTTTTTCTTCTTCAGTTTGTCGAGCGAGCGGGGGCAGAACATGGACAGTACTGGAATGCTTGGCCTGGGTGTTGTTATTTTAATCTCGTCGAGACTGGCTTTCTTTTTCAGGCTTCTAGTTCCTGTGTGCTGTTGCTTTGTGGTTTTTACGTTTCAGTTTCTCTGTTCATTTACTCTGGCACCTTTACTTTTATTGTATCGAGGCTTATTTGCTCTTTGTCTGCTTTTATTAATGAAACCCAGTTTTTAATTTAAAAATTTTGATAAAAGAAATATTTTATATTAAAGGTTAATTATCGGTATAATGATAAAAAATTATTTATTATTCTATAAAATATGAGTTTAATCCCTTAATTTTAGTTTTTATTTAAGATTATAAAAAAAAAAAACCATAAAATGCAATAGTTATGTGGAAATTGAATGTGAAAGTGTGATATAAGTGGCGTTGTTTGCATGAAAGAGATGGCTTCTAATGCAAATAAAATTTGTGTGCTAACCAATTTTCCTTAGCTTCAATTATTTTATCCATTACAGATAACTAGATACGACATTAAAGTTAAATGAAATTTGCACCAATCGTGTTTATATTCTCTTTTATTTATTATTTATTATTTATTATTTTAGTCAGCTACTACATCAATAACAATAATCTTAGGCATTCTATCTGGTTCTTTTTTAATCCATAAATTTAGTAATTATATGATATAAAAATAACTATATATATAATCTGAATAAAATTTTGGTTGATATAAATATAAGGGTTAGTATTTGATATATTAATAATATTTTTTATTCTACAAAACTTAAAAAAATTGTTATGTATTTCTTTTTTAAAAATATTTTTAATATTTTATTATACCTTTACAGTACACTTACCAACCTTTTAACCAACTTAGTGGAGTTTAAAATTATTCCTAAATATTATTCCTAAATACAATACTTCAAATATAAAATAAACTCATAATTTTTCATTCCTATTTGTTTCTCTTTTCTAAAGACATTTTATAATTTAGTTGTTTGTGAAAGTGTTATGTTGATTGTTATAACATATATCGGTAAAAAAAAACCAAAATAATATAAAATATAATATTAAAATAATATTTTTAAAAATCAATGTTTATTTTATTAAATAATATATTTATATTTAATATTTATATTTACTAATTTATTAAATAATTTTTAATATAAATCAACACTAATAAAATTTAGTAGTACTAACAAACACAACTTTATCACTTACAAACATTTATTTTACTGTAAATACAAATAGAAATTTGTGGACACTAGAAAATGTGAAAACATAATTAAGCTTATTGACATGTAACACCCCGACTCGGCCTAAGAGTTTCGGTTAAGTCAAAGGCGTTACATTTTATCACCGTAGTGATCCTGTAAAGCCACTTTTTTACTTGCGTTGATACGAGAGGAAATCACTCTTTTGTTTTTAAAAAAACATTCATTCATTAAGCCGACTTTCTTAGAAATTTAATTATGATATTATTATCGTGGCATTTTGAAAATAGTTAAGGTTTTCAAAAAAAATATTTATCAAAACTTAAAGTATTTTGTAAAGCAGTGGATAATAACTATGAAAAATATTAGTTTTCTAAACCATATTACATGCAATTATCAGAGTATCATGCTTAACAAAAATAAAACTAGACAATCTCAAACCTAATATGCAAAAGCAAGAAATAATTAATAATGACAACCCAAAAACGATTAAAGAAAATTTTAATGAAACTTTTAAATAAAAGCAAAATAAGCTGCTAATTCGAGGTTCCTTCGATGTCATTCCCATCCTAATTCTCTATGTTACGTAAGAGGTAAAAAAAGGGGAGTGAACTTATGACAACTTAGTGTGAGTCTAATTTTTAAACCATCATATATAAACGTACAAATAGTAAAGCATTCAATTTATGGCATAATAGAAAATTAAACATATATAGGAAACATTTAATAAAATCATGCATGTATAGAATATACTCATGATGCAATGCAATACAATTTTAATTTTAATTTTCCCCCCATCCATCCTATCTGCCCTCTAGCATTGCTCGACACTTTAAAACACATATCAATAACTAACAATCCTAGATTTCCCGATGAAGATGGTTGTTCACTTGTCATCCGTGGCAATGACTTTTACTATAATAACTTACCATTGTCGTTTTGATGGCTTTTTCAACTATCATCCCGATTTATTCTATTTTGATGACTGTAACACCCTAAATAATTTAAGTTTATTTTTGTGAAATTTGATATAAATATGTATCTACCTCGATGGCTAAGTGTTTTGGGTGTGTATGTGAGGTCTTGGGTTCAAGTCTCCCTTATGCTAAAATTTTGTTATTTTAGAACCAAGCCTTATCCTTGCTAAGTGAGCTTATATAAAGTTGTCTGTTAATTTATATCAGAATGAGCCTGCTGGTTTGAATTCCTTGTGAGAGCGTGGATGTTTATTTTTGCTCGGTTGTCTGATAGAGTTTCGGTAGAGCTAAAATTTTGAGATAGTTGTGAGTTAGTGGGTTAGTGGGAGAAAAATAGGGGATATGTTGTCATATATTTTATTTTCCATTTTTTTCCATTTTTTATTGCTTTCTCTCTCTTTCTAAGTTTCTTTGTTTCTAACGTTAACTCTTCTCTCTTCTTCCTCCTCTCTTCGGTTTTTCATTTTCGGTTCTTTCCCCTACTTCGTTCGTCAATTGGTTGTTCCAAACTTTGATTTGTAATCTCGGTGGGTTCCATTCGTTTTGGTAAGTTTGTGTTTCATCTTGGTTTCTTCCTTTCTTTTTAAATTAGCATAGTAGTGTGGTTAGGGTGGTCAATTTCCTATAATCTGTTGCATAGGTGAAAGCGGTGAAAAATATCGGTTTTCACTTCAACGGCTTGATTCGATGTTGTGGTCGTTTTTAAAAGCGGTAAGTCAGTTTTTACACAATTGGGTAAATCGTGTTAGACTCGTAAATTGGTTGCTAAAAGGTGTGGGGCATTCTATTTTTAAGTGTGGGTTGGCTTGGAAATGTTTTCGCATTAGAACCAAAACAGGTGTGTTCTCAAAACGCAGAAAATTAGGTTTCAGTGAAAGCCGAAAAAGTATTCTGTCAACGCCACACGGGCGTGTGCCTGGTCGTGTGGTTGGCCGTATGCAAGACACGACCATGTGATGAGGGTGAGTGTGGCCATGTGGGCCACATGGGCTAGGCCAAGTTGGGCATGTAGGTTTTGGACCAAGCTGTGTGGATCACACAAGCAAGGCCAATCTAGACATGTGGATTATACAAGCGTGTGGGCCAACATGGGCATATGGGCCCATAATTTTGAAATTTTCTCTAGGGTCACACGGGTTCCTCCGATCGACTGTGGGCCTACCGTAAGGTCAGTAAGAGCTAACCAAACCCTAAATTATGTGATTTAATATTTGATAGTCTGCTCTGAGTAGGACACCGTTATGCATGTCTAATTATTCTGTTATATATATGTTATCTGTATGCGAGCATGTTAAGCATGATATTTCTGTATCTATATTCTGTATTTATGATTGGGGTGGGAATCGTATATGTGGAGGAAGTGATCTGTATGGCGACTTTCGCCTATATTCTAGCAACTTGAGTGCATACTATCTGTTATGTGTCGTAATGACACTCTAATGCCCAATTTTGACCCGGGCCCACTAAAAATAAATAAAACAAAAATTACATACCCAAAGTCCAATTAACAGAAACCCAATACCTAAAGTACCCAACATCAGACCCAAATTGCTAATCCGCTAGGGCCCATTCAAACTTAAACCCAAACCTACCTTGGCCCACAAACTGAAAAATTTTTAGTAAGAAAACCATAAGGCCGCGGCTCCTATCTCTGCCCAGATCCAGGCCTAGCGCGTGCATCGCCAACGCATGCATGCATTTCCTCCATGCGCGTCCTCCTCCCAGCTAGCCGTACCTGCACACAAACGAACAGCAGAGGCCAAGAAATAGAAAAGGACACAGCAAACAAGCAAAAAAACGAGCAAGACACAAACAACAGCAAATAAGGGAGCAACAATAGGAGATTGACAGCAAATACTAGCAAAAATAGGAAAAAATAAGGAAAATGTAAAAAAAGGGATTCGGGGGGTTATTTTTCATTGGCTCATGGATTTCGGCTATAAGGAGAAACAGATAGCCTTTGTATTAAGGAGGACTAAATACAAAAAAGAACACACGCATATTGTATACAGAGAAAATATTCAGAGAAATCAAAGAAAGGTTTGAGAGGTGTTTTCTTTTTTTCTCCGGCGTTACTTCCGGTTTCTTTGTTTTTTTTATATATTCGTTTTCATTTGTCGATTGTTGAAAGGAGAGTGACAAAGAGGGGGGATTTACCTTTAGAGTGGCGTCGATGGAATCTCCGTCCGCTTCGTCGCAGTCGGAGCTTGGACAGGGATTCCAGAGATTGAAATGGAGAGGCGTCGAACGACGGAGGGGAATAGAGCACTCCTCTTTCTTTAAATCTGTTTTAAAACAGCCAAATGTGTATTTAGGGTTTTTTCTTTAATGTTATAAGAATCACAAAACGGTGCCGTTTGAGGCCTGATTCGGTGGCTTCAAAACGACACCGTATTGAGCTTACCCGATGACCCGGTCCAACTGCGGCTAGATCCGCATGTTTGGCAGGGGGAAGGGTAATTGCGCGCCGAGTCCTTCTTGTTTTGCGCTGTATTTCAATTCAATACTTTTTATTTTTATTTCCTTTTTAAATTTAATCTTTTATTTCATTTTCGTTTCGATTTGATTCGCAACGAAGTGCTACGTTTTGAGGGAAGGGAATATTTCCCATTTGGCCCTCATGTTATTCGCGCATTATACTCTGTCCCTCCGTTTTGTTTTATTTTTGTTTCTTTTCTTGTAATTTAGTTTTGATTTCAATGTAGTCCTTTTAATTGATTTGTTTATGATTTATCAATCCGTTTAATATTTTTATGCTAATATTATTTTTATTTTTATTTTTATATTATACTGTTATTTTATTTAAACTTTACTTAATTTATTTGACTACTTATTATCCTATTATTTAGATTAAATACGGCTTTTCATATTTTTCTTATTTTTTAGCATATACATATTAGTTAATTTGAAAATTTGTTTCTTCCTCTGTTTATCTTTAACTGGTTTTATTTTTAAAATTTCTCATATATATATATATATATATATATATATTACTTTAAACTTTTACATGATTATTTCAATTTTCTTTGTAAATTATTATGTTAAGTTGCTTTGTGCATTATTTTATTTTTATATTAATTATTTTAAAATTATCCTATACTATCGGTTTTAAATCAATTTATATTAGTCATTTAAAACTCATTGTCATGTACTATTTATTTACTTATTTAAATTGGTCTTATATTTTTAAAACCCTATATTATTACATTCTTTGTTTATTTCAACCTCTTGTATATATGAATATATATATTATTTATATTAAGATTATCATTTTATATGTATGATTTGTTCAAATTAATACACATATCGTTTTTGTATTTTAGTTTTCTTTAAAATTTATTTATATAGTATTGATTTCAATTTTATTTTGATTTATTCTAAACTTTCATACATGTGTATTTATTTTTCTGTATACTTTCATATATATGTGTATATATATATATATATATATATGTATATTATTTATTTTAATTCATTAGCTTTTAAATATGATATTTACATGTAACTATTGCTCTTATAAATACGATATTCTGTTTATTAATTGCTTATCGTTCATTGGTGTACATTTCAATTTACGAATTACCATTTCGCGTTGCACGTTATTATTTATTCAAAAGATTACGTTTAATATCATTCAAGTATCGAGAGCATTTTTGTCCAAAAAGTTTTTTTTCAAAAAATACGTGACACTCGGAATTTGCGATCCTCGAAAAGATTATGTCCTAACTTACTGGATTCCAATCTTCCTCGGGATCTAAGAGACCAAATATCCCTTTTAATTAAAACATAAATAAAAAGCTCATTCTTGAGAATTCGATACGTGGTGTCCTAACGCATTGGAGATGACATATTGTTCTCTCGAGACGAGGATTTTTCCTAATAAATGAATAAAGACAATGTTCGATATTTAGGAATTTTGTGAAATTGAACCCTAACTTACTGGGTTTTGATTTTCTCATTTGACCCGAATAATCAAATATCCTTCTCAAATGCATGAGTTTTAAAAGTTAAAAGATAAACTTAATTTTGAAGATTAAAAATGTTGCGCCCTAACTCACTGGGTGTGACATTTTATTTCTTTGAAATAAGAGTGTTTTATTTATTCAAGTTAAAAGGATCGTATTTTTAAAATCTTTTCAAAATTTTGACATTAAGACATTAAACAATCAATTCGGTACCAATTTTGAGTGTCACGAGGGTGCTAACCCTTCCTCGTGCGTAATTGACTCCCGAACCTGTTTTCTCAAAATTCGCAGACCTAAAATTATTTTCAAGGTGATCCGATCACACCTCAATAAAAGATCGGTGGCGACTCCTAATTTTATTTTTATTTTTTTGTGTCGACAACAACTTTTTTTGTTTTAAAAAAAATGGTTTCGACAGCTTGGCGACTCCGCTGGGGACAGTAAGAGAGTCAGACCGTAAAATTGAATGTTTTTTGTCTTATTGTTGAAAATTGAAAATTGATTTGAAAAATTATGATACTCTCTTTGCATTTGTTTGTATAATTACTGTAAATTGAGTTTTATACTTTGGCATCATATTGCATAAAGACTGTTTAGTCTTACCCTTTTAAGTGGGAGTGAGAAGCTACTCCTTCGTGAGGTTTTCACCTCCGTGCAGGATAGTGGATCACTTTCGGGATACATTCGTACCTATGTCTCACATATATTCCCCTGAACCGAACTCGGTCTGTATGAGCCTATAATGGTTGAAGATCGAGGAATCTGCTGGTTCGGGTACTTTAACTTTAGAGCCAAACTACATGTAGAAGACCTTAGGAACTTAACCTAGATAGAGCCACTCCAAATCCCTAGAAGTCACCCGATTAGGTACTTTTGTTTTCCTTGTTTGCTTCTATTTTGTACTAACCCATCTTGTTTTGTTTTGATTATGATTGCATTACATTTGCATCTTAGGAAAGAGATATTGATTCAAGTTCGATTACTAAATTAGAAAGCTTATCATGGAATACGAATTCCTTGATAAAGTGGAAAATAATACGGCTACCTGAATATATTCTGAGAAACACATGAAGGGTGATGAAAGAGTTCGTGACCTTGCTTCGCGGCCGGAGGATTCAAGGCGATCGTCTAAGAGCCTTCGACATTTCAACCCCTTAAAGAAGCTGATGAGCCTTATGAAGACGGGTAGATGGTGGATTGTGACCAGAATCGAGAAAAAGGGGGCTAGCAGTAGCATCTATCAGGAATTGGAAAGATTATCTCAAGCATGCGGATGAAGAAAAAAATCAATGTTGTTTCTTGGAATATCAGGGCGAGGCCGTACATGTATCTGCTTTATGTAAAGGAATTTGCCTTCTAGTGAAGTTTTCTAAATGTAATTGAATCAGAATCAATGTCTCTTTAGGCATTCATTTCATGCATTTGCATTACATGACATTACATGCATATAAATTCATTAAAAGAGTCTAATTGAGTAAGTTTATTTCAGTTAGTCAACCTAACACCCTTACGGTATCCAAGCAGAGACTAGAGGAATGGAACAAAGGTTGGAAAAATTAGAGCGAATGCAAATACAGATGCAAGAGCAACTGACCAAATTTCAACATGAAATGAGAGACCAGATGCTAGAATTGTAGAGAACTATGATAAGCCCGTTCAACCGATTGCTAGTTGGAAAGTCAAAAGAAGTGAAAGACCCGGTGGTTTACTTTGGGATTGATAATGAGGATCTTGCCTATTCCTTAGATTGTACTCCGACAGGTGTCCAATTCCAGCCAGATGGGCGCCCACAAGGGGCACTCTTTACTATCAGATCCCAATATTATCAGACTAGTACATCGACAACAATGAATTGCCTGACAGGCCCAGGATCCAATTTGAGGAACAATTTAGCTAATCCTATTGCTAATCTAGCAGGAATAAAGTAGATGAGGGTAGAGTACCTAGATACTAGAAAGGCCCCAAGGAAGAAGGGGAATAAAAGGGATAATGCAGGCGGATATAACAAGGGCCACTCAAAACCAATCACTGTAGGCAGGCCAAAGACGGAAACCACCAGCCATCAGAGCCTTTTTAAGCAAGAATCTGGAGTGAAACCAGGTACTAGGAAGCTCCAGTTCACACCAATTCTGATGTCATTTAAGGAGCTGTATCAAAGCTTTTTCGATGCGCATGTTGTTGCTCCTCATTACTTAACCCCTTTACATCCTCCTTATCCCAAATGGTACAATATGAACGCACAATGCGATTATCATGCAGGAATTATGGGGCATTCGACAGAAAACTGCATTGCCTACAAAAAGATAGTTGAAAGACTCGTTAAAATAGGCATTGTCAAATTCAATGAAGCCTCCAGTGGAGAAAATCCTCTACCCAATTATATTGATGACGAGGCAAATGTGATGCATGAAGAAGAGTGGGAAATGTTCACATCGATGAAAAGCCACTGAAGGAGAGACCTTGGTAGATATCCGCCCTTATAAATCTGGGAGTGCTCTAAGCAAGTAGACTGCGGAAGAAAGCCCTGTAGTTTTTTGAACTTATTTAGAGTAATGTTCAGAACATTTTTGTTGTTTTTAGCCTAAAAATGATAGAAATTTCCTTTTTGAAATAGGCTCATGTCTGAACGTTATTATTTTAATGAAATACATCTTTGCAATCATTATTGAGCCAATATTTTCATTCTTTATAAACAATTCCAGATTCTTTCATTCTTTTGGATTTTCTTATTATTCATTCATTCATAATCATATGGTACAAATAATTATTCATGAATTTATACATTCTTTTGTATATTCTTCGGTACTTATTATGGGTCCCCAGATATCAATTACGTGAATGACTCTGCTATGGACCCAAATTTTCCTTTTAAGCGAGGCATGTGCTTAGAGGGATCTCATGACTTTAACAATGACAAAGATTTTAGCTTATCTCCGGATTTGTTGAGGATGGTTGAACAAGAGGATAGACAGATCCTACCTCACAAGGAATCAACAGAAATTGTGAGCTTGGTAAAAATTAGAATTGACCTGACCGTAAAGATGAAGTGAGACCTCATTAAGTTACCTATAGAGTTTAAAGATATCTTTGTAGGATCATACCAGGATAGCCCGGGTTAAACGCTGATAAAGAAATCTGCGCAACAGCACAATGTCAAAATTTGTAGTATGAACGATGCAAATCTTTGCCGGGGCAATGCCTTTCTTGTTGACTCAGCATAGCTTTGCCCATTTGAAGTCGAGTTTCTATCCCTTCAAGATGTTGTTGGATTTTATCCTGATGGAAGAGGAAGATCAAAAGTTTTCAGTCGTAGTTTCGCCCCAAAAAGCTCTATAAAAGAAATCTGATATTAAAGAAGATCTTTCGAAAGGGATAACAAGGACTTGCCTAATCCTAAGAGTTCAGATCCAAGAAAAAAATTAAAGTCAAAAGCAAAAAAGAAAAATCAATCAAAGTCAAAATAAAAATATGAAAAAGAGAAAAAAAAGAAAAGAAAATGAAAGGCCAAGGTGAAAACTCGCAAAGAGCGCTTTGTGACCAAAGGTGGTTTTGAGTTGAAAACCCAAAAAGGGCAACTCAAATTTTGAACAAAATGGGGCATGACCATTATCATCATCGAAGGTTTCTAAGGGGCATTGCTTTACTATTGAGATCATTAATTACTTCATCAAATGAGTGGAGGCTACTTCATACGTCAATGTCATCAAATGCCGATATAGAATTCCAAGAGGATGGTATTGGAAAATGCATTGAACTTGAATGATAGCACAATAGCTGAGAGCTGTAATCCATTTAAAATCGGACACCTCAGTTTGTCATTGTATTGCAATACAATGAATTAAAAAATGACTAAGACTTACAAGGACTGGCATGAGAAATCACCATTTGCCCTCCTTGCTTGCCGAACATCTATCAAGATTTCTATCAGAGTAACGTTGTTCTCTTTGGGTTACGGGATTGATGTAGTTTTACCTATTGAAATCCCCCCTCTCTAGGTATTAGAGTTGGAAGGATCCAATCGCGACGTGATCAATTGGACCTAGGAAAAGGGTTAAAAGCTATTCATCAGGGTCGGATGTACCAGAAACAAATTATACGAGCCCATAATGAACAGTGTCATCTCAGAGAATTCCACGAGAGGGCTGGATGTTGAAAAAGATCCCTCCTCAATGAAAGGATTCTAGAAGGAAATGAATGACAAACCGGGAATGTCCCTATGTTGTAAAGAAGACCTTTTTTCAGAAGAGCACTGATCCTGAGTGAGATTGCTAGTCCTATAAACTCAGATCCGGTCAAGAAGTACTTCGGTGAAAGCTTGCAAATGGCACTTTGAGTAAAAAAAACAAAAAAAAAAGATTAAAAAATGAAAATTAAAAATGAAAAAATGAAAAAGTAAAAATGGAGAGGCTAAAGGGAAAACCTGCAAAGCGCACCTTAGGCCAAAGGGGATTTGAGTTGAAAACCCGCAAAGGGCGGCTCAAATATTGATTAAATACGGCATGAGGTGTTCAGAGCAACTCGAATTTTGATCATATTGGGGCATGCGGTGATCTTGCTATGCCTGAATCAACAGGAAAGGATAGGCGACATCTTGGGGCATCGACAAAGCAATATAGATCTCCTAAACACATGTCAAACTCAAAATGGTCTTCAGAAAGTTTGTACAGAGAAGTTCAAGCTGCGATATCTGGGGCACCCAATTCTCATATTATTTATATTGAATTTGTTGTTCTTGGAATACTTTTTTTCCTTTTCCAAGATATACATTCCCAATCAATTTCTTTATTTATTCATTTTGAGCTATGCTTAGAACCAACTTTATTCTTATCCATTGCCATGACCTTTTTTTTTGCAAGCATGTTACATTGGAATAATGATCAATGGACTAATAAAAATTTCACAAAGGAAGTTTTGCATATTACTCTGAAAAGTTTCTAAATAATATAGGAGCCTGAAACAGGACTATTGTTTAGAACACACCAAATTTAAAGGTTGGAAATTTGAGAAAGAAGAGTCTAAATTTAGATTCTCTCTTTGGATTTTGTTGTCAAATGCACTGATTGACAAGATGCCACAAACGAGCAAGCAATGATCATCTAGGTAAGAGGGAGAGGTTACCTCGGATAAGAGAGCCTTCATCTGCGCATAAGTCTTTGGTACGACACCTTGGAAATGGTGTAAGGAACTAGAAAGATTAAGATGCTATATCCTTTAATTGTGATAAAAGAGGATTGAGGAAAAATCATATTTTTACTATTGGATTACGGTGAGAGAATGATAGTACAAATTTTGTGCCTCAGTGGATATAACTTCGAGGTTTACGGTGGGGGTAACCTGGCTAAATGTTTCTTCAGGAAATGTCCATCGAGAAGGAATGTGTTATAGCACTTCAGTGACAAAGCCTTAATAAACTTCGAGTAATGACAACCTAAGCGGGATCATTCTCAAAAAAATAAAATTCTGCATTCATGCAAACACTATTCACACATGTCTAGTTAGGAGCATTTGATTCATTTTGATCATGCCATCCTAATCATTAGGCATAATTAGGTTCATTATACAGGTCGTGTTCCCCAGAGAACAGATCAATGAAGATTATGGATCTTATCTTCCCCAATAGTAGGGAAACAGATCTAAGCGGCAAATCTTATCTTTCCCAGGAGTAGGGAAACATATTTAAGCCACTAGTCCTATCTCCCTAGTCAGCAGTGGGATAGGTTGAATATTACAGATCTTATCTTCCCCAGGAGGAGGGAAACAGATCTAAGCGGCGAATCTTATCTTTTTCAGGAGTAGGGAAACAGATTTAAGCCACTAGTCCTATCTCCCTGGTCAGCGGTGGGATAGGTTGAAGACTACAAATCTTATCTTCCCCAGGAGTAGGGAAACAGATCTAAGCAGCGAATCTTATATTCCCTGGAAGTAGGGAAACAGATTTAAGCCACTAGTCCTATCTTCCTAGTCAGCAGTGGGATAGGTTGAAGATTACGAATCTTATCTTCCCTAGGAGTAGGGAAACAGATCTGAGCGGCGAATCTTATCTTCCCCAGGAGTAGGGAAACAAATTTAAGCCACAAGTCCTATTTCCCTGAGCAGCAGTTGAATAGGTTGGAAATTACAGGTCTTATCTCCCTAAGCAGTAGTGGAGCAGATTGAAGACGGAAAATCTTATCATTCCAAGATAGTGGGAAGCAGATTTATGCCACCAAGCCTTATCTCCCTGGCTAGCAATGGAATAGGTTGGAAATTACAAATCTTGTCTCCCTAAGCAATAGCGGAGCAGGTCGAAGAGGGCAAATCTTATCTCCCTGACGATGCAGTGGAGCAGATTGAAGTCGATAATCCTATCTCCCTAAAGTTGTAGTGGAGCGAATTAAAGTAATAGGTTTTATCTCCCTGAAGTTGCAGCGGAGCAGACAGAGTAAGCAGGTCTTATCCCCCTAAAGTTGCAGTAGGGCAGATCGAAGATAACAAATCTTATCTCCCTGAAGTTACAGTGAAGCAGATTGAAGCCGATAATCCTATCTCCCTGGAGTTGTAGTGGAGCGAATTAAAGTAACAGATCTTATCTCTCTGAAGTTGCAACAGAGTGGATCGTATAGGGTCTTATCTCCACAAGTTGCAATGAGCAGATCGAAAATGGCAGATCTTATCCCCTGAAGTTGCGGTGGAGCGGTCGAGAAAACAAGTCTTATCCCCGAAGTCACAAGTAAGGCGATGAAGAAGAAAATCTTATCTCCCTGAGGGTGCAGTGGAGCAGATTGAAGTCGATAATCCTATCTTCCCGAGGTTGTGGTGGAGCGGATTAAAGTAATAGATATTATCTCTCTAAAGTTGCAGTAGAGCAGATCGCATCAAGTCTTGCCGATTAGAGATAGCAAATTTTGTTCTTTTTAGAAGCTACGAGTTACTAATCCTATCACCCCGACGTTACGGTGGAGTGGATCGAAGCAATTCCTACACCTCTGAAGATGCAGTAGGTTGGAATATGGCTACTTAAAGAAGAAGAGCACCAAGGTCCAGCACGACCGGGCAAAATTAGCCATTTAAAGTCTTTGCTCAATTCCCGTTACACGACAAAGAGCAAAGAGGGGCAGCTGTAATGCCCAATTTTAACTCGGGCCCACTAAAAATAAATAAAACCAAAATTACATACCCAAAGTCTAATTAACAAAAACCCAATACCTAAACTACCCAACATCAGACCCAAATTGCTAATCGACTAGGGCCCATTCAAACTTAAACCCAAACCCACCCCAGCCCACAAACTGAAAAATTTTTAGTAAGAAAACCCTAAGGCCGCCGCTCCTATCTTTGCCCAGATCCAGGCCTCGTACATGTATCGCCAACGCATGGATGCATTTCCTCCATGCGCGTCCTCCTCCCAGCTAGCCGTACCTGCACACAAACGAACAGCAGAGGCCAAGAAATAGAAAAAGGACACAGCAAACAAGCAAAAAAACGAGCAACACACAAACAACAGCAAAGAAGGGAGCAACAATAGGAGATTGATAGCAAATACTAGCAAAAATAGGAAAAAATAAGGAAAATGTAAAAAAAAAAGGGATTTGGGGGGTTATTTTTCATTGGCTCATGGATTTCAGCTATAAGGAGAAATAGATAGCCTTTGTATAAAGGGGGACTAAATACAAAAAAAACACACGCATATTGTATACAGAGAAAATATTCAGAGAAATCAAAAAAAGGTTCGAGAGGTGTTTTCTTTTTTTCTCCGGCGTTACTTCCGGTTTCTTTGTTTTTTTTTATATATTCGTTTTCATTTGTAAATTGTTGAAAGGAGAGTGACAAAGAGGGGAGATTTACCTTTAGAGTGGTGTCGATGGAATTTCCGTCCACTTCGTCACAGTCGAAACTTGGATAGGGATTCCGGAGATTGAAATGGAGAGGCGTCGAACGGCGGAGGGGAATGAAGCACTTCTCTTACTTTAAATCTGTTTTAAAATAGCCAAATATGTATTTAGGGTTTTTTCTTTAATGTTATAAGAATCACAAAACGGTGCCGTTTGAGGCCTGATTCGGTGGCTTCAAAATGGCACCGTATTGAGCTTACCCGATGACCCGGTCCAACTACGGCTAGATCCGCGTGTTTGGTAGGGGGAGGGGTAATTGCGCGCCGAGTCCTTCTTGTTTTGTGCTGTATTTCAATTCAATACTTTTTATTTTTATTTCCTTTTTAAATTTAATCTTTTATTTCATTTTTGTTTTGATTTGATTCGCAACGAAGTGCTACGTTTTGAGGGAAGGGAATATTTCCCATTTGGCCCTCATGTTATTCGCGCATTATACTCTGGCCCTCCGTTTTGTTTTATTTTTGTTTTTTCTTGTAATTTAGTTTTGATTTCAATGTAGTCCTTTTAATTGATTTGTTTATGATTTATCAATCTGTTTAATATTTTTATGCTAATATTATTTTATTTTTATTTTTATATTATACTGTTATTTTATTTAAACTTTACTTATTAATTTATTTGACTACTTATTATCCTATTATTTAGATTAAATACGGCTTTTCATATTTTTCTTATTTTTTAGCATATACATATTAGTTAATTTGAAAATTTGTTTCTTCCTCTGTTTATCTTTAATTGGTTTTATTTTTAAAATTTCTCATATATATATTACTTTAAACTTTTACATGATCATTTCAATTTTCTTTGTAAATTATTATGTTAAGTTGCTTTGTGCATTATTTTATTTTTATATTAATTATTTTAAAATTATCCTATACTATCGGTTTTAAATCAATTTATATTAGTCATTTAAAACTCATTGTTATGTACTATTTATTTACTTATTTAAATTGCTCCTATATTTTTAAAACCCTATCTTATTACATTCTTTGTTTATTTCAACCTCTTGTATATATGAATATATATATTATTATTTATATTAAGATTATCATTTTATATGTATGATTTGTTCAAATTAATACATATATCGTTTTTATGTATTTTGGTTTTCTTTAAAATTTATTTATATATTATTTATTTCAATTTTATTTTGATTTATTCTAAACTTTCATACATGTGTATTTATTTTTCAGTATACTTTCATATATATGTGTATATATATATCATATATTATTGATTTTCAATTCATTAGCTTTTAAATATGATATTTACATGTAACTATTGCTCTTATAAATACGGTATTTTGTTTATTAATTGCTTATTGTTCATTGGTGTACATTTCAATTTACGAATTACCATTTCGCGTTGCATGTTATTATTTATTCAAAAGATTACGTTTAATATCATTCAAGTATCGAGAGCATTTTTGTCCAAAATTTTTTTTTCAAAAAATACGTGACACTCGAAATTTGCGATCCTCGAAAAGATTGTCCTAACTTACTGGATTCATATTTTCCTCGGGATCTCAGAGACCGAATATCCCTTTTAATTAAAACATAAATAAAAAGCTCATTCTCGAGAATTCGATACGTGGTGTCCTAATGCATTGGATATGACATATTGTTCTCCCGAGACGAGGATTTTTCCTAATAAATGAATAAAGGCAATGTTCGATATTTAGGAATTTTGTGAAATTGAACTCTAACTTATTGGGTTTTGATTTTCTCATTTGACCTGAATAATCAAATATCATTCTCAAATGCATGGGTTTTAAAAGTTAAAAGATAACCTTAATTTTGAAGATTAAAAATGTTGCGCCCTAACTCACTGGGTGTGACATTTTATCTATGAAATAAGAGTGTTTTATTTATTCAAGTTAAAAGGATCGTATTTTTAAAATCTTTTCAAAATTTTGACATTAAGACATTAAACAATCAATTCGGTACCAATTTTGGGAGTCACGAAGGTGCTAACCCTTCCTCGTGCGTAATCGACTCCCGAACCTGTTTTCTCAAAATTCGCAGACCTAAAATTATTTTCAAGGTGATCCGATCACACCTCAATAAAAGATCGGTGGCCACTCCCAATTTTATTTTTATTTTTTTTGTCGACAAAAAAACTTTTTTGTTTTAAAAAAAATGGTTTCGACAGACACTATATAGTGTGTAGGGATGGATGGGTGCTTTCAACCCCACATGGTGTGATTGGATGGTCGGAGATAGTGTGTAGAGGATGGGGGTAGGATTCTGTATATCTGTTCTACATATTTGATTTTGTTATCTGTTTCTAATTGTAAATGAGATTTTCGTATGTATTGCATGTCTATTTCTGTTGGGTTACACACTAAGTTTGCGAAAACTCACTACTGTTTGTCTGTTTTGTTTTGGTAATCCATAGAATTAGGCGGATCGGTGTGATGGAGTATCACAGTGACCACAAGTTTAAGAACTATTTTTAATTAGTGGTTTTTTGTTTAACTATGGATTAGTTCTGGGAGTTTTGCAATTAAGGGACTCTTCGGACTATTTGGTTTTATTTTGAATTTTCAAATTAACTCTTCATTTGCGACGGTTGGCTAAAACGTGGTTTTTACTAAACAAAGGTTTTTCTAAAAATACGAACGAGATTTTCAAATATAACGATTTCTAAGACTTCCGTTGTAAATTATGTTTTTGCATATGTATTAATTAAATAACATTTTCAGTAATAGTTATAAAACTTGGTTGATTTATCGAAATGATTCTGATTTCAAAACCTTTCATCGTAACATTACTAGATTCGGCCATAATGTTTAGGCCAGGTTTGGGTGTTACATTTAATAGTATCAGAATAGGGTTGTAAAACTCGGGCCTTAAATTTTGGGTGCCAAAATTATGTTTCAAAAAGAACTGGTTTTCAAAAGATTTATATCACACTGAGTGAGTATGTGGTACACCGAGTTTCCGGCACCGATCCTGTAAGTATCTCTGAATTTAGATAGAAATTATCTGAAAACACGGTAGTTTATACTTTCTGAAACTATACTAAGTTAGTTAGAAACTGAAACCTCTAAAATATGTCTGAACCTCTGATAATTTAAAGCATAAAATAACTACTAATAAATACTAAAACTGATGCATAAAATTTATAATGTAGATAAATTTGAAATATACGATGAGCGCTCGTGGAACTCGCGGTCGTGGTATTCGTGGGCGTGATAGGGGCCGTAGGAGGGCTCGAGCTGAATCTTCCTCTCTAGGTAGTATGCCAAATTTATACACGAGTGAGACATCGGTTTCACCTGCTATTAAGACTGTGTCTCAAAGCTGTTATGCTGGGGACGATGCACTGTCCCAAGCCATGTTGAGAGTGTTGAAGAGGGTCACTGAACCCCATTCTAGATCTGAAGGTCGTAGGTCGGTAACTGAACGACTTCGGTCCAATGGAGCTGAGTTGTTTCGGGGTGTTACTGAAGTCACCTCTACTATGGCTGAGTATTTGTTGGAGGCCACTGAGAGGATCATGAACGACATCGACTGCACTCCTGAGTAGAAATTAAAGGGTGCAGTTTCTTTGCTTCGCGACGAGGCATATCAGCTGTGGTTGTTGGTTGAGGAGGCACTCAGCTGGATTGTTTGAACTGGGGGTAATTTAAGACTGCTTTCTAGGAAAAGTATGTGGGGGTAAGCTATGTTGATGCTCATAGGCGTGAGTTCATGAATCTCACGCAAGGTGATAGGTCTGTGGCCGAGTATGAGGTCGAGTTTCTGAGGTTGAGTCGCTACGCTCGAGGTATGGTGGCAACAGAGTATGAGAAATGTATCCGTTTTTATGACGGTTTGAGGGACAATTTGGGGTTTCTGATTACTCCGTAAAGGGAGTGTGAGATCATTATTCTTTTGGATAATGCGAAGATCGCCGAAGAGGTTAAGCGCGTGGAGTGCCAGAATAGGGATCGTGAGAGAAGCAAGAATAAGAGAGATTTAGAACCCTCTAGTTTTATTCAGAGGCCTAAGAAATGGGCTAGACCTGAGGGTCCTATTAGAGTAGGGTTCCTATTGCCCTTACTAGGATTCAGCCATGTGGTGATTGTAGTATGCGCCATCCGGACGAGTGTTGGAGGAGGTTAGGGGCTTGTTTGAGGTGTGGGTCTTTGGAGCATCAGATTAGAGAGTGTCCACAGTATGCTGATCAAATGCAAGCTTAAGGAATGAGTTCTGTACAGCCTCAGAGGGCAGTTCAGCAGCCACCTAGGGGCCATGGACCGACTAGAGGTGGTAATAGTATGAGCCGAGGACAGAGAGCACCGGGAAGAGGTGCTAATCAAACTGAGGGGAGGCAGTCTACACTAGTTTATACTGCTCGACGCCGAGAGGATAGAAATTCTCCTGATATGGTCAAGGGTACGTTCTTTATTTTTGATGTTCTATATACTGTTCTGATAGACATAGGTTCTACACATTCCTATGTAGCTATTACTGTTTCCAAAAACTTAGGGATATTTGTATAGTGTACTTCTACTGAGATCATCGTACTAAATTCGTTGGGGCAATCTATTCGGGTTAGTAGACTTTATAGGAATGTTCCGTTAGAAGTTCAAGAGGCTATGTTTCTGGAAAATTTGATGGAGCTACCGTTTGGGGATATCGATTTAGTTTTAGGTATGGACTGGTTAGTTGAGCACTAAGTTAGTCTGGACTGCGTGACTAAGAGGGTTGTTATGAGGACAGTAGATGATAAGGAAATGGTTGTGATCAGTGAGCGTCGAGATTACTTGTCTAATGTAATATCCACTCTAGTGGCAGAGAAATTAGTTCGGAAAGGGTGTAAGGCGTACTTGGCCTACGTCAATGTTTCAGTTTATGGGGACTCTTCTATCAAGGATATTAGAACAGTGAGGGAATTTTAGATGTCTTTCCTAAGGAGTTACTAGGTTTACCTCCGAATCGAGAAGTTAAGTTCGGCATTGAGCTTCTACTGGGTACAGTTCTGGTGTTTAACGCTCTCTACCAAATGGCACCAAAAGAGCTTACGGAGCTTAAGGCTCAACTTTAAGAGCTTTTGGATTATGGTTTCTTCCGTCCTATTGTGTCTCCGTGGGGGCACCGGTTCTATTTGTAAAGAAAAATAATGGTACCATGAGAATGTGCATTGACTATCGGCAGTTGAATAAACTAAATGTGAAGAATAAGTATCCACTTTCGAGTATCAAAAATTTATTTGATCAGTTCCAAAAGGCTTAGTGTTCTCAAAAATAGATCTCAAATCTAGGTATCATCAATTAAAATTTAAGGAAATTGATATTCATATGACAACATTTATGACTCGTTATGGGCACTACGAGTTCCTAGTTATGCCTTTTGGTCTAACGAATACTTCGGCTGTATTAATAGATCTGACAAACTGAGTTTTTCAACTGTATCTAGATCAGTTCATCGTGGTCTTCATCGAAGATATTCTGATATACTCTAAGACTGAGGATGAGCATGATGAGCATCTTAGAGTAGTGCTTTAGATACTCCTAGTGAAATATCTCTACGCTAAGTTGAGCAAGTGTGAGTTCTGGTTGCGAGAGGTAACTTTTCTAGCACGTGGTTCCTACTGAGGGGATCTGAGTTGATCCTAGAAAGATTGAGACTATGCTTGTTTGGGAACAGCCTAGGAATATATTTGAGATCCGTAGTTTCTTGGGTCTTACGGGATATTATCGACAGTTTGTTAAAGGGTTTTCTCTAATTACAGCTCTTTTGACTAAACTTCTGCGCAAGGGTGGTCCTTTCGTCTTGTCTGATGCGCAACAATCGAGCTTTGAGAAGCTCATGTCTTTTCTGACTCAAGATCTAGTTCTGAGACAGCCTGAATCTGGTCAAAAGATTGTAGTGTATAGTAATGCATTGCACGTCAGCTTGGGATGTGTACTAATACAAGATGGTAAGGTTGTGGCTTATACGGCCTGTCAGCTTAAGTCACACGAGGAGAACTATCTAACGCATGATCTCGAGTTAACTGCTGTGGTATTTACGTTAAAGATCTGGAGGTACTATCTGTATAGTGAAAGGTGTATTATTTACACTGATCACAAGAGCCTCAAGTATCTCCTTACTCAGAAGGAGTTGAATCTTAGGCAGCATCGATGGATTGAGTTACTTAAAGATTATGACTGCACGATAGAGTATCATCTTGGTAAGGCCAATGTGGTGGTTGATGCTCTCAGTCGTAGAGCGATGACTGATTTGAGAGCAATGTTCGCTCGCCTTAGTCTGTTTGATGATGGAAGTCTGTTAGCCAAGTTGCAAGTTAAGCCAACTTGGATTAATTAGATTCAGTATAAGCAGTTAAGGGATGAGTCTTTGGTTCTACGGTTCAGTCAGGTTGAGAGTGGCAATACATCTAATTTTAGGTTGAATAAAGATAGAGTTCTATGTTTTCGAGGTCGAGTTTGTATACCGAATAATTCTGATCTGAGACAGTCGATTCTAAGGGAGGAGCATAGTAGTCCTTATGCTATGCATCCCGGTGGTAATAAGATGTATCAGAATCTCTATGAACTATACTGGTGGCCGGGTTTGAAACGTGAGGTTATAAATTTTGTTACTTGT
This sequence comes from Gossypium raimondii, assembly GCF_025698545.1. NCBI lineage: Eukaryota > Viridiplantae > Streptophyta > Magnoliopsida > Malvales > Malvaceae > Gossypium > Gossypium raimondii. The sequence goes on along the minus strand of NC_068567.1, from coordinate 48,504,498 downwards.
TGTTTGACATGCCAGTAAGTTAAGGCTGAGCACCAGTTGCCTTCGGGTTTGCTACAACATGTTAAGATTCTTTTATGGAAATGGAAACGAGTAACGATGGACTTCGTTAGTGGGTTGCCCTTGACATCCACTAAGAAGGATTCTATTTGGGTCATCATGGATCGGTTGACCAAGTCCGCTCATTTTATTCCGATTCAGACGGACTTTTCTCTACAAAAGTTAGCGAAGCTCTATATCTCCAAACTTTTAAGACTACATGGGGTTCCGATTTTGATAATTTCTAATAGGGATCCTCGCTTCACTTATCAGTTTTAGAAGAAACTACATGAAGCTCTGGGTTTGAGATTGGACTTCAGTACTGCGTTCCATCCTCAGACCGATGGTTAATCTGAGAGGGTGATTTAGATACTAGAGGATATGCTTCGAAGTTGTGTGATCGATTTTCGAGGTAGCTGAAAGGATTTTCTACCGTTAGCTGAGTTCACCTACAAAAACAGTTTCTAGTCTAACATCCAAATAGCACTTTACGAGGCTTTTTATGGTTGTAACTGACATACTTCGCTATGTTGGACTGATTTGGGTGAGCGACGAATTTTGGGTCCTGAGTTGGTTTCCAAGATTAAAAATAAGGTTAGACTGATTTAGGATCGCCTGAAGGCGGTTTCTGATAAATAAAAGTCTTATGCGGATCTAAAGAGGAGAGATATTGAGTACTCTATGGGTGACTTCGTTTTTCTCAAGGTTTCTCCGTGGAAGAAAGTTCTAAAGTTTGGTCTTAAGGGCAAGTTGAATCCTAGGTTTATCGGGCCGCATCAAATTCTAAAATGTGTGAGACCTATCGCTTATCAGTTAGAGCTACCTCTAAAGTTAAATCGTATCCATGATGTGTTTCACGTCTCAATGTTAAGACGGTATCGGTCTGATCCATCTCATGTTGTCTCTGTTGAAGAGATCGAGGTTAGACCGGATTTAACTTTTGAGGAGGATCCGATTCAGATTTTGAATTGAGATATTAAGGTTCTGAGGAGGAAGTTCATTCCATTAGTGAAGGTTCTGTGGCAGGATCATGACACTAAGGAAGCCACTTGGGAACCTGATGACTCGATGCATTAGTAGTATCATCATCTGTTCTAATTAGGTAAAGTTCGAGCCAAAATTTCTTTTAGGGGGTAGAGTTGTAACGCCCTAAATAATTTAAGTTCGTTTTTGTGAAATCTGACATAAATATGTATCTGCCTTAGTGGCCAAGTGTTCTGGGTGTGTATGTGAGGTATTGGGTTTAAGTCTCCTTTATGCCAAAATTTTGTTATTTTAAAGCCAAGCCTTGTCCTTACTGAGTGAGCTTATATAAAGTTATCTGTTAATTCATATCAGAATAAGCTTGTTGTTTTGAGTGGTAAGGAGTTAGTTTGCTGGAGGTCCTTTGTTCTATTCCCTGTGAGACCTTGGATGTTTATTTTTGCTCGGTTGTCTGATAGAGTTTCGGTAAAGCTAAAATTCTGAGATAGTTGTGAGTTAGTGGGTTAGTGGGAGAAAAATAGGGGACATGTTGTCATATATTTTATTTTTCATTTTTTTTCAAATTTTTATTGCTTTCTCTTTCTTTCCAAGTATCTCTGTTTCTGACGTTAATTGTTCTCTCTTCTTCCTCCTCTCTTTGGTTTTTCATTTTCGGTTCTTTCCCCTACTTCGTTTGTCAACTAGTTGTTCCAAACATTGATTTGTAATCCCGGTGGGTTCTATTCATTTTGGTAAGTTTGTGTTTCGTCTTGGTTGCTTCCTTTCTTTGTTAATTAGCATAGTAGTGTAGTTAGGGAGGTTAATTTCTGACAATCTGTTGCGTAGGTGAAGGCGATGAAAATTGTGTTAGACTCGTAAATTGGTTGCTAAAAGGTGTGGGGTATTCTGTTTTTAGGTGCGGGTTGGCTCGGATGTGTTTTTGCATCAGAACCGAAACATGTGTGTTCCCAAAACACAGAAAATCAAGTTTTGGCGAAAGCTAAAAAAGTATCCTGTCGAAGCCACACGGGCATGCACCTGGCTGTGTGGTTGGCCGTGCGAGACACAACCGTGTGTCTGACAAAGGTGCTGCCTTGTACAAGACACAACCATGTGATGGGTGGGAGTATGGCCATGTGAACCATACGAGCTAGGCCAAGTTAGGAGTGTGGGCCATACGGGCATGTAGGTTTTGGAAGAGGTCGTATGGGTCACACGGGACAGGCCAATCTGGGCATGTGGGTCATACGGACGTTTCGACCCACGCAGACATGTGGTCCCATAATTCTGAAATTTTTTCTAAGGTCGCACGAGTCGCTCCGATCGACTGTGGGCTTACCGTAGGGTTCGTAAGAGCAAACTCTATATTATATGATCTAATATTCTGAAGTCTGATCTGAGTAGGACACCGTTATGCATGTTTAATTATTCTATTATATATATGTTATCTGTATGCGAACATGTTAAGCATGGTATTTCTGTATCTGTATTATGTATTTATGATTGGAGTGGGAATTGTATATGTGGAGGAAGTGATTTGTATGGCGACCTTTGCCTATATTCTGGCAGCTTGACTGCATACTATCTGTTATGTGTCGTAATGACACTATATGGTGTGTAGGGATGAGTGGGTGTTTTTAACCCCACATAGTGTGATGGGATGGTCAGAGATGGTGTGTAGGGGATGGGGGTAGGATTCTGTATATCTGTTCTGCATATTTGATTCTGTTATCTGCATTTGAAATGGACTTAAGTCCGAATCTGTATCTGACTGTATATGAGATTTCCGTATGTATTGCATGTCTATCTCTGTTGGTTACACATTGAGTTTGTAAAAACTCACTACTATTTGTCTGTTCTGTTCAGGTAATCTACAGACTTAGGCGGACCGGTGCGGCGGAGTCTTACGATGACTACAAGTTTGTGAACTATTTTTAATTAGTGGTTTTTTTTGTTTAATTATGGATTATTTCGGGGAGTTTTGTAATTAAGGAACTCTCCGGACTGTTCAATTTTATTTTGGATTTGGATTTTCACATTAACTATTCAATTGCGACAGTTGGCTAAAACGTGGTTTTTACTAAACAAAGGTTTTTTTTCTGAAAATACGAACGAGATTTTCAAATATAACGATTTTTAATACTTCTGTTGTAAATTATGTTTTGGCAAATGTATTAATTAAATAACGTTTTTAGTAATAGTTATAAAACTTGGTTGATTTATCGAAATGATTCTAATTTCAAAACCCTTTATCGTAACATTACTAGATTCGACCATAACATCTGGGTCGGGTTTGGGGTGTTACAATGACATTGCCGCCTACTTCGTGTAGTACTAACTTTCGATGTGGACTTAAATTGCCACTATCTCCCATGGAACTCCTCCGTTTTCCATACCCAATTTCATATAATTATGCACATATACTTAGCATATTATGCTATTTATCATCAATCGATGCTACATTCAATATGTCATACTATCATTTAATGACATGTGTTCATACATTCCTTTACATCTATTTCACATAAACATTTAGTTTAAGTGAACTTAAAACAATATCACATATACAGTAACTTCACGCGATTTAACATGCTTAGTTTGACTAACACATACATAAGTAGGGTTTGCACATATAGGTTCGCTCGTATGGATTCACACATATAGAGTTCGCATATATGGGTTCGCACCTAGGGGTTCCCACATATGGTTTGCATAATCAACAAATTGGGTTCGCATATACCACATGTAGGGTTGGCATGAATAACACATAGGGTTCGCATAGTTGTACCTGTAGATTTCGTATGATATTCATGTAGGGTTTGCGTAGATATACTAGGAGTTTGCATAATAAATCCTATATGATTTTGCATATGGGTTCGCAATAGGGGCTCGCACATGCAAGAGGGTTCGCATACTACAAGATTTTCATGCATAAGGGTTCGTATAGTAATTCTCATAGGTTCGCACAACTGATTTACATAAGGTTCACAATAAACACAGGGTTCGCATGATATACAGAGTTCACATAATACCTAGGGTTCGCATGATATACATGGTTCGCATGTTATATAAAGCTCGCATAGTATCTAGAGTTTGCATGTTATGTATAGGGCTCGCAACGGGGGTTCGCAATACAGGGGGTGTTCGTTACAAACTACTTTCTTCTTAATACTTTAATTAATTAAACTTAATGATTTAAGTTTAGATCCCACACCTGATTTGGAGACACAAAAATCTTAATTGGATGAGGAGATTGACGATCTACTTGGGAGGAGAGGGACGGTTTTGAAAACCTTGAATTCTTTTGCTTGAAAATTTGATTTGATAATGGTGGAGAAAAGGAAGAACTTATTTTTTCTTGAAAATTTCACTAGATAAAAATTATAGGATTTGAGAAGATTTCTTGTTTATAAAACTACTCTTTTCCCCTAATAAGTTTTAAGAATTCATATAGAAAGGTGCACAAAGGTTTTGAACTTAAAACCTAAAAGTAACTTAAGACCTTACCATTGAACCAACAAACTCATTCTTATTATTATTATTTTAACATAAATAATTTTAAGGTATTCTAAATTCTCTTACCCTATACTTTTAAAAATTAAAATAAAATTTTAAAATTTATCCCGATATTTTCTAACCCTATTTTTAGGATATGACATAGTAAGTTGTTAGTAAATTTACAACAAGCAATGTAACAACTGTTTATCTGATGATATTTATCATTTTAATCTTATATTAAAGATTTTTGTTTAAAATGTTTTAATTGGGTTGATGAATTGACTAAGAAAAGAATACTAAACACTAGGCATGAAGTCTGTAACAAATTGGTAGTTGGAGGCTTCTTTATTGATCTGAGAGCAACCCAGAGTCTTCAAGTTGGTGATAAGTTATGGGGGTTTGTACCTTACTGCCTTTGTTGGTCCCCCTTCCATGCTCTTCTCATCGCCTTCTCTCCACCCGATCACTAATGTTTTCTCCATTTATGGGCTCACTGATTTGTTCGGATAGACAAGTGTTTCGAAAATATTTATATTAATAGTTAAATTATATTTATTTTTTATTTAAAAATTAATAATTAGTTGCTATATATTTGATTAAAGAGTAAATTGTTCTTTTTTTTTATTAAAAATTTCATCCATTTGTATTGTTAAAGTTTGACGTGGTTGATGAAATAACTAAATAGTGACATATGACGTGCTACATGTACAGTGACTAATTTTTAACAGTAAAAATGCATAAATTTTTTTAATAGAATGGTCGATTTGCTCTTTGATCTAATGTACAAGGATTGATTTGTCTATTTTTATAGTAGAAAAATAAAATACAATTTACATCTTAATACAAAAAATTCATAATACTTTTACTAGAAGCAAAATTATTTCTTCATTTTGTATGAATGTCTATCATGTTGATAATTATTTCATATTGTTCCATGTTATTTCACCTCACTTCTTGTATTAATTATTTTAATTTAATATTATAGAAGTATTTTATAACTTATTCATGAACATAATTTCAGTATATATAACTCTATAGTATATGTATAACATAATATGGGGACGGATTCATTTATATCGGTGTAAATTTTAAATAATTTTACACTTTTTCATAACTATTTATATGATTAATATTTTAACACTTCAACCATTGAATTTAATATATTCATACTTATCATGTATGTAATTTTTTAATCGATCCGATCATATCTCTATCATATTTAACTATCGAATTTCTTTTACATAAATTAAATAGTTAGACAATTTTAATTTATGTCAAACTTGACGTGTATGATCTATATGAATGGGGCATGGAATATGACGGTTAATTTGTTAAAATATTAATCGATATAAATTTTCTGAAAAATATTAACCCACTTAAATTTTATACCAATGTAAATGAATCTCTCCCTATTTATATATTTATAATTTTATATAATGAGAAAAAAGTATTAACCACAACTACTTACTCTGGTGCATGTCTCTATTTAAAATAAATAAATTTATTCAGATACATTGCAAAATCTATGAAGCTCCTCAAAGCTTGTTTCCTTTACAACTAAAAATTTTGATAGGTACCAACAAGTAGTTGGAAAAGAGGAAAAATTTTATTTATTTATTATTTTTTTGTTATTTGAATCAAGTTCAATTTTGGAGTTAATATTATTGAAGAGGTTTTATCTGAATACCACCAGTTCAAATATGATTATACTTAGACCATAAAAGCAGATAAAAACACATGTAATTTTAAAAGAATTTTGATAGGTACAAAGTCAACTTTGGATTTTTTTAATTTAGAATGATATTCAAATTAAATTATAAAAATTAAACTTAATAATAAAAATAGCTTTTAAATATGTCCTTGATAGGGGATTTCTTTTATTACTCTAATTTTATTATTAGGTTTCATATTGTGAAATTAAGGAATCCACACAAACATGTTGTTGATTACCAGTATTATCAATTTTATTTATTTGCACGTTACGAGTAAATTACTCTACTATATTATAATTATTTGGGTAAAATATATCATAAGTTTATTTAATTTTTACAAATTTAAAATTTAGTCCTTATATTTTTGTTTTCGGGCATTTAGGATATTTGCTTTTAAATTTTAAAATTGATTCAATTGTTAATACTATTTTTTGTTAAATTTATTGATATGACATTTTAAAATGAAAAAAATACTCACTTGATAGCCATGTAACTAAAAAATGACGATGTAAGGAACCTGATTTTAACAAAATAATTTCAACAATGTTAACAAGTGGAACTAAATTTTGAAATCTAAAAAGTTTAAGTTCCTAAAAAAAAGTACAACGACTAAAAATCTCAACCTACTTGTGAAGCAAATATTTTCCACCAATTGTATGTATACTATAATTAAGCCCTTGATTGAGTTGGTGTTACGAGTCAATTGAGCATCAACTTAGTTAGGGAAGTCACGGAATTGACCTTCCATAATTAAAATAAGTTATATTATTCGAGAGTATTTTAATCTTTTTATTTTTTTAAAAAATCAATAAAATTTACATATGATTGGATTTGAACGTGTGCTATTTACATCAATAAAACATTAACTTTACCGCTAAATTAAAACTTTATTGTAAAATAATATTTACATTTTAATTATATTTTACATACTTTATTACATCCATTAATTGTATATATTATTAATGTTGTTGATTGAGTTTGTGTCACAAGTATTGATGACAACATCACGATAAACAATTGTAATGCATTTAAGATTCTTAATGTAATGTATTCACATGTTTAAAATTTATTTTACTCAAATTACTCTCCTACTGGTGTTTGAATATCTTGGGGGTACAATCACTGCCTAGGAAAATACTCAGCTCTCGAGGCTGAACTATTGGGCATTCTAGATGGCATACTTATTCTACTTAGCAAAGGTTTTAACAAAGCAACCATTCAAATCGATAATCTGGAAGTGGTTAAGCTTTGCATGATGGTATGTTGGTGGATGCGGGAATCACTGTACTTAGGAGGGTCCAACGAATTATGAGAACTGAAAGTCAGTGGTTTATCAAATATATTCCCAGAGAAGATAATCTTGTCACCGATAGTTTTACTAAATTAAGTTTAAAGTGGGAATCAGGTTTATAGGTTTATGAAGACGCCCCTAATGAAGTCTTAAAAGTGCTACAAAAAGAGCAAGCCAACGGTGCTGTTGAACATTTTAATTTGATGTAACTCCTTTTGTTTGCTTTTTTACCAAAAAAAAAAACATTTTGCTCACAATTTAATACTATTTTTTATTTTAATATCGTATATATTTTATATGTTTTTGTTAATAATGGTTTCATGGTTTATTATTTTTAAAGGCAGTACATAATTCCCAATAGAATTTTGAATACTAAATAATTAGTAAATTTTAGTACAAAGCAAGTTAAAATTACATTTTTTTACCATTCACAGTAAAAAAAGAGAGGAAAGATAAAGTGAATTGAGGGATTTAAAATTACATGAGTAGGTAATCCCAAGTAAAGAATAAAGTAATTATAAGTGGGTAGTTAGGTACTCAAGATTGCTTGCATAATTATTATTACGCTTTTGTTAATATAAGTGGAAGCTAAACATTCCCATTTTCTTCTTACAAATATAATTTCATCTTCCCAAGTACCAAAAAGAAATTGGATATCTTTTGGTCAACAAAACAAGTTTAAACACTTTTACTCTTCCCATACACAATTTATCCTTCTTTATTTTCTATTTTCATTTCCACCAACTTGCTTTTCTTCTACTACAAACAACTCCTCAGCTCCGTTTTTGAGCATTCATAAACTCTTACAATTTACTCCTCCTACATTTTTCATTTACTGCTAATATAAATCATTTTTATTGTAATCATTTTTTTCATGTCTCAATCTCTTGGCTAGTCTCTTTAAAGCCCACATTTTTATTTGTCACGAGAACAAGGGAAACCAAACAAAACACTCGTCTTTTATACATCATGAAGAAGCTGGTTCTCTTTGGCCTCTTCTTCCTCTTCCTCTTCCCTCACTTGAAACTAGCCTTTTCCCTTTCTCCTGACGGCCTTTCTCTTCTCTCATTAAAATCTGCCGTGGACCAACCTTCAGGCCACTCAGTCTTCGCCGACTGGAATGAGACCGATGAGACGCCGTGTAATTGGTCCGGCGTTTCTTGCAAGAACATTTCAGGATTTCCTGACCCGCGTGTCGTCGGAGTCGCCGTTTCCGCGAAGAATCTGCGAGGCTATATCCCGTCCGAGCTTGGAAATTTAATCTATCTCAGAAGATTGAATCTTCACAATAACTTCTTCTATGGTTCTATACCGGACCAACTGTTCAATGCCACGTCACTTCACAGCTTGTTTCTTTACGGTAACAATCTGTCCGGTTCGCTGCCTCCTTCGATCTGCAAGCTTCCGAGGCTGCAAAACCTCGATCTCTCCTACAATTCGCTGTCGGGTTCCTTGCCTGAGAATCTCAAGAACTGCAAGCAGTTGCAGCGGTTGATTCTAGCTCAAAACAAGTTTTCCGGCGAAATTCCCGGCGGAATTTGGCCGGAATTTGACAACTTGGTCCAACTCGATCTTTCTTCGAATGAATTCAAGGGACCGATCCCTAGTACCATCGGAGAGTTAAACTCATTGTCGGGCACTCTCAATTTATCCTACAATCACTTATCCGGTAATCTCCCGAAAAGCTTGGGCGACTTACCGGTGACGGTCAGTTTCGATCTCAGGAACAACAATTTAAGCGGGAAGATACCTGAAACGGGATCGTTTGCTAATCAAGGACCAACCGCATTTCTAAACAACCCTCTTTTATGCGGGTTTCCCCTTCAAAAGTCGTGTAACAATTCGAGTACAAGTTCTTCAGGGACACAAAATTCGGGTCCGAATTCGGGCGAAACCCAGAAAAAGGGGCTCAGCCCTGGTTTAATCATACTAATCTCAGCAGCTGATGCCGGTGGTGTGGCGTTGATAGGATTGATTATCGTTTATATTTACTGGAAAAACAAAGATTCTTCAAATAGTTGTAGTTGCACTGGGAAAACCAAGTTTGGCGATAACAACAAAGGGAAATTTTGTTCCGTTTGTCCTTTTGGATGCATCAATGAGTGTCGCAACAATGACTCGGAATTGGAAGACAATGAAAAAGGGGAGAAATCGGGGAAAGGGGAAGGCGAGCTAGTTGCCATTGATAAAGGGTTCAGTTTTGAGTTGGACGAGTTGCTTAGAGCGTCGGCTTATGTGTTGGGTAAGAGTGGGCTTGGGATAGTGTACAAAGTGGTGCTGGGAAATGGGATCCCGGTGGCTGTTCGGAGATTGGGCGGCGAAGGTGGAGAGCAAAGGTACAAGGAGTTTGTAGCTGAAGTTCAAGCAATTGGGAAAGTGAAGCATCCAAATGTGGTGAAGCTGAGAGCTTACTATTGGGCCCCTGATGAAAAGCTTCTCATTAGTGATTTCATCTCCAATGGCAATTTGGCTAACGCCATCAGAGGTTAGTTTCTTGTTTTCCTGCTTGGGTTATTCTAGCAAGCGTTAAACTCTCGATTCTTTTCAGCTGTCAGTTTAATCACATATTATTCTAGATATAATCATATTATGACTAATTCGAACAGTTTGGTGAACTTAATTTGTAATAAAATCTCAGACTTTTGTAGCTTGACTAGACTCGATTATGACCCTACTGCAATCTCATATTTTAGGTTGGTCTTTCTTTAAACGTGTCCTTACTATGTTTATAAACAAAACTTAGAATTCCTATTCTTGTTTTGCCTTAATTACTAGTTTTTGGAAGCCATAATCCGACGTTGATGATTTGAGAAATTAAGTGGTCCAAAGTGGCCGACCCGTTTTGCCTGTAATTACGCACCCACGAGGACTCGTTAGGCCTTGGCAGTGCAGTCCCTTTCCGTTGTTATTGCAGTGCCGAAACTTTTGTCAACACTTCATTCATTTCTTGTTACCCTATTCCTCATTTTTATCCTTAAACTTATTACTTCACTAATAGTTATACTGGTTTTGAATTTAATCTCATCAATTTTCCCCCTAAATTTTATGTAATTAAAAGAATCATATTTACACACAATATTAAAGAGCCATGAAAGTTCTAGCAACGGTCTCTATATGAAAGAATTAGTAATTAATGTTGTGGGGTTGCTTATAGAGTTGGGTTGGTTGAATGGTTTTAAATGAATACTACCAAAAAGGTAGGTCCCTCACCATTGGCGATGCATCATCATCATCATATGATAAAATAATAAAAAAGGAGCATTGACATTAATTTTGAGGCTTTCAGCATTTCAAGTTTCAATCACAAGATGATGATGTGTCACAACTCAAAGAAGATGACTCACTGGATCTTTAGTGTGGATTATGTTAGGGGTTTAATCAAAACATAAAATGCTGTGCAGCCTTCCCTTGCATGCTTTTAGATTGTCCCCATTTTAATATATAGTTTCAGCCTTTGTAGATCAAAACAACAACCTTGGTAACAAAAAAGAAGAAAAATATTACTTCAAATCTAAGACTTTAGTTAAAGTGGCTTTGGTCTGGGCATCTTCCTCTATAGTTATCTTTCTTCTTCACTTTAAACAGAGACAGACTTTTAGTAAAATAAATATATAAATAAAAAGTGTGCTTTTGATCCTATTTCCATTTTGATTTTCTACTCTCTTTTATCTCAAGCATAAAAGGGTAGCTAGCTTTCTTCCCAATGAAGGTCCCCCCCCCACCCCCCCCTCCCCCCTGTTTTGTTAAGTAAAAACCACATTGATGGGACCTGCTAGGATCTTCTTGTGACTTCACTTTCATCTTCAATTTTAAACTATTATGTATACATATAAATACAATCATCTAAATATTTAAAACCCTTTTACAAAATTGTGTATACATGTGCCAAAATTTAAGGCTTAAATCATAAAATAATAGTTAAATGATATCATTTTAAAAAAAATTTGGGTCAGAAGTAATACTTCAACTATATTCTGTTATTCAAAATAGTATCGTTAAAAGAATTTTTTAACCAATCATTTTGTGACATGTGACAGTTTTAAATTAAAATTAAATTAAAATGTAAATGGATTAAAAGTGGTAGATATTGCATTATTGTTGATATCAACTTGTTTAGAGTCTTTGAGTGGATACTTTCCGTAACATTAGTAGGTTAATGAGATTGGGTTTTCTACAGGCAGAAATGGTCAGCCATCAACAAGCCTCTCATGGTCAGTAAGGCTGAAAATTGTAAAGGGAGCAGCCCGTGGCTTGGCCTATCTTCATGAATGCAGTCCAAGAAAATTTGTTCATGGAGACGTCAAGCCATCTAACATTCTCCTTGACAACGAATTCCAATCTTACATCTCTGATTTCGGCCTCAACAGGCTCATTAACATCACTGGAAACAACCCCGATTCTTCATCTGGCGGCTTCATCGGTGGACTCCCTTACAAATCAATCCAAACGGAACGAACCAACAGTTATCGAGCACCGGAGGCTCGAGTCCCTGGCAACCGAGCAACACAAAAATGGGATGTCTATTCATTTGGAGTCGTATTACTGGAGCTGTTAACAGGGAAGTCTCCGGAGCTATCACCGACCACATCAACTTCCATGGAAATTCTGGACCTTGTAAGGTGGGTGAGGAAAGGTTTTGAAGAAGAAAAGCCATTGTCAGACATGGTTGATCCGATGTTATTACAAGAAGTGCATGCCAAGAAAGAAGTGTTGGCTGTTTTTCAGGTTGCTCTTGCATGCACTGAAGCGGACCCTGAGATTCGACCAAGGATGAAAACTGTTTCAGATAATCTTGAGAGAATTGGATCATGATTAACAACATAGATGATTATTGTCCGAGAAGACAAACAACATGGTCGATGGTTTAGGAAGTTCAAAGATTTACTGGTTTTTTGCAAAAGGGCTCTCCCTGTTTCTTTTTGCCATGGTAAAGTTTTGCATTGTTGTCAAAAATTCACTATCCGTTCCCTTTAAAAGTCTTCAGAATTTGGCCCAAATTTTCCTCAATATTCATCGGTTTCTTGAAGCTTTCTGGAGACCATATGTTTTAATTTAAATGTCTCTCATTATATTCATATGACTGTAATCAAATTATTCTTTTTTCATTATGAAATCTATTCCTAATATATAAGTCATGAAGAGAGAGAAAGGTTGTTGATGTTAAAATTTACATGAACAAGTTAAAGTAAACTGACTTAACATAATATTGTATCAAATATATATATCGCTGCAAAAAAATTATTTATATATGCTTACTTGCTTTGTAGTTTGTTAATTGATTCAATATTGCACTAAAAGTGTATTTGGTTGTGTGAAAAAGTGGAAGAAAGAAAAAAGAAATTGAGTGTGTGTGGTAAGGGAGAAAAATGAAAGGAAAGAAAATAGGAGTATTAAGTATTGGTGAAGGGTATTAACAAGAGAGGAGATAGTGAGGCAAAAGAGGCCGATTCACCTAAACAGGCAAATAGTAGAAGAAACGATGTAAGTAGGGAAGAGAATAAGGAGGTTGAAAAGGCTGAGTGTCGTGAGTGAGTGTGAAGAAGAGTCTTTTTGTCTAATAATGATGACGTTGTAGGTTATTACCAATTGGGTTGTCATTATGGAGTGTGTAGATAACACACGTGGTAGGGCTCATTCTGTTATTCCTTTTGAGGCACTACAAGGTTATTATGCTCAAGTAGACCCCAATGGCCTCTAAAAGGAGTGTTCACACTAGGGTTTTTCTTGATAGAGTGGAAACAAATTTGGAAGGATGAAAAATTGAAAGGGTAGAAAACTAGAAGGATGAAAAATAAAATTTTTCTTTTCTACAAGTGTTCTTGGGGGGAGAGATAAAAAAATTAGAAGAATATTAGGCTCCATTTGGTTTCTAGAAATATTTTCTAATCACATTTTCATTTTCAAAAATAGTTTTCATTTTCTATCTTTTAAAAATTGAAAAAGTGTTTGGTAAATAAAGAAAATATTTTTAACCATATTCAATTATCTCAATTTAAAACCCTTATTTTCATCATTTTCACTCTTACAAAACATTTTAGTGAAAACAATGAAAACAACTTTTATTGTTTTCTAATTTTCACATATTTTCTTTTTATTTTGAAAAGTCATTTTTTAAAAATTCAACCAAACATGTTTTCTTCAATATTTTCTATTTTTCAAGAAAAAGAAATGAAAATGACTTCTATTTCTTAAAACCGAACGCAATCTTACTTTTTATTTCCATCAATTGTTTGGTATAGTTGAAAAATGTAAGGAAATAAAATAAAGCATTTGAAAATGCATAATTTTGAACTAACACACATATCTTTCTCATTTTCTCTTCTCTCGTCATTCCAATTTGGATGGATTGATTTTTATGCATTAGGATGAAAAATGATCATTTCTCCTATTTTCTTTCCTCTTACTTTCCTTCCCAACCAAGCACACCCAAATTCTATTTTCTTTTCACTTTTCCACCCAACCAAGAACACTTATTCACACTAAAAAGCGGGTGACCTAATGTAAGGGACGTTCCTGCTGGTGGTGGATGGTCCAATGGGAGGTGACTTATATGGGAAGTTGAGCAGCTAATGACGATATGGAGGACAAGAGGTGGGAAACTATTTATAGGTATCTTTCTGGTGTTCTCTCGAGATGCCAAGTGTCCATTATTATTTTTTTGTCCATTGCTTGGTAGAGTTGAAAAATAGAAGGGAAAGAAAATAACACCCCTTTCTGATTTTCTCTACCCTCATATTTCTAACTTGTAAGGATTGATTTTTATGCATTATGATGAAAAATATTCGTTTCTCTTATTTTCTTTTACTATTATTCACTACCAAACATATTCAAAATTTATTTTCTTTCCACTTTTTTACACCATCCTTTTTATCTCTCCATTTTCCACCTAATCAAGCACACACTAAACGAGTCCACGTCATCAATTTTGAGCAAATTTATGAGAAATTTTTATAATAAGAACTATGAACCAAATTTGGATTAAAATGATTTTTTTAAGGTGAAATGAATTTTTCTAAAGCATAAATTTATATATGTGTATTTTACCCATTTTATTTTGCAAAATTCATTTCCTTGAAGGAAAAAAAAATTGAGAAGCACAAATTTGCAATATAATACTAAAATAATTTAAATAATATATTTTCTTTGGTTGAAGGATTTATATCTCTTTTGGGATAAGTTTTTGAAGTATCGTCCGTCCGAAGTTGGCGAACCCCTCTACACATCCGATATTGTTCTTGATTGATGTTTTATCTCCTGACTTTAACGAGATCCCAACTGCCTAAGACTGCTTGAAGAGGCAGCAAGTTCAACAAAGTGGTAGTGCCTTGTCAGGATGAACGATGTGTGACACATAACCACCAACTGAGGAAATGAGAATAATTGCACTTGGTAAGATTTGAGCTCATACCCTACAACATATAAGACACTTGTGAGCAGCTATGTTACCTCTTGAGCTAGTGATTTTTTGTTGAGGGAGGCTAATTCCTTCAGGAGAAGTCTTCAAAATGTCGTTTGTTGGGAGCTAGTGGACCCCTCAATTGGTCAATATTGTCCTCAGTTTGTTTTTGTCTTCTAACTCTATGAAATATCACATCTTAGTGTCATTGAGGTATTAACGTATCTTGCAAACAACACACGACTTGATATAATATTTAATGTAAGTTTGTTAGCAATATTTAACTCTTCTCCAACACACAAACATTGGAATGTAATTAAAATTGTATTTAGATATCTCAGAGGAACAATTGGTATGAGGTTATTTTACTTGAATGATTCAAAATCTCAATTAATTGACTATGTAGATGTTGGATATTTATTAGATCCACATGGAGCTCAATCACAAACAAGATATTTACTTACACTTGGAGGTGCAACCATATCATGACATTTAACAAAATAAACATTACTTGTTGCCACCTTTTCAAATCATGCGGAAACAAATTACTAAGCATGATGCAAGTTGAGACTGTGTTTGGTTAAAACTATTGACCCAACATATTCAGAAAATATGCAATTCACCTCTATAGGAAAAGATGTCTGTTATCTTATACGAAGATAATGTAACATGTATAACTCAGTTAAAGGGAAGATATATTATAGGAGACAATGAAACAAATTTAACTAATGACCTTGAGAAGAAATGTGATACAAAAGTTCAACAAAATTGTTTTAATGATACTTTAACAAATCTATTTATCAAATCATTACCAATTGCAACATTTGAAAGGTTGAAACATATAAAATTGGAATGCGTCGGCTCAAAGATATTAAGTGATGTTGTTATTAGGAGAGTTGTATTCTTTTCATTTAACTAAGGTTTTGTCTTATTAAACTTTCTTAATAAAAGTTTTAACGAGACAACTTATGATAGAAGATTGTGTACCTTTTTCATTCTTTAAGTTTTCATCTCACATGTTTTTTCTAATAAAATTTTAATCCAAATCAAGTGTACATACAAGTCTACCCAAACTCTCAAGAATTTATGAGTAATAAATTATTTAAAATTTTAATGTGCAATTACAACAACTTATGGTATATTATGATGTTGCCAGGCCTTTAAATATAGGTATGTATAAAGCTTGTTTAGTAAAAAGAAAAAGTGTTACCTTTTCTCCTCTAGTTTTATAATATGTGGGCATATAGTTTATTTTTTGGGTAAATTTTTAATTGGTTACTGAATTATTTAGATATTTTCATTTCGGTCACCCAAAGTTATTATATTTATCATGATTAAATATTTTAATTACCCAACCATTAATTCACTAATGAGATCTGATGTAGCAGCACTCCACATCATGCCCACATAAGTAATCCTTGTTGGAAAATAGTTTCCATGTAATTATACAATATTTTTAATCCATTTTATTTTACCTATTTTTACCCTCAAGTAAGAGCCCTAAAATTGAGGGAAGACTGCCATTGTCCAACACTAATTGCATGTCATTTAGTTCTCTCAGTTGAAGGAAGACTGCTAAAATCACTGAGCAAAAACGATTCAAAGCAAAGCAGCCATGCTCGAGCTGACACAGTTAAAGCATTGCGACCCCCTTCAACTAAAACCAAGGAGCAGAAGATGATGAAGAAACTTAGGATTCTTACTTGAGGGTAAAAATAGGTATAAAATGGATTAAAAATATTATATAATTACATAGAAACTATTTTCCAACAAGGATTACTTATGTGGACATGATGTGGAATTTTGACGTGGCGCAGCGTGATTCGTTAATGAAGTAGTTCTAGTTTTGCTTTCCTTTTTTTTCTTTTTACTCGCTGCCCCAATTTATAATTCCAAAAAAACTCCCGAATCCTCACTAGCTGGAAAATTGGTACCTCATTGCCTTTCAATAAAAATTGCATTTTGATTTTTGATCCAAAGCCCTTTTATTTTCTTTTTTTAATTTTACCTTCTTTTTGCTACTGGGCATTTGAAGTGGATAATCAATCAATCAAAGAAAGATCCCAAAACCATGGTAAGAAAAACCCTAACTTTCTATTTTTCCGAATTTGCTGAAATCGCTTTCTTCTTTTAATTTTCCGAAATCTGTAAAAAGTTAAAATTAATTTTCTGATGTGCGCTTTCAGTCGGCACTCTTCAATTTCCATTCATTCTTAACGGTAGTGCTATTGGGAATCTGCACCTGCACTTACTTGAAGATGCAATTTCCAGCTATCCTTGAACAGAGAACTGGGTATATCCTCTCGCTCTCTTTCTAATTTTCTTCTATTTGTTTTATTGGTTTATTGTTGAATAGTTCTCATTACTATATTTGTAGTTGATTTAAGCTTGTATTTTCATTTCAATCAGAACTGATTTTGGCAATTGAATGCTAGATTGTGTGCCTTGGCATAATTCTTAAATGTCTGCAAGTCATGCAGTTAGTTTTGTAGTGCTTTTGTAGTTGTTTTAGCTTTGTAATTTGGAATAACTGCCTTTGAGCTGGAAACTTTTGAGATGGGGAATGTTGGGGCGATTGCTACTATAATCAAGTTGTTTGTGATTAAGTCATGCAGTTAGTTTTGCGGTTTTCGTATAGATGAGTTAGATTTGTAATTTGGAATAGCTACGTTGAACTGAAAAGTATTGAGATGGGGGATGTTGGGGCAGTTGATGTTGTAACCAAATGTTTGTGGAGCTAGATTTCCTCTATTGTATATTCCATCCATTGCAAAAAAGAAATTAAAAGAGAAAGAGAAGGAAAACAGATGATTTCTAACTAGGCTGGTTTTGATTTTTGGCTTCTTTCATCTTTGAGCAATCAAATTTATTGTCTTATGTCTTGATTTTGTTTGATGCAATTTTGCAAATTAAATGGACTGTTTTGGGTGGCAACTAGCAAGGCAACAAATATAGTCACAATGATATAGTTGTAAGTTTAGCATTGGTGAAGTTTGAAGTAGAGTTCTCAATCGTAACAAGAAATTTTTTTGGCTTTTTTCTCTTTTTTCTGATCATGTGCATCTTCTTAGATAACTTCAACTTCTTGATTTCTTTCTCTATGAAGAGCTTAGATTAATTAAAGTTGCATAACTCCAGTTAATCTTGGCCCTCTTTGTCTTTTCTCTTTGGTATCTAAATTGGTTATAATAACATTTTTGTTTCTAGTATTTATAGCTTCTACTTTGGAATCAGAAGTCATTGGTAGGAAGTGTTGAGAATTGGAGCTAATTTGGTGTAATATGCTTGTTTGACAGGTTCCGTGGTTTCTTTTGGAAGGCAGCCAGAATAGGTGGGTCTTCTTTTCTGCTTGGTTTACTTCTTTCTGGTTGCATTGAGAATTTGGAATAGTCATGTAGTGTCCCCCTGTTCTGAATCTTATTTGGACATATAATGTTTATCGTGTATGAAGCCTTTAAATTAGTTGATAATAAATATGATAGTGATTGGCTCAAAAATGCAGGATGATAATTATCTATGATTCCAAAATGATTCTGGAAATGAGACTAAAAGTGAAAGACAAAAATTTAGCTATATCATTTTTAAATAATCATATTGTATAGAGAACTTGTGCTTTGTTTTAGAATTAAAATCTCATAAAGTCGTGAATTAGAATAGGATGGTAATGATATTTTGACTGGGAGGGAAAGGGATGACAATAACGATAAAGTTGAACAGCAGTCATGGGGTTTCGGCAGTTATTTTCACATAAGAACAATTATTTGTATTGATGCTCTATCCAGTTTTGCAATAATTGGCATGAAGAAGCACCTGAATTGTTCCGTTTGTTGTTTATACCAACTTAAATGCCTTTGACTTGTGAGTTTACTGCTTTAATTGGTTGTGAATGAACTATGATTGTTATACAATATCAGTTTTTGTTTGTCGGAAATCCATAATGAGATAAGATGTCTCTTGAGCTATTTGTGTAGTGGAGTTGCATTTGCAACCTGCCGTTTAAGTTCAAGACCATATATGTGCAGATGGGCATGTTAATTTAAATATTTATGTGCGCCAAATATTTCATTTGTAGCTCATAATTCTTGCCATAAATAAATATATACTCTACATTTGCAAACTGGTATTATTGCTTCATTAAAAGGTTCTTTTAGTTGTTTGTGTCCTGGACTCCTTTTCATTTGAAAGGTTATTTCTTGTAGAAAATTAGGCATGTATTTGGGATTGAATTAGAGTGGATCCCAATGATGTGGAACTTTAGTTGAACCATTTTGGAATGTAGGTTGTGAAAAAAAAAATCCAAAACTCATTCGATGTTACCCTTTCATTAGCAATGCATTACAATTTGTGGGACTAACTAGTATATTTCTTGAATCAGGTGAACGGTTAAGTCCCTGGGTGGCTGTAGGATGTTTCACAATGGGTGTCTCAATAATATTTTTCTGAACAAGGAGCACACCCTCTACTGTTCGGAGGAGGGATCCAATCTTTGCCATGTGAGCTAATGTTCTTGTTGAAATTTAACATGTTTAAAAGTGTTTGGATGATGAAAAGAGTTTTACCACTGTTGGAAGAACTATGTAAAAAACTTATTTCAAAAGCACCCTAGCATTCTTTGGCTGATTGTTCTTTATTGATGATTTTTCAGTTAGCATTTTGCATTGTCATCTAACATTACCTGCGGTGTGCCTACAATTTATGGTGAATGGACTACTCCAATTGCCTAATTTGATTCTTTTCGTTTATATAGTTAAACCTTCTTGTCTTCCTTTTCATCATCTCCCAGTTGTTTTACTGAAACTCCTTGTGTTGCTGATTTTGCGATTTCAGTTCATTTAATGATTGCAAATGGTGAGATTTGAACTTTCAGAATGGGTATACGAATTAATTGAGTTAAACCCAGGGTTTAGAGGATACCTATACCATACATATGCCTATGATGTGCATGATATCAAAACCTGGAATTTAGAATAAAGATAAGAAGAGAAATTTAGAAGAATCAAACAGAAATTAGGGCAATAGAGGTGACTTAAAGCGGATTGGAAGACAGGCAACAACATAAACAGCTAGCTTATCCTTGAATCTCCTCAAAACCACAACCTTTTCCCCACTCCAATGATATACAGATTGCATGAACTTCTTTATAGGCTTTTTCTCAGTACTGCATTCTTTGGTTGCCGTCACTCTTTCTTGTTCATCTTCGTCTTCACCCCATTGAAGAGGATAGCTCCGCAAAAACGCTCTTCGATTATTGTAATCTTCGTAGCGAAAGCTTCTACTTCTCGTCCCGTCTACTACATCAATCTTTTTGCAATTGCAACCCATAGCATAGAATTTGATTAGTTAAATTGGCATTTATGCATGCACATATATATATAATGGGAATTGGGGGTAGGGGATAGGAAGATAAGGACATGAAGAGAAGTTGAAAATGATGGCAATACCTTATAGTATATGGTTTTTATGAAGTTCCGTAGGATGGAATCATGTATTATTATTATTATTATTATCTGCTGCAATGCTACCTTGCTGGGGTTTCTTTTGGTTATCTTTATGAATTGGATTTCAATCATTGTCGGCTTTTTGTTGTTGATGACATTGTAGGAGTTGAAAGTTTTTTCATACATAGCCATCACTTTAAATTCATCTAAACTTCAATTAAATAATTAGATTTAAACCAATTCTATGTTTTATCATACTAGTCAACAATATTGTTTATATCTTTGTATAACTTATATCATATAAATTATTGAGGAATTAAGTAAAACGAATTACATAAAATAAAATTTGAATGAAAGCATGGGGTCACAAAGTAATTCCTTTTCATTATAAATTTGCAGTTATTTAATTACAAAATGAATAATTGTACATGATATGAACACGTCCTTTTTTACTTGTCAACTCATGAATAACAAAAAGAAAGGGGTTATATAACTTGCCGTTTAGGTACTGTAGATACCCAAAGGCTGTTTAGGGAAACCTGGAAACCTAAAACAGGAAGCAAGCAACATTGGCAGGCAAGGCACGTTAGGATTGAAGTACAGTCTATAAACAAGGAATATAAGGTGAGATTGTATGGGAATTTTGCATCAAATGTGTCTAACCTTTGTCCACTACTGCCATGATTGTTTTGTTAGATCATGTCAGCAGTGGATCAATTTTCCATAAATATCAAATCTCCTATTTTAAAATGCTTTTATTCCTCATCTGATGTTTGGTTTTAGATTTCTTTCTCCTCTACGTTGTAGGTGAATAAATGCATTTATTTTTTTTATAAAATAAAAATAAAAATAAATAATATATATAACAGATTTATTGTAAGTAATAATTAAAATTAATTATATTTTATAAATAAAAAATTGAAAGTAATATAGAAAGTTATAACTAAATTATAATATAAAAGATAAAACAACATGTATCAATTATGAGTATTAATTTAATTAAATATGAAATATATTTACATTAAATTAATAAACATATTTCATATATAAACAAGTTTAGTTCAATATTTTAATTTACATATTGAACATATCTACATTATTTTATTTAATATTTCTTTAACAACAAAATCATATCTTTCCACTTAACAAATAAATATTCTTTAAAAATTATACTTTCACTCTCATAATGTAAACCTCATAACAAAATTAACTAAAATGCTTCTATATTTATAAATTACTTTTAAATATAAATATATTTAATAGTTTTAAATAAATCTACTTTTAATGTATATTTAGTATGGTTTTCGACTCACGCTTCATATTGGGTTAATTATTTTTGGACTAAATAGTTAAATTTTAGATGTTACATATATGTTCCAAGTTTCGTACTCTCTGTATATTTGAAATTTAATCCTTGATTTTTATTTTAAGAATCTGATTCCTCTATTTTTGAATATAAAATTTAGGTTCAGTTGTTAACACCATTAAAATTCTTCCGTTAAATTTGTTGGTGTGACATTCTAATTTTTTTAAATGTACTCACTCGATAATCATGTCACAAAAATGACATTACAATGGACTAGAGTTTAACAAAAATTTAATGATGTTAACAATTCTTTAAATTTAGGTAAGCATTTTAATTAGAATAAAAATATTTCGACTAACTAATGACATTATAAACGTTGAAATACTAAATTATATAAAAAATTCCAATATAGGGACTAAAATTGAAATTTGAATATTTTTATATAATTAAAAATAGAGGACCAAAATTGAAATTTAATCATTGTTGTTAAAATGTAAAAAGAAAAAAAGCAAGCCATGTGTCAAAAAGTGGAGGAACAAAATTGAAAATTAACCATTGTTAAGAATGTAAAAAAAATAATAAAAAAACAAGCCAGGTGTCAAAAAGGAAGGCCCTTCATATATAGTAGTATAAATGTCATTTTGTTTATCTTAAAACAGTATTTAAACTAATATCTTTATGTAATTGTGTTATACAGCAAATAATATCCTCAAATTATATATAATCTAATCAAATTATTTGCATATATTTTAATATTTTCGATTATTACTTTCTGAACCAATTTTAGTTATTAAATATTTTATATATTATTTCATAAAAAATTAATTAATATATATCACCCTTTCTCGACAATATAAAAATATGACATTAGGTAAATAATATATTAAATATATAACGCATAAATCTGATCATAAATTTGATCTTTTTATATTTTGGACGTACAATATATGTTGTATTTTCTATCATAATAATTTAAAATATATCTATTCGCACCGGTAAAAAACTAGTATTATAATATGATTTTTATTATATTACCATTTTCACCCCGCTTACCCAGGAATTTTCAATATATATATTTTTATAATTATTTAATATTTAAAGTTAATTTTAAATTAAATTTTATTAAATTAATTTTTAACTATAAAATTAAATTCATAATAATTGTGTAGATTTAAGTATAAATCTTAAATAGGTTCATAAAGCAAGTGAATAGGAATTATTTAAACATTAAAATAACAATTTTTTGAGTAAATAGATCAAAATCTTCGACATGTCAGTTAAAATAGAAATAATATTTGATGCATTATCGTGCATTAGTTTCATGCACCATCAATAAACAATAACATGATGTATCATCATTGAATAAAACAAAAATTAGTGGAGGACTTACAAATAAATATTAATAACTTTATTTAAATATAATATAGTAATTAATTATAAATGAATACTAAAATCATAAACACAAGACCCCAAATCCTAAACTGGAGACCTTAAACCCTAAACATGAGAATTGTTGATATTTATTTGTAAGACATAATTAATTGGTATTTAATTATGTTTAAATAAAATTATTAGTGTTTATTTATAAGTCCTCCATAATTTTTTATTTTATTTAATGATGGTGTGTCATATTATTAGTCAATGTTGGTGCACGAGACTTGATACATCAAATATTATTCCTTAAAAATAAACAAATAAAAATTTACAAACCAATCAAGTATGAAACATAAATCGAGCTGTAAATGGATGTGCATATCTAATCTTTTAGATGCACCATGAACTGACGTTGTTGATAATGGCAACTATGAACATCAGAAAGATTTATCTCAATGAAACGTAACAGATATAGATGATATTTTTAATTCAATCAAAACTTTTTTAACATTTTAATATCTTACATAAACAATTTTATTAAAAACAAATCATGTAAAATATCATTGAACTGAATTCAAATACAATGCAGTGCAACACGAAAATAATAATTAAAACACGACCTAAAATAGAAATAAAAATATCATACATATTCACATACATGTACATAAAAAATCATTTACATATTCAACATCCTATCAACTTTATTTTAATTCTTGATAATGCCTGTAATTGACATGTTTTTATTATTTATTTTAATTAATTGTAAACATGAATTTTATTTAATTTAGATCTTAATAGATCATTTTCTATGTAAGTATTATTATTCAAAGTGTGTCGAGAAACGAATAAATATGCGGATTACACGAAGATTTAACATTAGAACTCGAGTTGACGGCACAACACAAAATTTTAAGATTATTTCTTTTTATTTAAGGATTTTATTAATTTATGTTATTATTATTATAACATCCATTCCTTTTAGTTTTTATTTTTATATTATATATATGAAAAATATTTGGTATATTATCAATAAAGTTTTTAGATTTTACAAATAGGATTAGGAGTTGACAAATGTTCTATAAAGGTATAATATAATATTAGAAAAACACATATCAAATTTTTAAGATTGATTGTGGAATAAAAATACACTATTAATATACTAAATACTCACATAGAGATGAAGGAAAGGGAGAGTTGTCGCCTGCTAGAAGAATGGGATAAATTATATTAGGATTATCCTAAAATATAGTTTTATACATTAATAAAATAGTGTCACATTATTAAATTTTAAAGATAATAAAATATTATTATACATTCATCTATATTTAAAATCTTCTCCTTAACTTTAAATAAATTACTTTTTAAATTATAAACAAACATTTTCTTCTTTTTATAAATTTTAACCATTTTGTTTTTTTCTCATAAGTTAATATTTTTTTATTTTTTTGCAACAATTCAAAAAAAAAAATTTGTGCAATTTTTTCATGTGATTGACACATAATTTTAGGGTGCAATTGTTGAAATGTTATTAAATAATTAGGAAAGGACCATGAATAATATGGTGAGAAAGGTCCATAAAATAATCAGTATAATAATAATTTCATGTCTTAAAAATTTGAGGATGTGGCGAAATTTTATTGGTGCCTGAAAACCTTAAATTTTAGGATGATCCTAATGTAAGTTATACCCATCTAATAATCAAACTAAATAATTCAATAAAATTTAAAATAAAATGATGTAACTAAAATTGGGATTATATGATATGCACCCAACTTCATCAAGCTTACGAATACAACTAAAGAAACTGACATGTAAATAAAAGATAAAAAGCAAAGTGAAATGCGAAAAGCACACCTGAAATCAAGCTTCTCATCTCATCTTCTCCCTGCAACCAGCTATCATCACTGCAATGAACACATACACCCTATCTTTCATTTCATCAATAAATTTGTCTCCATGACTGTTTTATTACCAAACTCCCACAAACAACCCAAAATCCTATGGCGAATCCCACTCCCATGCTTACATAAAACCCAAACTTCTCCACTTCACTTTCTGAGTCTCCATTTTCATCTTCTCCATCTCCATTGGTCGGCGTTGAACAACTGCTTGATAATGGAGGACCGCAAAGCTCTGGGTTTCCTTCATATATACAAGGATCATTGAAAGTTTGGAACTGTTACCTGTTGGGATTTGGCCCCATAACTTGTTGAACGACAGATTCAAATAGTTCAAGAAAGTCATTGAGATCATGCTAGGAGGAATTGGGCCTGAAAGATTGTTGTGTGAGAGATCAAGACTCTCCAACCGTTGTAAGTTCCCAATGTTCTCCGGTATCTTCCCACTCAAATGGTTCCACGACAAATTCAGAGTGAACAATGCTGAGAGCTTTGTTATATGATCTGGTATCTCTCCTTTTAAATCATCGGCCGATAGATCTATGACATTGAGCAGTGGAATTATCTTTGTGTATTCAGTTTGTCTACCTTTTGAGACAATCTCCACATGCTCACGGAATTCTATATGCAGAGTTGAGGGTAGTTCATCGAAATAAGGACCCAGGTAAGTAAAAGTTTTCAAGTTGCCCAAGCATTTGGGGATGGTCCCTGATAACTTGTTTTGAGCAAGATCTATGATGTGAAGAGAAGGAAATTCACAGAGTTGTTCAGGAATGTTGCCTCTCAAGAAGTTGGCTCGTAATCCCAAGTAGGTTAAACTGAACAGATGAGCTGAAACTAAGTCTGGAATGGTGCCAGAAAATCGATTTTCTCCGAGATCAATGGAGAACAACCTAGAGCAGTTCTGCAAGACTGAAGAAAGCTCACCAGAGAGATTGTTACTGCTCAATTTCAAAAAGATAAGAGAAGGCAATGTTCAAAGAGAGCTGGAAACAACACCTGATAGATTGTTTTTTGACAGATCTAAGATCACTAATTTTCTCAAGCACTGCAAGCTTCTGGGAATTGTTCCTGATAAACAATTACTTGAAAGATCGAGAAAGCTCAAGGTTTCCATTTCATTAATTGAAGCAGGGATGCTACCATTAAGAAAGTTGCTTTGAAAGATCCATGTCGAAACCAACTTTTATTTTGGAAAAAAAAAATTAATTGTCGACTTTAAAAAAATAAATATTTGGAGTCGCCACCAATCTTTTATTGAGTTATGATTGGATTACCTAAAAAAATAGCTTTGGCCTACGAGTTTTAGAAAAATAGATCTGGGAGTCGGTTACGTACGAGGAAGGATTAGCACCCTCGTAAGGCCCAAATTTGGTACCTAGTTAATCAAAAATATAAATGAAAACATAAATCAATAAACAAATGAAGGAAATAAACAAAAAAAAAATATAAAGAGAAAAAAAGGTACAAAATATATACATGAAATTATAAAGAATAAAAGACATACACATGGGTTTAATATAAAATTTTGGACTATAGAATTTATAACAAAATATATATAATGCATTTATGAAAATAAAGAAAATATATAAATATACATATATATATATATATATATATATATATAAATATTATAATATATGTGTTGAAAATATAAGTTTGTATTTAAGCAAATAAAAACATAGACATGTATGTATATATATATATATATATATATATATATATATATTTATATATTCATTAGAAAATATATAAATACATACATGTACATATATACAAAAGTAAAAAAAATTGAAACTAAATATAAAAGTATATATATGTATATAAAAGTTAGGAAGTAAAATAAAATAAAAACATATGTATAAAATATATATAAGCATACGTATACTATATATAAAACAATATATATATTACATATAAACGATGCATGCGCATGAATAAAAATAATAATAAATAATAATAATGATACAAGATTAATGATGCCACATAATAGTATTAATAATATTAAAATAATTAATTTAATAATAAAAAACTAAAATAACAAATAGAGGATTAAATAGCATCAAGAATCAAAACCAATGAATTTAAAACA
This sequence comes from Gossypium raimondii, assembly GCF_025698545.1. Classification (NCBI taxonomy): domain Eukaryota; kingdom Viridiplantae; phylum Streptophyta; class Magnoliopsida; order Malvales; family Malvaceae; genus Gossypium; species Gossypium raimondii. The sequence continues at coordinate 48,477,494 of NC_068567.1, read as the reverse complement.
AAGAGTATAAAATAAAAAAATATATAAGGCCAAATAAAATGTAAACAAATTTGAAAATAATAAATTTGAAAATGAATAATAAGGAAAAGAGATTTGAAATCAACAATATACAAATCAATAAATAAATTATACACAAATCAACAAAATAAGAACGCAAGAGAGAGAGAAATTTGAGTAAATACTCTTTAGAATTATTATTACTCCCCACTTCCGTCCTTTACAATGAAGGGAGAGATATCTATTTATAGTTGAGCCTCCCCAAGTCCAACGGTACAGATTAATTACATCAACGGCTAATATTAAAAGGTATCTACAAATTAAATCTCTAAGATTACAAAATCATATCTTCTAAGATTGCATATCATATCTAAGATTGCATATCCTTGAAGATTATGTTTCCATATGCATCAAGCTTGTAGATAGACCTTCAACCTTTTCAAGTAAAGGCCATCCCGATCGGGCCAAATGATATAATTTTGGACTTTGTTTTATTATTTTTGGGTTTATTATTTTTTATGGGCCCGGGCTAAATTAGCCTATTACAGCTGCCCCTTTTTGTTCATTATCATGTAACGAGAACGGAGCAAAGACTTTAGAAATGACCAACTTTGCCTGGCCGTGCTAAACTTTAGCGCTCTTCTTCTTCTTCAAATAGCCTCATTCCTTCCTATTGCATCTTTAGAGGTATAGGAACTGGTGCTTCAACCTACTCCACTGCAATGCCAGGGAGATAGGATTTGCACGTTGTAGTTTTTCAAAATTTGCTATCTTTAATCTGCTCCACTGCAATTCCAGGGAGATAAAACTTATAGCTTCAACTTGATCTGCTGCAACTTTAAAGATGAATTTGATGCGATCTGCTCTACTGTAATTTCAGAGAGATTCTAATCCACTCCACTACAACTTTAGGGAGATGGGATTTGTTTATTTAGTTGCCCCACTGCAATTTCAGGGGGATAAGACTTGATTTCTTGAGTCTGCTCCACTGCAACTTCAGGGAGATAAGACTCGCTTTCTTGGGTCTACTCTACTGCAACTTCAGGGAGATAAGACCCGATGCGATCTGCTCTCTGCAACTTCAGAGGGATAAGATCTGTGATTTTAATCCACTCTACTGTAACTTCAGGGAGATAAGATTATTGGCTTTAATCTGCTCCACTGCAACTTCAGGGAGATAAGATTCGCCATCTTCAGTCTGCCTCACTACAACTTTAGGAGGATAAGGCTTGCTTACTTAGTCTGCTCCACTGTAACTTCAGGGAGATAAGACTAGATGCGATCTGCTCTCTACAACTTCAGAGAGATAAGATCTGTGATTTTAATCCGCTCCACTGCAACTTCAGGGAGATATGATTATTGGCTTTAATATGCTCCACTACAACTTCAGGGAGATAAGACTCGCTTTCTTGAGTCTGTTCCACTGCAACTTCAGGGAGATAAGACTCGATGTGATCTGCTCTCTGCAACTTCAAAGAGATAAGATATGTGATTTTAATCCACTCCACTACAACTTCTGGGAGATATGATTATTGGCTTTAATTTGCTCCACTGTAACTTCAGGAAGATAAGATTCGCCATCTTCAACCTATTCCACTGCTGACCAGGGAGATAAGACTTACAATCTTCAACCTATTCCACTGTTGTCTAGGGAGATAGGGCTGGGGTCATCGATCTGCTTCGCTGTCGGTGCAGGAAGGCAAGATCTGTTATTTTTAACCTGCTTTGCTGCAACCTAGGGAGGCAAGGCTGGTGTCTTCGATTTACTTCGCTGTCGGTGCAGGAATGCAAGATCTGCTATTTTTAACCTGCTCCGCTGCAACCCAGGGAGGCAAGGCTGGTGTCTTCGATCTGCTTCGCCGTCAGTGCAGGAAAGCAAGATCTGCTATTTTTAACCTGCTCCACTACAACCCAAGGAGGCAAGGTTGGTGTCTTCGATCTGCTTCGCTGTCGGTGTAGGAAGGCAATATCTGTTATTTTTAACTTACTCCGCTACAACCCAATGAGGCAAGGCTAGTGTCTTCGATCTGCTTCGCTGTCGGTGCAGGAAGGCAATATCTACAATTTTTAACCTGCTCCGCTGCAACCCAGGGAGGCAAGGCCGGTGTCTTCGATCTGCTTCGCTGTCGGTGCAGGAAGGCAAGATCTGCTATTTTAACTCGCTCCACGCAACTCGTGGAGGCGGGGCTAGTGTCCTCGATCGCCCATTGCCAGTCAGGGAAGGCAAGATCTGCTATTTTAACTCGCGCCCACGCAACCTGTGGAGGCAAGGCTGGTGTCCTCGATCTGCTTCGTTGTCGGTGCAGGAAGGCAAGATCTGCTATTTTTAACCTGCTCTGCTGCAACCCAGGGAGGCAAGGCTAGTGTCTTCGATCTGCTTCGCTGTCGGTGCAGGAAGGCCAGATCTGTTATCTTCACTGATCTGCTCTTTAGGGAACATGACCTGTATAATGAATCTAAATATACCTAATGATTAGGATGGCATAAAATGAATCAAATGCTCCTAACTAGACATGTGTGAATGGTGTTTGCACGAATGCATAATTTTTAAATTTTTTTTTCCGAGAATGATCCCACTTAGGTTGTCATTGCTCAAAGTTTATTAAGGCTTTAACACTGATGTGCTACAACGCCTTTTTGCTTGGCTGACTTTTCTGAAAAAACATTTAGGCAGGTTGCCCCCCACTGTAAACCTCAAAGTTCAATTCATTGGGGCGCAAAATTTGTATCATTATCCTCCCACTGTAACCCAAAGGTAGGAATATATGGCTTTTTCTCGATCTTCTCCTATCACAATTCAAAGATATAGGATCTAAATCTCTCTGGTCCCTTACACCATTCCCAGGTTATCGTACTAAATGCTCATGCATAAATAAAGACTTTCTTCTCCGAGGAAACCTCTTCCTACTGTCTGGTGATCATTGCTTACTTGTTTATTTAAGTTTTGTCATTTTGTTCAATCAATGTTTTCAACAACAAAATCCAAAGAGAAAGTCCTAATTTAGACTCTTCCTTTTCAGATTTCCAACCTTTAAACATGGTGCGTTTTAAACAATAGTCCTGTTTCAGGTTCTTATATTATTTAGAAACTTCTAGAGTAATATACCAAACTTCCCTTGTGAAATTTTTATTAGTCCATTAATCATTATTACAATGCAACATGCTTGCAAAAAGGGTATAACAATGGATGAGAATACAATTGGTTCTGAGCATAGCTCGAAAGGAATAGATTATCAAAAAATAGTAAATAAGGATAACAAAGAAATTGATTGGGAATGTGTATCTTGGAAAAGAATGAAGTATTCCAAAAATAGCAAATTCAATATAAAAATTGGATGCCCCAGATATCACAACTTGAACTTCTCTATACAAACTTTTTGAGTTTGACATGTGTTTAGGAGATCTACAGTACTCTGTCGATGTCCCAAGATGTTGTCTACCCTTTCCTGTTGATTCAAGATCATCATATGCCCCAATCTGATCAAAATTTAAACTGCTCTGACCACCTCATACCCCATTCTGATCAATATTTGAGCCGTCCTTTTTGGGTTTTCAACTCAAATCCCCTTTGGTCTCAAGGCGCCTTTTGCGGGTTTTCACCTTGGCCTCTCCATTTTCTTTCTTCTTTTCTCTCTCTCTCTCTCTCTCTCTCTCTTTTTTACTTTTTTTTTATATTTTGAAATATTTTTGATTGAATCTGAACTCATAGGATTAGGCATGTCCTTGTTATCCTTTTTGATCAAAATCGACGCTTTTCCAAATAAGGCCTTCCACATAAGGTCCTTCCCAGCTTGGGATGAAGTTCTTTTTGTATGGAAAGGATCTTCTTCAATACTAGGTCCCTCTCAAGGAATTCTCTAGGATGGACCTTTTTTGTGAACTTACATCATTTGCTTTTGACGCATTTGACCATGATGGACAACTCTGAACATTCCTCTTCAATCGGAATTGGATTCAAAAACTCAAAAAGAATTTTGTCTTCAATAGGCAAAACTGCGATGGGCCCAAGAGAAAGGCATTGCCCCGGCAGAGTTTTTTTTTGCGCCATATTTTTTTTTGGCGATATGACATTAATCGTGAACAGACTGCGAACTTTTGATATTATGCTGTTGTTCAAATTTAATACATTGTCAGATATGATCCTTTTGGAGTTCCATACTGACATATGATTTTTCACGAATTTGCTAACTGTCGACTTTGTGACATTGGCATATGAAGCAGCTTCCATTCATTTAGTAAAGTAACTGACGATCACAAAGATTAATCAATGACCGTCAGACTCTTTTGGCGAGATCGACCAAATGACCTTTATGCCCCATATAAGGAGAAGTCATGTATCCCAATGATTCTTTGTAGGGTAAGATCCGTTTCGCGACTTGTTCTACCATCCTTAACAAGTTCGAAAATAGGCTACAATCTATGTCATCTTCAAAGTCATGAAATCTCTCTAAACACATGCCTCGCTCAAAATGAAATTCTAAGCCTGTAGCAGCGTCACTCATGTTATTGATATCTGGAGACCCAATATAAAAGAATATACAAAAGAATGTATTTATGAATAACTATTTGTACAATATAATTATGAATGAAAGAATGATGTGGAAGAAAATCCAAAATAATGAAAGCATAATTATTTCAAAAAGAATGAAAAAATATTGGCTCAAAAATGAATGCAAAGATGTATTTTATTAGAATAATGACGTTCAGACATGAGCTTATTTCACAAAGGAATTTCTATCATTTTTAGGCTAAAAACAAAAAAATGTTCTAAACATTACTCTAAATAAGCTCTAAAAATTACAGGGATTTCTTCCGCAGTTCAATTACTTAAAACACTCCCAGATTTATAAGGGCGGATATCTAACAAGGTCCCCCTTTCATTTGTGTCTTCCTATATGTCATTGATGTGAACACTTCCCAATATCTCCTCATATATTACATTCACCCCATTGTCAATCATGATTGGGTAGCGAATTTTCTGCATTGAATAAGCCATCCAACTTGACAATACCCATGTTGATGAATTTTTCAACTAGCTTTTTGAAGGTAATGCAATTCTCTATTGAGTGTCCCGTAATTTTCGCATGATAATCACATTGTGCACTTGCATCGTACCATTTGGGATACGGAGGCTGTGGAGACTTCACATGTAAAGGAGAAACAACATGCGCATTGAATAAGCTTTGATACAGCTCCTTGTACGACATTGGAATTGGCGTGAACTAGAGTTTTTCAGTACCTTGCTTCACACATGATTCTTGTCTTGATGAACCCTGCTAATTAGCAATCGATTTCCTGTACGTATTCATGTTGTTCACCTCATTTTCTTTTTCTTTTGAGGCTTGCCTTCTATTATTTCCTCCAGCATCAATCTTTCCGCTCCTTATGGTGCTTTCAATCATTTCACCATTCATGATTATGTCAGAAAATCTTTTTTGTGGCACTCCCTAACATATGTGTGATGAATAGAGCTTTCAATGTATTTATGAATAGCATTGTCATTTCTCTTTCCAGGAGCGGTGGTTGAACTTAGACGGCGACCTCCCTCTATCTCTGTGCGTATTGCCTAAAACTTTCACCGGGCTTCTTTTCCATGTTTTGTAAAGTGATTCTATCAGGTACCATGACAGTTACATAATTGTACTGCTTAATGAATGCCTGTGCTAAATCTCTCCATGAATTAATCTTGGTACGACTCAATTGATTGTATCACTTGGACGCTGCCCCTGTGAGGCTATCCTGGAAACAATGTATCGGCAACTGGTCATTACTAACATGCCCAGTCATCCGCCTACAAAACATAGTAATATGGGCTTTGGGACTACTAGTTCCATTATACTTCTCAACTCAGGCATTTTGAATTTGTAAGGGAGTACGAAATCCGGAACCAAGCTTAATTCTTTAGCATCAATCCCATAGTAGCTCTCAGCACTTTCCATTGCTCTAAATTTCCCTTCCAGCCATTTATACTTTTCTTCTAGCTGTTTTGGCAGTTCATCCTTCATTTTCTCTTTTTCAGCTATTTCGTCGAAGTCAGGGATAGCAGGATTAACAAGGTTGTCTACGGGGTTAGAGCCTGATCCTACTTGAAAATTTATTGGTGTTACAGCACCGTCCTGAAACTGTTGGGGCTTGATGGTGATAGAAAATTTGCATGGATACACTTCAACATGCTGAAGGGTAAAGCCTGGGGGATAAACAGGTCCCTCACTGTCTCCTTCTTCAACATTAAGCACAGAGCTTTTTCCTTTATCAATTCTTTCAGTCAGTAACTGAGTCAACTTAGCCATCATATTCCCCTGAGATTCCATCATTTTGTCCAACATATTTTGCTGAATCTTTTCAAGCTGCTCCTTCATTTGTTGCTGAAGCTGACCTTGTATTTCTTTTTGGAACTGTTCTAGCCTTTCCATCCTTTGGTCCATGTCTTTTGTTTTTTATCGAGTACTGTAGCGGTGTTTGGTAGATTGGTTGGTTTCCAGGTTAACTGAGGAATAATTTTAATCGATTAGGCTCTTTTAGTGGACTTTAATGTGTATGATGTCATGTGATGTGAATGCATGTAATGAATGCATAAAGAGACGTTGATTCTGATTCAATTCCATTTAGAAAACTTTACTAGAAAACAAATCTCTTTACATAAAATAGATATTTATATGGCCTTGCCCTTATAGGCAGAAACATTCGATCCTCTTCTTCATTCGAGCGCTAAGATAAATCTCATGAACTCTTCAAAAATGACGTCTCTTCTATCTCCTTTTTGCTCGACCCGGGTCGCAACTCGTTGCTTACTCATCCGCATGATGCTCGTTGGCTTCTCTTTAAGAAAGTTCAGCGGCTCTCGAATAACCTTTGTCATCTTGAATCCTTGGGCAACGGAACCATAGTCATGTAGTCCTCTATTAAACTATCCTCCTTCTCTTCTCATGTTTTCTTGGACCATATCTGGACAACCATATTGTCATCCATTTTATCAAGAAACTCATTTTCTTATGACAAACTCTCTATTTAGCAACTAAACGTGACCTCTTTTTTATGATGAAAATGCAATTCAATCGCAACCAAAAAGAAAACAGGTTAGTACAAAGCTAAAGCAAGAATAAATAGAAAACCTATTCGAGTGACCACTAGGGGTTTGGCATAGCTCTACCCAGGGCAAGTTCCTAAGGTTCACTATATGTGGTTTGGTTTCTAAAGTAAGGTACCCGAACCAACAGATTCATCGATCTTCACCCATTATAGGCTCATATAAATCAAGTTCAGTTCAAGAGAACACATTTTCCGTATGATTATACGGAGATGATAACCTCACGAAGGCATAGGTACCGATGTATTCCAAAAGCGATCCACTATCCTATACGGAGGTGAAAACCTCACGAAGGAATAGTTTCTCACTCCCACTTAAAAGGGTAAAATCATTCAACTCATGTAATGCATAATGCAAAGATCAATTAAACAAGAAAATAATGAATGCAAAAGGATCTCATGATTTAAAAAAAAAATATTTTCTCGACCATAAGACAAAAATTAATCAACTTTGTGGCTCGACTCTCTTATTTTTTAAAAAAGTCCCCAGCGGAGTCGCCAAGCTGTCGAAACCAACTTTTATTTTGGAAAAAAACAAAAATTAGTTGTCGACTTTAAAAAAACAAAAATTGGGAGTCGCCACCAATCTTTTATTGAGGTGTGATTGGACCACCTAAAAAAATAGCTTTGGCCTACGAGTTTTAGAAAAATGGATCCGGGAGTCGGTTACGTACGAGGAAGGATTAGCACCCTCGTAACGCCCAAAATTGGTACCTAGTTAATTAATTAGTGTCTTCATGTCGAAAATTTAAAAATATGATCCTTAATAAAAACTTAAAAAACGTTACTTATTAAGACTCTTATTATTTCGGAGAAAGAAAATGTCACACCCAATGCGTTAGGGCACGACATTCTAATTCCTCAAAAATGAATTAGTCCGAAATACTCGTGTAATAAAATTTAAAAGAATATTCATTTGTTTAAGATTTATAAAGAAATCGTGGCCCGATACGTTAGGGCACAATTTCTCAAAATCCTAAACTTGGAATATTTCCTTTGTTATTATTATTTTTAAAAAAAATATTTGTCTCAAGAAATTAATACGTCACATCCAATACGTTAGGATACAACATATTAAATTCCCAACAACAAGCTTTTCATTTTATTTTTTGATTAATGAGCAATTCTCGATTGTTAGATTTAACGAAGAAAACTAAAACCAAATACGTTATGGCTCAATTTCCTTGAAAATCCTAAATACGAGTATTATCTCAATTTTGAAAATTTTAAAATCGAGTAAAAAAATGATGTAATGCTACATTAAGTGTAAAATACAATAATAAATACAACAATGGCATAGAAATAAACGAAATTAATGTACATAAAAACAATGACATGTAAAGTATCAAATGAACAAAATATAAATGAAAACATAAATCAATAAGCAAATGAAGGAAATAAACAAAAAAAATATAAAGAGAAAAAAGGTACAAAATATATACATGAAATTATAAAGAATAAAAGACATACACATGGGTTTACATATAAAATTTTGGACTATAGAATTTATAACAAAAATATATAATGCATTTATGAAAATAAAGAAAATATATAAATATACATATATATATATTATAACATATGTGTTGAAAATATAAGTTTGTATTTAAGCAAATAAAAACATAGACATGTATGTATATATATATATATATATATATATATATATATTCATTAGAAAATATATAAATACATACATGTCCATATATACAAAAGTAAAAAAAATTGAAACTAAATATAAAAGTATATATATGTATATAAAAGTTAGGAAGTAAAATAAAAATAAAAACATATGTATAAAATATATATAAGCATACGATATTATATATAAAACAATATATATATATATATTACATATAAACTATGCATGCATGAATAAAAATAAAAATAATAATAATGATACAAGATTAATGATGCCACATAATAGTATTAATAATATTAAAATAATTAATTTAATAATAAAAAACTAAAATAACAAATAGAGGATTAAATAACATCAGTAATCAAAGACCAATGAATTTAAAACAAATAGTATAAAATAAAAAATATATAAGGCCAAATAAAATGTAAATAAATTTGAAAATAATGAATTTGAAAATGAATAATAAGGAAAAGAGATTTGAAATCAACAATATACAAATCAATAAATAAATTATACACAAATCAACAAAATAAGAACGCAAGAGAGAGAGAAATTTGAGTAAATACTCTTAAGAATTATTATTACTCCCCACTTCCGTCCTTTACAATGAAGGGAGAGGCATCTATTTATAGTTGAGCCTCCCCAAATCCAACGGTACAGATTAATTACATCAACGGCTAAGATTAAAAGGTATCTACAAATTAAATCTCTAATATTACAAAATCATATCTTCTAAGATTGCATTTCATATCTAAGATTACATATCATATCTAAGATTGCATATCCTTGAAGATTATGTTTCCATATGCATCAAGCTTGTAGATAGACTTTCAACCTTTTCAAGTAAAGGCCATCCCGATCGGGCCAAATAATATAATTTTGGACTTTGTTTTATTATTTTGGGTTTATTATTTTTTATGAGCCCGGGCTAAATTGGCCTTTTACAATCCAAATCTCTCACTTTGGACATCCTTTAGCCTATGTTTGAGGGAATTGGTTCAGAGAAAAGATTGTTCCTCAAAGAAAGATGTCTAACATTTGGCCATAAAGGGATCCTTCCAAGCGATTAAATCCTAAATCTACCCATGCTCCAGTAATATTATCAAATTCAAAGCTAACTGAACCGGGAAGTTTTCCCCTAAACTGGTTATCCGAAAGATCCACCCACCAAAGTCTAGAAGTTAGGTTCCAAAACCAAACAGGTATGATGTCTGAAATCCCAGCACCAGACAGTATGATTTCAAAAGCATCGACTTGAGTTCTGAGCCATGTTGGAAACCTAGGACCTAATTGGCAATTACTGATAGCGATTTCATATAGACTGAAAGAAGGAACCCAATCTGGATTCAAGTTGAAGACCACGGATTTGCCTATGGATGACAAAGCAAAAATGGATAATCTCGAGAGGTTCCGAAATTGGTTCTCGGTGATGGTCCCTTCCCATATGTTTCCATAAAGATTAAGCGCACGTTTGGTTCGCTGTATTGGATTAGAGGTGTAATGGAATAGAGGTGTAATAGCAAATCAACTGTTTGGTTGAATGTAATGGAATAGAGGCGTAATAGTAATCTTGTGTTTGGTTGAATGGAATAGAGGTGTAATAGCATAATGGAAAAAACTAAAATGACTAGAATACCCTTAGCATAAATTTATTTTGGTAAATGATTATTGTTATTGTTATTTAAATTTTAATAAGATTATTATTATCACTAATAAATAATTTAATCATATTTAAACATAATTATTATTAAATATATTAAATATATTATAATTAAAATATATAATTTAATAAAATTCTTAATAATTAATATTCTTATATGAATTTACTCAAATCATAATATATGATACTATAAAAGATAATTTGAAATGATTAATATTAAATATATTTTAATTAAAATATATGATTTAATAAAATTTAAAATAATTATAACTAATAAATTATCTTATATGAATTTGTATAATTTAAAATAATTATTATTACATATAATTTAATAATAATATATAATTTCATAAAATTATTGATAATAATTTTTCTTATATGAATTTATAAAATTTAAAATAATTAATATTAAATATAATTTAATAATGATATATAATTTCATAAAATTCTTAATAATAAAATGTTCTTATATGAATTTACTAAAATCAAAATATAACTTGAGAATTATATTCTGCATAAACATAATTAACTTATATTAAGAAAAGGTTAGATGAAAATGAAATTCTACATCATAATCCATATGTTATATAGTTTTACAACATCAAAAAGTTTGAACATCGATTTTTAATGGTGAGAAAGAAATCTTCTGACCCATTCTAATCGTGCAGCAGAAGGTAAACTAAAGAAAACGATCATTTGAGTTGGATGATCTGGAATTTTAGTCAAAGCTTCATACCGCTGATCGTCGGATAAACCTTCACTTTCCCATAAGGTTGAATATAAATTTGAAGCTTTCTCTTCCATCTTTTGATATTCTTCTGGCTTCTGCTGAACTACCACCTTGGAGGCAATACTCCTACTGATTTGATCGCCAACGGCCTTGATGTTTTCGGCCAACAAAGTGGCAGCCTCATCAAATGAAGAATACACATTATCACGAGCATCAGATTTCTTCTTTCTCTTGTTTGAAGATGAGGAACCCCCTTGGTCTCTATCTCCTCGCGGCTCCGTACCAGAAACATCCATGTCGTCTAAAGAGACGTCAGCTTCGCAGTCATAGAATGTGTTTCTCTCTTCATTCATATCTGTAGTAGGTACATCCTCAGCATGTATTTCTTCAAGAACATCAGCAGCTGTTTGAGCGTCTTTCCCAGTTGTTCGATCTCTTGCGTATATGGCAGTAAGTTGGTTGTAGTAAGGGAAAGAACGATGTCTGAACTGAGCGGCTTCTTTGTGACTCTAAAAAAATGAGGAAATCATATTAGTTATGAGTTTTGTAAAAAACAAATAAATACTTGAAATACATTTTACCTTTACATAGGATTCCCAAACTGCATCTTCAACAACAACGAGCTGCCTATGCTCGTCCCAACCAAAACAGCTATTGTTTTGGCCATTAAGCATGTCATAGACGACTGACCATTCCCTTTTTAGGCACCTAATCCGAGATTCAATATTTGGTTTCGCCTTCAACATTGCTCTTGGTAAAGCCTTCTCTAGCATTTTTTCCAACTCGTTCAAATAACTGGCTTTGAACCCGGTATCAGCATTAAATGTTCCTACATTGTGCAAGTCCACCATGCAAGAAACCAAGGCTGCATCTTCTTCTGGAACCCATTTTCTTTTACTTCCTCGAGAAGCTTGAGAAGAAGCATGTGATTGTGGAACACCTGACATAATTATCTTAAGAAAAAAAACAAATTAACATTATTTACTATTTTTAATATCATGAATCAAAAGGTGAACAGTTTATAATATTATATCGTTAGTTCAATATCATGAATCAAAAGCTCAATACTAAATTTAAAATTATAACACATGCTGAATGAAAAGATAATTAAATTATAATTCAACAAAGTTTAGTACAATACAGAATTTTAATCAAGCACCACCAAAGTTTCATAAACTAGATACATAAAATAATATCAACAAATTAATTCAAACTCAATTTGTCCCTAAACCTAACTAATTTCTAGATGCTTGCCATTCATCGAACATTTGGTTGGCTAGTTCCATCCTCCAAGTAGCCCAAGCATCTGATGGATGAATATTTGTGATATTCGGTTCATCGTCATCCACCACATTAGTAGGTAATCCTTCTCCCACCTCCGCTTCAATGGGATCAATACTCATATGGGTTCGAATAAAATTATGGAGCAAACAACATGCAATAATAATTCTATTGTGCACCCTTACAGGATAAAACGATGGAATCCTAAGTATTCCCCATCTAAGTTTTAATAAGCCAAAGCATCTTTCAATAATATTACGTGCTGAGGCATGTTTCATATTAAAAAACTCTTGCGGAGAACTTGGCTGATAACCCTGACGCCACTCGTTCAGATGATATCGCTGTCCTCTAAATGGTGCAAGAAATCCCTTACAATTTGTGTATCCAGCATCAACTAGATAATAACAACCTATAAAATAATTTTCTTTTTAAATGATTAATTCAGCACACAAAGTTTGATCTTAATGAATAATTCAAATTCCTCTAACTATACACTTTACCATGAGGAACTTTTAGTCCATGTCTTCTACTAATGGCATCTCGAAGCACCTGTCCATCGGCAACTGAACCTTCCCAACCAGGAAGAACATAAACAAATTGCATCTTAGGTGTACAAACACCTAGCATATTTGTTGCTATGTCGCCTTTTCACGTTCGATATCTAGGTTTATCAACTGTTGGCACCCTAATCTTGATGTGGGTTCCATCAAGAGCACCTAAGCAATTCTATATCACATGATATAAAACCTTGAGTTAGAATACTAATTTAAATCTAAGTCAACTAAATGTTGTACAAGCTATATATAAAACTCAGTCTAATACCTTAAACCATTTCCACCTTGTGTCAGAAGAATCGGCTGTAATTGGCTCCGGCTTTTTAAATAACACATCTTGTAAGCGTATGACAACATTTAAAACACTATGAAATGCTCTGCTAACAGTTTCCCCGGACCTTCTAAAGTGATGCTTGATAACTCGATTTTTAAGGTGATGGGAAATGATATGTAAAAACATTGCTACTTGCTCATCAACAAGCATGAACCTTGATGACTTCAATCCCCCTATCGATTCTAACATCTCACATAGTTTAAAAAAGACAGTTCTATTCATCCTAACTTGTTCAATACAGGTCTCGTCACTAGCATATACAAGCCTTTTCACATAATCCCGTTTTGCATAAAAATCTAAGGTATAGGACCTAATCCTTGGTCTATGTAGGTTAAGGCTGGCACCCATTCTAAATAAGAACCAAATCGCAATTATACAGATTCCCAACCATATTGTCACAGCAATACCAATTCTTTTACGCCTCACACTTTGTGCAATTAAAGGCAGATGAGCCATTACTGCAACATATTAAAATTGGAATACACTATCAATGAATTGAAGTTGCAATTACACATTATCAAATAAAAATAAACAATACAAATTTAGAACACATGAAGCAAAAAAGTATCTACTAAATGATATCGTTGCAACTTTAATTTCATTTCTTTATCAATCACCCAAACAATAAAGGAATTATAAAGCATGTATAATTGACCTAAAATTAATTGTTGGTATATGTATGATTCAAGTTTTAAAACTTTTATAACATTTAATTTCGTATAAATATATTGATTAGTTCATTAAAGCATGTATAATTGACCTAAAATTAATTATTGGTGTATGTATAATTGACCTAAAATTAATTGTTGGTATATGTATACTTCAAGTTTTAAAACTTTTATAACATTTAATTTCGTATAAATATATTGATTAGTTCATTAAAGCATGTTCAAAGTTTTAACATTGATTAGTTTAATAAAGCATGTTCAAAGTTTGAACATTGATTAGTTTATTTATTTATGATTAGTTTAATTAAGGTTTTCTAATTTTAAAACAAATAAAATAAAGAATGAGGATTTGATTTAATAATAAAATATTAAAGTCCTTATTTTAATTATTGATTAAAATAATTAAGGTTTATAATTATTGAAGGAATTGCTATTTTATGATTTCACATTATTGACCACTTTGAAAACAAATTTATATATAATTTTCCTTAGAAATAGTAAAAAGGGTTCAATAAATATGAATTTGGAGACCCAAGTTTAATTAGATTTTCTTCACATGGTAGGTTCAAATGTGAAAATATTTTCTAAGCAACATTTTTTTTTTGACTTTCATTCATTTAGGTCTTATTTTAATTTAGTTTTATTATATATGATTTATTTTGATCTAGATTTAGATATATATATCAGTCAATAATCATGCCATCAATATATGAACACTTCATAGATGACATGAAAAAGAAAAAGAATAGACACGTGGTGCATTCTCACCGATCGAATGGATTATTTATTTTTAAACTCGTTAAATTCTTTGACTAAAAATAATAATCGAAAAATAATTTAAATACCAATATAAAAAAATTAGAGACAAAAGTAAAAGAAATGAATATGGTTTGAGAGCTAGTGACGTAAACCATAATAAAAAAGAGAGCAATTAATCACATTCAATTAGCTTACTTTGGTCGGTGAAATGTCATATAAAGAAAAATATAATGATAATTTAGATTTAGAAATAGATTACAAACTCTTTCACCCTAAAACATCATGAAGGGCATGAAAATTAATTAAAGGAAAGGTATTTTAGTGAAATTAATTACTTGCTTTTACAAGTTTTAGCGAATGCTTTTACAATTTTTTTGAAAGCCAATTTGAATGCTTATTTTGAATGCTCTTTGATGAAATTAATTACTTGCTTATTTTAATGGCTGACTTTTTCCTTTGTATTATCATGGCCTATGTTCAAAACACATGCTCTTGAAATCCTATGCTCGTCCCAATCTATATGCCTGTTACAGCAAGGTTTTAAATTTCTCATTTTATACATTATCACTCAATCACAACTTGGTTGACATTTAATAAAATTAAATTATTATAAACAGAGTGGTCCTGCAAGTAACTCCCAAACAACATTTGATTTCCATTTTCATATTCTACTGACTAACAAATCAAGAACAAATCAAGTTCCAGTTTCATATTCTACTGACTAACAAATTAAGAACAATTTCCAGCAGACAATCAAAACAACTGCCAGAACAGTTTCATCTTCTACTCACTAACAAACTAATAACATTTTCTAGCAGACTATCAAAACAATTTCCAGAACAAACCAACAAAATCTTTATCGCCTATAAACTCTTCAAACATGAATTTGTAATGTACAAGTACTTTAACTTACCTACAAGATTGAAATCATAAGGTCTTTGATATCTATGTAACTGACCATGTGTATGTATAATTATTTTAGAAAAAATGGAATACTTGAAAGATATTGAAGTATCAGTATCAGTATCTTCACACATATATCCAAACTATACACTACACACAGATCTAACAGCTTCTAGTTTCTATGATCTGCACTCAGCATGAAATTCAATATTCTTAACATTATCAATTATTTTGAACATTCGTTATCATCTCTAATTTTCATCTTACCTATTTTTGCTACTTTCAGAGGACCAAATTCAAAAACGACTCAGTTCAGCCATTTAAACAAACAAACAAAAGAAGAAATCTCATTCGGTTTTGGAGATCAAAAAAGGACTCGAAAATTACAACAGAACAAACAAAAATCGAAGATTAGCAGAGAAGAGAGAACAACTTCGAACCCTGGGAACCACTTCAAAGTTATCGAAATTCGATCAAACAAACTTCATAATTCGGCTATAAAACAACCATCCATCATCAAACAAAAAATCGAAAGCGAAGGTTAGCAGAGAAGAGAGAACAATTTCAAAGGATCATCTGTTAAACCTAATCCGACTATTGTTTTCAAAGGATTGTCGGTCCTATGCTGATGAAAAGTCATACATGCATAATTTTCCCTACAATATCCATAATAACAATAATAGAAAATCAACAATATGCATTTCTTAAGCCTAACCAACAACACAAAACACATTTCAATCGCACATGCAATACAAACAAAATAACTATGGAAAACTAACCTGTTAATGAGCAAATCGGGGCACAATGAAGAAGAACTTGTAATGAGAAAAGGGGAAACCGATTAGATAAAAACAATAGAAAAGGTTTACCTCAAAAGTATATTGTTTTCATCTACGATAGAAAAGGATATTATTCTGTCGGGATGCATAAACTAACCGATGACACAAATCGGCAGAAACTGAGCAAATCGGCCGAAAAAGAAAAGAAAAGAAACGGGGGGAGCAAATCGGTAGAGAAGAAAAGAAAAGAAAATAAACTGGGAGCAAATCGGCAGAAAAGAAAAGCAAAGAAAGAAGGAAGCAAATCGGATGAAGGTAGAAGGAACAGAAGAGAAACAAAGGGGATCGGGGGAGGGTAAAACATGGAGGGTTTGCTGAAGCGGTAGCTAATTTGGGCAAAAGAGGGGGAATAGAAATTTGTGGTTTTCACCAATTAGGAAAGTAATGGATTACACGCGTATTAGCAATACGTTGAACCAAACGACGGAATAGAGAGGGATTAGGTGGGGCCCACCGATTAGGGGTGTATTGGCATAGCCAATACACCAAACCAAACATGGCGTAAGAGTGGCTATCCTCGTCAGTTGTCCAATACTTTCTACAATTGCCCCGTTCATGAAATTGAAAGATAGGTCCAACATAACCAAATTGGACAAGTTTCCTATAGACCTTGGAAGTAAACCCGAGAATGAGTTTTGGGCAAGTCGAAGAATGCTTAAATACTTGAGATTTCCTAAGGAATCAGACAACTTTCCTTGGAGATTATTGGAACTCAAATCTAAATAATCTAAGGTATTATTGGCGCAACCACCCAAAGCATCTATGAAACCCTTTATTTTACCATTAATCGCATTTAATGATAGATCCAAGGTACGAAGATTACACAAGCTTCCCCTTGAAACCTCGGGTAGGGAACCTTTAATTTCAGATCTCTGGAGGTTAACACATTGAAGAGTAGTTATATTAAATAACCAACAAGGTATAGCAGTGTTGAAATTATTGTAAGAAAGATCAAGCACTGAAAGTGAAGTAAAGTTTATTGTCAAAGACTCCGCGAAATCCTGTAGTTCACACCACGACAAGTCCAACGTCGTCAGGGAAGGAAGCATGTTAACAGCCTCAACCCAATTATTTGCCTTACTCAGATTCATGAAACTAAGGTCAAGATATTTGCCTTACTCTAGTCATTTTATTAAAAAAATGCTTATGGTGTGATTTGAACTCATACCAATTACATTAGTAAAATCTTAAATTTACCACTCAAGCTTTATTTTAAAATTTTGATTTAATGGTGAAAAAACCTTTAGTAGAAAATCAAAAAATCAATTGAGCCATTATGAAAAAAGTGCACCCAATTGATCAATTGTCCCCTTCTGTTAACAAAAACTGTTATTTTACCGTTTTGACTGTTAGCCATGCTAGCGTAGCTGACGAAAGCCACCAAAAATTGTCATCTGGTAGTATATTAACGTGGCACACTGGCATCAGCAAAAAATATTTTTTTTAAAAATAATTTAAAATATTTTTTAAATTAAAAAGTACATATAAAAGGACTCTGGACAAATTTTTGTCTAAATCCATTTTGGATTTGTTAAAAACTAAAAAAGTTAATAATTATAAAATATATATTAATAATTATGAAAAAAATCTAATATATAAACTTTAAGTGTGTAGAAAACACCAAAGAATTATTATTTATTTTAGTGTATATATTAGTTATAAAATTATATAATTATAAAATTGAATTAAAATAAGGATTGCATATTTGAAATTTTATATACTTTTTAGAAAATTTTAATAATTAATATTATATTTTTATATAATTTTTAGAGTTTTTAAATTTTGCGCTAGTCCAAAATAAACCTAGACTAATGGTTGTCCATATTCAAATGAATCTGGAGTCATTTGTCCAGATTCACTCTATATACATATTTTAATTATTTTAAAAAAATTAAAATATTTTTTGCTAATGTCAGCATGTCATGTCAGCATACTATTATGTGACAGCTTTTGGTGGCTTCCTTCAGCCACGTCAGCATGGTTAATGGACAAACCGGTCAACTAACTATTTTCGTTAACAAAAGGGGGTGAGTTGATTCTTTTTAGGTAAATGAGGGCTCAATTGAGTGCATTTTTTTCATAAGGACTCAATTGGGCCTAATTTTTTTATACATTTTAATTTTAATATGTTCACTTCAATACCTCCATCAATTGTATATTTATACTTACTATATATAAAGGGATTGACTGAGTTGGTGTTTACAAGTCAACTTGACACTAATTCAATCATGAATTTATTAAAATACCCTTATCTTAAAGGATAACTAATATTATTATAGAGGTATTTTCATTTGAACAAATGGTTGTCTAGATTTAAATAAATCTGGAGCAATTTGTTTATATTCACTCTATATGCACATTTTAAATTTTTTTTAATTATTTCTATTTTTTGTTGACATCAGCATGCCACATCATCATATTGCCACGTGGTAGCTTTTGGTGGATTCAATCAGCCACGTCAGCATGGTTAACGATCAAACTGGTCAACTAACGATTTCTGTTAACGAAATGGACAAATTGATTTTTTTGGGTCAATGAGGGCTCAATTGGACCTAATTTTTTATATATTTTTTTAATTTTACTATACTCACTTCATTACCTCCATCAATTGTATATTTATACTTACTATGTATACCAACTCGATTTTGAAATTACTAAAATACCCTTACTTTAAAGGATAATTAATATTATTATAAAGTCATTTTCATCTTTTCATATTTGTATGTAATCTTAAAATAAAACAACCAAAAATATTATTTGAAAATCAAACACAAGACTAACAAATCCATATAAAAAAATTTTGCCACGCCACAAATAATCGTTTATTAAAATATTTTTATAAATATATTTTTAATATAAAGTATTTTCGTTCACCCACATCATGGGTGTGATAAAATCTAGTATTAATAATATTTTGATTGAATTGATGTCACAAGTTAAATGGTTCCTTAGTTGAAATTGTAAAATTAAAGATTTAATATTCATAATATCGTTGATTCATATCTCTTCATGTGTCATTTTTTTTGTTAATGTACTTTGTAAAAAAAAAGTTTTTGTTATTTCGTAACTAGGTTGGAACCTGGTTGATGGACCACACCAATTACGTGATGAACTTTATTATAATAGAGAATAGATATAAATGTTGGGAGTAATTCACCAAATGTCCTCAATCTACCACACAGATTTCAAATTAGTCCTTAAGAGTGTGTTTAGATTAAACTTTTTAAAAATTTTGAGATTTTAAAATGCCATTTTAAAATTCCATCAATATAAAATGCTAACATTTGTAATTATTTTGTTTGGATAAATAATTTATTTAGGAAAATTTATGTTACTAGAATTTTACAAATTCAAAAATAATTATAAAAGAAGAATAGTTATATTAAAATAAATAAAATAATATAAAAATATTTAACACCAATATCATTTTAGTAAAAATTATAAATAATTTTAATAAATTAAAAATTATCAAATATATATTAGAATTAAATAAAAATGATTTCTAAATTAAGTTTTTATCTTATAGTGGAACCATTTGTATTAAATCAAATAAAATATGAGGAATTTTGAAAACTACCTCTTTAGGTGGAATTTGAAAAAGAATTTGAAATCCCTCTTTAATTTACTCACAAGTCTGAAATTCTTCAATATATTTATCTAAATAAGTAAATTTATTTTAGAAATTTGAAAATTGATACAAATCAAATCCCTCACCCAAACATACTCTAAGCTTTAAAATATTGATTCTTCGTAGTATTAGTATTGTATCAATTAAGTTCTTTTGTCACCTAATAATCAATTTAGACATTAAATGCTTATTCAAATTTGACATAAAATATATTTAAACTAGTGTGTCAAAAAACGCAAATTAATACGAAATAGAATATAAATATTAACTTGGTAAAAATAAAATTTAATAATTACAAAATCTAAATATAAATGGTATTTAAATAAAAATTAAACTTAACTAATTATAATATCTATTAATCTATACTGGGTGGAAGACATACCTATGTAGGTATTGCATGTTGTTGAATCTGAAAGATATGACAATAACTCATTGTAACTCGCTTCTATGGATTTCCTTTTCTCGGTAGAGATGAGTAAAACTCGATTTAATTTGAAAAAAATAAAAAAAATTAAATTTTGAGTTAATCGAATCGAGTTATTTGAGTAAACTAGAATAAGTAATTCAAGTTTCAAATTCGAGTCGAGTTGAATTTTACAATTCGAATAACTTGAATAATTCGAACAACAGATTGGTGTAAATACCCCTTTGATCCCTGCCAATTTTAAAAATGAGAAAACTGGTCTATCTCTCAACAAAAATTTAAGAAAATTCAAAATAATTTTAAAAAAATTAAAATATTTATAAAAATTCCAAAATTTATATTTTTAAAATTTTAAAATTTTAAAAAATCTAAAGAATATATAAAGAAAGTTAAATTTTAAAATTTTTCTAAAATAATAATTTTGGAGACCTAAATACGTTAATTAATGTTTCAAGTTTTTCATACTAATATTTTTATTACTATTTTGCTTTTAAAAAGTTTTCAAATATATATAGTTTCAAATTTAATTTGACATGTTTATTTTTTTTAATTTCACTCGATTCAGTTCAACTCAAATTTCATTTCACTCAATTCGATTCGAAAAAATTCAAATCGAGTTAGGATAATAAAATAGGACTTGTCAACTCGGTTAACTCGAATTTTTTTACTCAATTCAATCGAACACTCACTCTACCATAGCCAAGGTTTTTATGCAAGTCTCTTGTAACACTCCTAACCCGTATCCGTCGTCGGAATAGGGTTACAGAGCATTACTTGTGATTTCATTTCAAAACAATCAAAAATTTTAAATCATATATTTCACAACATCAATCATAGCAAACTCTATTGATAACATACATATTGTCCCCTATACGAGCCCTAGAGGCCCTAAAAACATATTATAAACAAATCAAGACTAAATCGAGAACATATAGAATTTTTCGGGAAAAGATAAAAATTTTCAAACTGTAGGGGTCATACGGCCGTATGACTAACACGGTTGTGACACACGCCCGTGTCTCAGGCCGTGTGGACATTCGAAATAGGGACACACAGCCGTGTCCCACCCTATATTCGTGCCCGTGTAACTTTCTGACTTGGGTCACACGGCCAAGCCACACGCCCATGTACTAGGCCGTGTACCCCTCGAAATGGCCTCACACGTCCGTGTGCCAACCTGTGTGCTAGGCCGTATAACAGCCTGACTTGCAACCCTTAGTAAGCTACAGATGACACATGGCCGTGTCGCAAGGCCGTGTGTCAGACACGGCTAAGACACGCGCTCGTGTCATTGGCCGTGTAGACGAAAAATACGCCATTTCCAAGCCATTTTTCTCACCCAAAGTCAGCCACTTACACAACTCAAATGTACCTATATTCATGCATTCAAAACACACTTAACATATGCATATTCACTAAAATATCATAGTATCTAACCATTCAACCAATATGCCAAAATGGCACCTCAATTTCAACAATCAAATTTGATTAAACATCTACTAAATTCCTCCATAATTCAATCAACCAATTGCACAACATAAATACTACATTTACCATAATATTCACATACCAATCCCATGCACAACAAATATCATTATGACTATTTCCACATATATCATCTATCTTAATAAATTTACCAAATTCCGAATACATTCAAGGCTACCAAAACTAGCCATTAACAACTTGATATACCATCTCATTAAATACCAACCAACATTTCAAATACACATTTTAGCATAACAAGAACAACTCATGACATACATATTTTAACTACCATACCAACTTCCATCATTTAATCGCACAACACCAAAATAACAGCCATTATAAGGCCAAATATACATGATATCATATCAACCATTTCATCACCCAAAATAGCATATATACAAACCAAGCATAATGGCTAATTTCATCAAACAAAGACGCCTATACATGCCATTATAACCATGACTCAAACTCATCAAAATCTACCGATATAGCCGATGGATAGTGTGATGGATCTCCGACTAACTTCCAACCCGATCGAGCATCCAATATTCTGTAAAGTAAAGGAAAATAACTACGTAAGCAATGAATACTTAGTAAGCTCATATAAACTTTAAGCATAAAAAAAATTCCATTTCAATAATAAAATTTATAGGTTAAATATAAACCTATATCAATATCTCAAGATATATCAAACCATAAATATCAACTCACAAATGAATAAGTTCATTAATGTCACATATTTACTGACCATTCATAACATGATAGGATTTCATGAGACATAATATATAATCACCAACCTTTTATAAGATTATATATCTTTCTATTTACTTACTTTCAATCCGTCCCCAATGCTTATCATAAGTCCGAACAACATTATTAATTCCCAATTCAGTGTATTTATCCATGACATAAGTATATTCATACATTACATAAGCAATTTGCTCACATATAAATACATCATTTATCACATTAAACCTTTTATAACATTATAATACATCCCATTTATGTACTTACTGTTTCATTCTCTTTCCTTACCCGTTTCATTTGTATAATACCAGACATGAGCATAAACATCAACCATAATCTCAAGCTTGACATAAGCCTAATCACCATCATCAATACACAAGTTACTGCTTTTATGTATATAACTGATTTGAGGTCAATCACATGATAAACCATTTTATAAGAAAATACCCCTTTGAATCTTACCACATTTTCATGAACATAAGCATATTTTCATTTGACCACTTACCATTTCAATGTATATCATTAATATTAAACATGACATAATGCAACCATAAGCTAGCACGAACCTAAGCATCAACCACAATCTCAACTGATGAATTTATTTATGTTCAGATCAATATTCAATAAATAAAAAATATTTCAAATTCATTAAACAGATTAACTTACCGAGATTTTCCATTCTAAGAACGACTTATGGATAAGAGTACATCGTCAACAAAAGCTCATAAGAGCTGAACAGAAGCTCACAAGAGCTAAACAGAAGCTCAAAAGAGCTGATCTACCCAAATCACACCAAACAGAAAGTATAACACGAGAGTTCGCAACAAATGCTGAACCTCGGTTTACTTGGGTAATATACAGATATCTTCCTCTAATACCATCTCCACTCCAAACCTTCGTATTACACCAAAACACGAATGTACTCTAATCCTGTATTCAATCCAAACCGAGTATCAAAATTAATAATATATATCAATTTATTATTCAATATCCACAATTAAAAATAAATATATAAGTTGTTCAATGATAATCTATTCAATAATTCATATTGATATTAAATTCTAAACCGTACGAACTTACCTGGCTAAATTGCATAAATGTCAAAGTACATGGGCATTTTAGTAATTTTCTATTCTCCTCGATTTTTCACCCGATCTTGATCATGCATGAGAAAATCTCCATGGCCTAACCTAGCTTAAGGTTTTCTATGGACATTCAGGTTGTTGAAGATGAAAATAAAAAGATGATAAGAATTTAACATTTTGTTTTTATTTTATTTTAATTTAATATACCAAATTACCATTTTAACATTGGTTAATAATTAAATAAAACACCAAATCCATGCCCATAATTGTTCACTAACTCCTTGAATGGTCTAATTACCATTTAAGTCCCTTTTCCTTTATTCAATTAACCATTTAATCATTGAAATCAAATAGTGATCAAATTTTACATCTTTTACAATTTAGTCCTTTTAATTAATTAACTATCGAAACATTAAAATTTTTCGACGGAACTTTACTACCACCTTAATGAAACTCCGTAAATATTTATAAAAATATTTATAGCTTGGTTTATATAAATAAGGTCCCGATTCCTCATTTTCTAAAACCACTTTGACCTTAAGGACTTATCACTTGCACTTAATAAATCGCTTATATAATAAAAATCACTACATAAAAAACCTTTTTAAAACCATGTTTGACTCGTAAACATTAAATAATAATATTTACGAACTTACTCATCGGATTTGGTGGCCCCGAAACCACTATTTTTGACATCACTAAAAAAGGGGCTGTTATATCTCTGATTTTAATTGTGTGAGTACCTATGGATATTGATAAGAGGCTTTGGCTTTCTTGAGTGTTGTTGGGAGCCAACGATAATGCACTTCACGTTTGTTTCATAAAAAATAGTTTATAAAAAATAATTTTTAAAAAATAAATTTATTTTTTGGATAAGTATATTTTGATGTTTGGATGATTTTTCAGCAAATATTTTACGCACTCTTTCAAGGGTGGCTGCTTTTGGGAAAACCATTTGGCTGTCTTTGCATCCCTATCATCTTTATCATTAAGCGGTCATTTAGGGGACTTAGCTGGTGATCCGGGTTTCAAGGAGAACTAGCTAGCTCTAGGTTCATGTCGCATTTCACCCCTAACCACAACTCATCTGTTGATTCTTCAACATCAGTCGATTTGAACCTCCACTTAGTTTCACCCAAGCTTTATCCTGATCATGGATAGCTCACCTAGTTTCGGGTCCATAAGCAGTAACAATTTCCCTATGAAGACTTACTTTCACTACGGCTCTGGTGGGTTCCCTTAACCAAGTCACTGCCTATGAGACGTCTGCTCGTTCTCCAAAAGGCACGCAGTTAGAGCCCTGGGCTCTGACCACTGCTTGGGAGCTTACGGTTTCATGTTCTATTTTACTCCCCGACGGGGGTTCTTTTTACCCTTCCATCATGATACTACTTCACTATCAATTACCCAAGAGTATTTTACCTTGTAAGGTGGTCCTTGCTGATTCACATAGGAGCCAACATACCTCATGCTACTCGAGTTAGAGCGCAAGCTAGTGATGATTTTAGCTACTAGACCATCCCCATCTAGGGTTAAACATTTCACCGCTTCGCCTAGCAGTACGACGCTTTTATTGCTCTCTCACAACCCCATTTTCACAGTTTAGGCTGCTCCCGTTTCGCTCGTTGCTACTATAGAAATCGCTTTTGCTTTCTTTTCCTCCGACTGCTAAGATATTTCAGTTTGCCAAGTTGTCTCTTGTCTGTCCATGGATTCAACAGCAATTTGAAAGGTCATATTCGGGAATCTCAAAATCTACGCTTATTTTCAACTCTCCGTAGCATTTCATTGCTTACTACGCCTTTCCTCGTCTCTGGGTGCCTAGGTATCAATTGTAAGCCTTTCCTCGTTTGAACTTCACCCTTAACTTTACTTTACTTTACATTAAGGCTATCCCATCCTAAGGTGTTGCTAAATGAAATGGAAAGATCTTATCAACGTCCATGAATGATAAATCATAGATTGAACTACCTGCCGAATCAGAAATATTAGGTACTATTATATAGCTTTGTTTCGGCTAAGTTCACGAGTTGGAGATAAGTGGACTTGAACCGTTGACATCTGCCATAGGGTAAATCATCGCCTCTCAGGTCCTCAATTGATTCTACTGTAGAGGCCAACAATAGACAATAACTCCTTCCCCCGAACACAGCTTACAACTTTTATCGTATTGTGCTGTCCAAAGAGCAACTATTCTCAAAATCTCAAAAGGTGCTGAGTTAGAATCTCATTCTAACTAATAGTCTTGTGGTTCTAGAAGATCCTGCTATCAGAGAACCAGGAACGACGGAAAGCTTTCCCCCATCCAACTCTTTGGTCTTAAGAATGAGTGATTGCTCTTCTTCGAACTTTACTGCCCAACCCGAGAACGGGTAGCTAATGTATTCCACTTATTGAACAGGGTTCTATGGTTGGTCCGCAACCCTTAGATATCGAAGGCGTCCTTTGAGTGATGTCGTAATTTCTACGAGGTGGAGACGATGGGGTTAGTCCAAGGATTTTCCTTCCTTTTGTTGCATTTCGCTCAAAGGGTTGAAGGGAGATAATACATCAAGTTGTTCGCAAGGGCCAACTTGATCCTCTTCCCTAGGGATTTTAGATGGGGGAACCTTGAGGAGTTGCCGACTCCAACTATCGTCCATGTAAGATCCATACTAGATCTGACCAACTGCCCATCCTACCTTTTTTACATTCTTAACAACCCATCTTTGTCTCAGTAGAGTCCTTCAGTGGCATGTTTCGGTCATCTTCCCTATTACTTAAAAAAATAAGTCATTGACTCAGGTACAAGATACTATCATTATCGCCTAGACAATTAAACACCCAACCCGTAATCGCAACAACCCAACTGCAAAAGTGGAGTTCTACCAACTAAGCTATATCCCCTGAGCCAAGTGGAGCATGCATGAAGGAGTCAGATGTTTCTTCTATTCTTTTCCTTAGTGTAGTTAGGCCATCCTGGACTTGAATCAGAAACCTCGCCCATGAAGTAAATCACCGCACCTATGGTCCAACCAATTGGGAGAGAATGAATAGATTCCTTTTCAGGAGCATGCATCCTTCCCGAACGCAGCATACAACTCTCTATTCTACTATGCTCTCCAAGTGTGCTTGTTACCCCCTTCTTTCTTACCATGGCAAGTATTTATGAAATAAGAAAAAACTCCAATAGAAAGAAAAAAAAGGTGTTAAGAGACCCTCTTGGCCCAACCCTAAACACTTTAAGATTTTTTTTCAAACCTGCTCCCATTTCGAGTCAAGATATAGATAAATAGACACATCTCATTGCACAAATTGAGGGCATTTATATTGACTGAGTGGGTTGAAGACCAAGAAGTGAATTATTTATTAGCCAAGCATTCTTCTTACGACTAGATCCAATCTCCTGGTCCTTACAGAAAGGAAAAAGAATTTCACGTTCTTCTTTTTGAGAAGGGAGCATTAGGAAAATCCTATTGATTGCAGCTTTCTCTAAACCAGGGATTTAAATAGCGGACCGATTTCGGAATAGCGGCTGTTATATAGCGGTAGCGCCACCGTCCGAAACCTCAATTGCTGAAAATAACGGAGTGAAACGGAGTCACACCGATAACGGTGGATAGCGGCCGTAACTTAACAAATAATGGTCAATTACGGCAATAACGGGCCGCTATTCCCGTTATTTTCCGTTACCGTAAATTAAAAAAATCAAGAGATGTAGATATTGAATAGTGATGTACTTTAGAATAAAACAAAAGGGAATATATTCCCCTACCTGCAAAATCAGAGGGCTTTCAATCAAAAAAAAGTAAAAACATATATACACTATACTGAACTCCAAATAAACAGAATAAAAACTCCAAACAAAGTTCAAAACTCACAACACAACTCATAAGAAAACGAAAATACAAAATTCTATTTCTCCATATTTCGGCAAACAACAGAGTCACAGATAGCAGCAATAAAAATTCTATTTCTAATTTCAAGTAAGTACTACTAACTAGTAAGTAAAGTAGTAAAGTAACCGAGGCATATTCTTGGATTTCTTGCTTGCATATCTTGAATCTGCAGCACGGAGTGCTTTTTCGATATTTTTATCCCTAGATCTGTGTTCTACACAAAAAAGGGGTTTAAAATGTTTTGGGTCAATTTTTCGACCACCGTGCACGGCGGCAGCGTCGCCGGTGACCAACGGCTGCCACGGTGGCCGATGGCCGGATTCTAGGCAATGGCCTGAGAGAAAATGGAGAATGGAGAGAAAACGACGTCGTTTTGGCCTGACCCGCGCACTTACCCGACCCGTTTCTTAGGATCTGCGTGTTTTTGAACGGAAGGGTTAATTGCGATTTTAGCCCTTCCTATTTTTTATTATTTACAATCAAGCTTCTTTCTTTTTTTAATTTTGTCTTGTAATTTATTTCGTACTTCAATTTGGTCCACCTTGAAGCTGTGCGTTTTGATGGGTGGGGGATTATTTCGCATTTGATCCCTTTTTGTTTTTCGCGCATTCAACTTGTTCCTTTTTCTTTTTATTTATTTCTGATTTACCGCAAATTTATGTTTTTTAGTTCAATTTGGTCCCTTTTTTGTTATTTTTGCTATTTTATTATGAAATTAATTAATTTAATATTACTATTATTATTTTTCCTTTTTATTTTATTATTTATTTACTTGTTATTATTACCATATTATTAAAATTTAATTAGTTTTGCATTATTATTTCAATTATATTTCTTTTCATATTTATTTACCTAAATATTTTAAATACATTCATTTTAGTATATCATTTTATTTATCTATATCCTTTTATATAATTTTTAATTTTAATATTTTTATTATTGTTATTATTATTAATACCATCATCATCATCATTATTATTATTAATATCATTATTATTATTATTATTATTATTATTATTATTAAATTGTTTTACACAATATTTATTTATTTATTTCTATAATATTAGGTCTTTACTTTAGCTTTAAATTTTGTTTACTTTTTTTGGTATTATATTGCTGATAATATAAGTAATGAGTTGCTTATATTTCTAAATATAATTTTATGTTTCTTATATATAAATAAAAATAAAGCATGCCACCACGTGAAGAGTTCCCGACTGAAAGATTGGAGGGTGCACCAAGTAATGATATAGGTTGGCACTTTGGAACTCCAGTGCCAAATGCGAGACGAAATATCGTATGTAAACTTTGTGGTAAAGTTGTGAAAGGAGGAATAACACGATTTAAAGAGCACATTGCACATAAAACCGGCAATGTTGCACCATGCCCTAATGTTACTGGTATGTGATACTTTATTATTATTTTTAAATGTTATTGTAAATTTATCAATAAAGATTATATATAATTGATAATAATATAAAGTGTGAATTATTTTATTTTATTAACGGTGTCATTAGAGAAAGTATGATGAATGTACTAAAAGAAAGCAACACAAAGAAAATAGACAAAAAGAGGAGAAAAGATGAATTCTTATCTCAATTAATAGAAGAGGAGGATGAACACGAGGGATTCATTGATGAGGTTTCTGCTATAAGGCAAGCAACTCGAGAAAGTATCCAATCACAACTCGAGTGGCATAGAAGGAAGAATTGAGAGGGCAATCTTGGTGGTTGGGATAACATTTATGAAGAAGGGCGATCTTCTCATGGATCAGCTAGAGAACATAATAGAGAAAGAACAAGTAAATCCATCCCAAGTGAGTCTGAGTTTACCTTAAGGAAATCTATACCTGAATTGGTTAGAAGCAAAAGTTCAAAGCAACCAAAGGTCAATGACTCTTTTTTAAAGACTTTTCAAAGGAAGATAGTTGAAGCGGTATCTAAATTTTTAATATATGAAAGGCTTCCTTTTCAATTAGCAAGCTCTCCATGGTTGTATAACTTAATTCAAGTGTCAGCAGAAGTTGGACAAGGTGTAAAGCTTTCAACACCTTATGAGGTTTCAGATGTGTATTTGGAGTCAGAGTATCAACGAGTTCGTGATTGGGTAAATGGACTAAAGACTCATTGGAACGAATTGGGTGCAACTATAATGTGTGATGGTTGGACCAACAGTTTGAATCAAATGCACATCATTAATTTCCTTGTTTATTGTAGTAAAGGAACCATTTTTTGGAAATCGGTAGATGCCTCAAGTGTCCGTAGTAGAGATGTCGAATTCTACTACTGTTTGTTAGATTCAGTTGTAGAAGAAATTGGAGAAAATTACATTGTCCAAATAGTGACTGATAATGAGGCAGCAATGAAAGCTGCTGGAAAAAAATTAATGTTGAAAAGAAAACATTTATATTGGACCTCATGTGCAGCTCACTGTTTAGATTTATGCCTTGAAGATATTGGGAAAAAGCCCAGTAGCAAAAGTGTTAGATGAGGCAAAGAAAGTGACTTGCTTTATATACAATCACATTGGACTGTTGATTTGATGAAGAAGTATACACAAGGGAAATAAATACTTAGATCTGCTCTTACTCGATTTGTAACTCATTTCATTCAACTTGAAGAGATAACAAGACAAAAGGAAGGTCTGAGAGAAATGTTTAATTCAAAGGTCAGTATTTTATAATTAGTTAATATAATTACTTAAATATAGCAACTTTTAATGATTTTATTAGTTCCAAATAATTTAAATTATATTTTTTTAAAAATTTTCTTATGAATATATAGGAATTTAAAGAATCAAAATAGGGACAGCAAAAGTCAAGGCCTGCTTATGAAGCCAAAAAAATTGTTTTGGGAAAAGATTTTTGGAAAAAAGCCAATGACCTCATAAAAGTTTACGAGCCTCTAGTAAAAGTATTGAGACTTGTGGATAGCGATGAAAAACCAACAATGGGCTTTATTTATGAGGCTGTTGATAGATCTAAACGAGCAATTCAACAAAATTGTTGATATTTCACTGAGTATGAAAAGATTATTGACAATAGATGGAATTTTATGCATTCCGACTTGCATTCAGCTGGTAAGATAAATTGTTTCATATAATTAAGAACTATTTTTATATTTTATTATTTTAAGCTTTAGATTATTATTATTATCGATGATATTCTTATAAATTATACTTAGGTTATTTTCTCAATCCTCAATTTCAATTTGGGGTGGAGCATTTTGAAAATGTACTAATAGAAACATTAGAAGGTACATGATCAGTAATTGAAAGATTAGAACCTTCTCTTGATACTCAAGTCAGAATGGTTAATCAGGTTAGATTCAAGTACTATTATTTGTAACTTAGTTACATAATTTGAAATAGAATTTTATTTTTATTTTTACTCTATCTTTTATTTATGCGATTGTTACTATTTAGAGATAAACATGAGACATTCGGTACTCCACAAGCACAAAGAGCTTGGAAGCAAATGATCCAGGTAAACAGTTAATTAAATTATTTAATTTAATTTATATTATTTAATTATATTGTACATTTTGAAGTTATTTTGAAATTTAAATAATATTATGCAGCTGAGTGGTGGATAATATACGGCACATGTGTTCCCGAATTACAAAAATTAGCAATTAAAGTGCTTAGTCAAACAACTTCAGCATCAAATTGCAAACGAAATTGGAGCACATTTAGTTATATTCAAACCAAGGCAAGAAATAGGTTAAAGTATAAAAAACTTGAAAAACTAGTGTTTACCTATTATAATATGAGGCTTTAGATAAGGCATCAAAAAAGAATGAGCACTGATGATATAAATGCTAGTTTTAATCCTATCAGCCTTGATCATATCTTTGAAGATGTTGATCCACTATCAGAATGGCTTCATGAGAAAGAGAATCCATTGTTAGATGGTGAAAATGCCGGTGTGTTGCCTGTGGATACCTCTGATGATGAAATAGATGTTGATCAATCTCAAAAACAAATTGTCTCATTCAAGTTCTAGTTCAACTCCAAGTCAGAGTGACGATGGACCCGATGGTGGTGGTTTAAGTCCAATTGATGAGGATTATGGATATAGTGGTGATAGAGGTGAAATTAGGTCTTCTAGTCAGTATGGAGGAGAATATGGGGTTGGTACCACTGGTGGACATTTTCGTAACAGATCAGAGTTTGATGGAAATATGTTTCCTGAACCTAGGAGAGATAGAAGTGAACCTAGAGCTCCATCAAAGGGAAAAGGCAAGAAGCATACTTCTATAGGCTCTTCATCTGGTAGGAGATCAAGTTCTAGTAACCTTGGGTATAGTGATTCATCTACTAGCACTCAAGGTTTTTATCCACCAGAACAACCTTCATGTTTTCAACCTTTACATTATTATCCACAACCATATGGTTATTATCCACCATTTCCTAATTATGGTGTGCCATATACATCCTCCTCCACCAATGTATCACCTACCTCCACCTCCCATTTATCCTCCTCCTCAAATATATCCTCCATATCAATTATATGAAAACCAAGGTGAAAATGTTACTTTTTTTGGATATATTTTTGGACAAAGGCCAAGAGAATCAAGTCAAGAACGCTTCCAAAGTGAAGGTGAATGATTTGATCTTCCTCGTCATTCCACTAATTGGTGAAAACTAAATCGTACCACTATCATTATTTGTAAGGTATGTTTTTTTTAAAGAAAACTTTTGTTATTGTTCTTAATTTTGATGATATTAAAACATTTAAAATAATATATATCTTTAGATAAATGAATGGAGTATATTTTATGAAAAGATAATTAAGAATTGAAGCATGTTAAATTATATATGAAAGTAGAATGAGAGTGAGAATAAGTGGTAGGAAATAGGAATAATTAATGAGTATCTATACATTTATCTATTCCTTTTTCCTTTTGCAAAGATAGAATGTTTATATCTTCACCATCTTCAAAACTGTCAAGAAATATTGAAGACATCTCTTAGGTATGAATTTTCAATTCTTTTATCTATAAAACTTTCAAACTTATTAAATATGATAAATGTTTAATATTTCTTTTTTTTTTTACTTTGTTATTAGTTAATATAACATTCTTAGAAAATTCGTAAATAAATGTAAGAATAATTAATTATTATAAAAGTTGTGTTCTCATATCATATTAATAAAGGTTCATAAGTGTTAGAAAACACTCTAAAAATCATTAAAAGTGACTTTATATAATTATAATTATAATTACTATGTTTTACAATAAGTTGTGCGAATTTTAAAAAAATTCACGACCGCGATACCCACAGTGACAGCAATAGCGTCCGTTATGTCCGCGATCACGATAAACGCGACACGACCAAAAACGCGACCGCGACCGCGACCGCAATTTAAATCCCTGCTCTAAACCTCCAAGAAAAACATAAAAAAAAAGGCTCAAATGGTACGATCTGAAAGATTTTTGGGAAAATCTAAATTTGTAATTAGAAAAATCAAGAATACTACATATTTTAAAAATTTTAACATGATTTTATTTATGGGTTAGTATTTAGTACGCTAACAATGTATTTTTTATTTCACAAGCGAATTTAAAAAATTGACATGTGTCTTCTTTTTTAAATATTTTTTTAAAAATAATTTACTATACCCCTATAAGACACCTATCAATCCCTTAATCTTGTGAGTCTAAAAACTCCAATAGTAGTGTAATAAATATTTTCCCTTTATTTATTTAAATTATGTAATGATTAGTAAGAACTCCAGCAGTGTAAAAAATAATTTCCTTTTAACGTCGCCCGTCGTATTGCTGCAGCTTACGCCCGTCCACTTACAGCAATCCTTTCCAACCCAAGAAGAAAGCCAGGCTGAGCGATCTTTTAGACCATCTCTGAAATCAAGGAATGCTATCCTCTCCCTCTCAATAGAAAAGGCGTTCTGAGAACTAGTGCTGCACACTGCTGCTTCAAGGAAATTTGATTTAGTTAACAAAAGAAAACAAAGAAGTAGAGTTTGAGTTGAAGCTCTCCAGGTTATATGAATAGAAGGTTAGAAAGTTCAAATGACAGAGAAGCCATTTTAGATTCAACAATTTACAACATGGGGGAGAGGATAATATTATCAAAGTTAAAATCCAGATACTTGAAGATGTCTAACATAGGAACCTCAACCAGGGGAAGTCGACATTTAATTTTACTTTTAAATGGTAACAACAGTTATATTAATATAAACATGTTTTTTAACCATAAAATGAAGTTTGGATGGCATTAAGTCTTTAACTGTTTCAAGTATTAACAGATTTGGGGAGCAATGAGCAGCTAAAGAAGCTCTCTTCTTTAGAAATTACAAAAGAAGCTCTCTTCTCTCATATTTAATATGATGAATTTAATCGAAATTTCCTCCTCTTTCTCTGGTCTAATCTATCTCTTTTCTTCTCAATAACCCAGTCAGGTTTATCATCCCCGGCACTTTGCCCATTTTCCCCACTCCACCACTACTCAATAAAAACTTCTTTTGGAAAGCGTTAGAACCACATGCCTTTGTGAGTCCAAAGCCAAGCACAGCTTGGTCAACTCTAAAATTTCATTTGTTTTATTAATTCGCAAGTTCGTTTATACTCGTTTAATAAATTATTTAAAACTCTTTTAAAACCATTTATTGATCATATTTGTTTGTTTAGTTGTTCAGTTCGATCAAGTTGATTTGACCTGAAGAAAGCAATACAAAAACACAGTTTTAAATAAACATTGATTCAGCTCCAGCATTAAGAACCTATTCCCACGAATTTCGTTAAGACTGCTCGTGAGAAAGCAAGGCCACGAGAAAGGCTACTCTTTCATACTTCCATCAATCATTGTACAATTAAGCCTCTGCTTCACTTCTACTTGGCAGCCCACGGGTTTTTGTTTTCAGCCATGATTCTAAGATTCAAGCATAACTTAATTGTATAAATTTATTTCCGAAATGCTCCCTTTTCATTTTCCACATCAATCTCATAACTTATTTGCAATTCAAATGAATTTATATTAGATTCAACGTCTATATTTGAAAGGTATAAAAAAAAAAAAAAGGTTCTATGTTCACCGAATCCGATCAATTTATTTTAGATTCACCCCATCCAATAAATTTATAAAATTTGTCAAATAATTTACACTGGAAATCGAAACCCTAACATGTTCTACTTTTTTTTTTTTTAGTATCTTCCATGTTTTACCCTTATTTTTACCATGCGACCTAAAGTATGTCTTGTTTTAAGATTTAAACTTAAATAATTTCTCAAATAAAACTGTCGAATGAAATAATAACTCTAGGCTAGGCCAAGCTTTAAAACTTTGATATTTTAAATCTAGTTTGGCCTTGAGGCAGGTTCGGGTTGTAGGCCTCAGGTTGCCCAGCCGATACCAATAGGATAATCACCTAACTCTCTAATGATCATAGCTTCACTTAGCATTGGTGAGAACCGTCTAAAACGACAACTTTAAATTCCCACCCAATCCACATACATAACTTCAAAATAAAATAAAATTATTTCAAAGAATTACCAGAGGGATCTGCCGTCTAATTCACATTTTCCGTCATATCCGTGTCTTCAGCCATTATTATCTCCATATCCCTGATATCTCGCTTCAAAACGTTGCCAAGCCTTGCAATGGCCTCTGTTTGCTGTTGTAATACCTATTCCCCTCAAATAGATCATTCATATTCAAGTCATAAATAAGGATTTGAATTAAAGGATGGCAACAAGCAAATATCTTGGACATAAAACAGCAGAGCCCGTAAAAGTAGTTGAAGATGCATTGTTGTTGTTAGCGGAATCTAATTATCATTGCAAAAGAAAATATTGATGGAAATGACAGGTGACTATTCTTTAAAATAATATGTCGTGAATGCATTTGTAGTAGCCTTTACTTCCCCAAGATGTAAAGTACAGAAAAGCTTAAATTACTCAGTCATACCTCCTGCATATCGGCAAGACTCTGCTCATGTATTTTAGTTGATCCTGGAAGATAAAGAGAACCTCCAGCACCAATAGCATTTGCTTGAACACGAGATACGATTAGCAGGTTTTGAACCCTCCTAGAAAGTTCGGCTCCAGATCCTTTCAACTGTTATTGCATCTGCTTTGTCAGTAAAATATCTCGATGATAGTATAGGAAATGCAAAAGTAGTGGATCAGAAGATAGGAAGACTAGCCTGTCTAGTTATTGCAGCCAACTTCTCAGCCAATTCAACTTCCCCTTTCATTAAAGGCACACGGCAACCCTTACCTTCTAATGCTTCCAGTATTCTCATCATCTTTATGGCCACCATGGAACAATAAAATTCAGTGTAAGAACACCAAAAGATGCATAAATTACTGAGTAAACCATAAAAAATCCCACTATATACAACATTTTACTCTGTATCCAGCCTGACCGCACTCCTAAGGCAGTTGTAATTACTAGTGTTTAATCAAGCAGATTTCCTTTTCCTTTTTCCTCACTATTTATTTAGACTAATTTTGGGAGTACGGGGAGGGCATAGCATCAAGGAAAAATGAAGAATCCACTTCAGCTCAACAAAATTCAGCTTCTGATCAACTCCTAGGTTCAGGTCAATCATTTCTAGTAGATGCTAAAAAAACCAATCAAAATTTGTCTAACCTTTAAGAGCCGTCTTTGGAGGCTTTGCTCCTTTTGTCTCATTCTCTGGATCCATGGAAGAGTTTCAGCTTGAAAATGCCTCTGAAGCTGCCAAAAGAAATAGAATGTTAAAAAAACA
This sequence comes from Gossypium raimondii, assembly GCF_025698545.1. Classification (NCBI taxonomy): domain Eukaryota; kingdom Viridiplantae; phylum Streptophyta; class Magnoliopsida; order Malvales; family Malvaceae; genus Gossypium; species Gossypium raimondii. Next base: position 48,441,066 of record NC_068567.1, on the reverse strand, counting down.
CTCCGAACAGTAATGCATGGAAACTAACAGATAATACAATACCATTTTCACATTGCTCTGGGTCATTCGCAACCTCTCAGCATCTGAAACAATGACTTCATCTTGTAGCTGCCAATAATCGGCAAACAAAAAAGTCGAACAGTTCAACCAAATTAGAACTCTCAAAAATAAAAAAGCATAATCACTGGAAAGACCAAGTCTTTTTGTACACTTCCATACCCATAGATCTTCAGAAGTGCAAAATTTATGTGTACATTTGACCACATTCATCGCCGTTCCTTCCAATAACTTGCAACAAAACTAACAACATACTAACTACACTATCCTGCCAGATTAATAAAAGCTCTCCTATTTCAATTGCCTTGCATAAAAATCTTCTTTATTTTATTCTCATCAAGAATTTTTCAAGGTTTCATGCCATTTCTAACAGCCAGATGTACTGACAAACAAATTTCCATCATTTTGAAAACAGAAACACAAAATGGCACATGAGATTCTTCCCTTTAATCAATTAGATCAGGACAAGACCAAGTCCTTCTAAAATAGGCATCATTCAGTTACCAATATCAAAATCTTATAAATACCCATAGAATGGTTATGAAGATTTTCCAGACAATAAAAAAAAAAAGAAACAAGGAAGAAAACTCTGTCTTCACACCTCAAATATAAGCAATAATTACCTTCAACCGCTGTGAAAGATCCTTAAAACCCTGAACAAGCTGAGGCCAGAGTCTTTCCCGATCAGAACTCTCCATACCCTCCAGTTTCGCCATAGCTTCTGCCCACATTATCTACAAAGGTAAACTATCATTCAACCTTAGTAAAAGTAGAATTCCATGAACTCAATAAAAAGGAAGAGAGTAGTAGTAAGAAATTACAAAAGTAAATGCTGGAAAACTTACATCTGATACACCAGCTGCCTTTCCCCTGAACTGTGGTTCAATTACACTAAACAACAAATGCTGCATAAAAAATTAACTTAAATATCAAAACACGCAAAGCATCTAAAACCTGATTTCGGGTCTTTTTCATCAGTTGCATGGATCGAATAAAAAAATCATCAAAATAGATTATTGCAGATATTGCATTTCTCGTAATTAGATAACAACAAGAAACAGAAACAATGTAGCTTCAGGATAGCATATCTACAATTGTTCTTCCTCTTGGTTTGAATAAAAAAGCAATTAATAGTAGAATTCAGCATTGGGAGAAAACAGACCTTGAAAGCATACTTAGGGTTCCCAGCCTCCTCTTTGTAAGCATCCACAATCGCCTAACAATCGAACAGAAAAAATCGAGAATCAAATAACTGCGACCTAGGGTTAGGGTTTAACACTTTAAAAGGAGAGAATTACTTGAATGTCACGATCGGCGAGAGAGAAGGGGAGAGGGGCCACGGGAGCCATTTGAGTTGTCAATTGAGCATTGGGGAAAGGAGTGGCGGATAACGAAGTCTGGAATCCGAAACCACTAGAGGGTGCCGCGATGGATGGCTGTGGTTGCTGAAACAATGAAGTCTGTTGCTGCTGTTGCGTTTGAGAAGAGAATGGGGTGGAGAAAAGAGAGGAGCCGCCAAAGCCCGTAGCGAAAGACGGCGTTGATGGAGTTCCAAAAGCCGGTGTCGAGGACGGAGTTCCAAACGCCGGTGTCGAAGACGGAGCCCCAAACGCAGGTGTCGAAGACGGAGTGCCAAAGGCCGGTGTCGAAGAAGGAGTGACAAACGCCGGTGTCGAAGACGGAGTGCCAAATGCCGGTGTGGAAGAAGGAGCCCCAAAAGCCGGAGTGGAAGGAGTAGTTCCAAAGGCCGGGGTGGAAGAAGGAGTGCCAAAGGCAGGGGTGGAAGAAGGAGTGCCGAAGGCAGAAGTGGAAGCTTGAGCTCCGAACATCTTTGGATTGACTTTGATTGTGGAAAGCTCAAAATTAGTATTTTAGGGTGCAGGCACCATACAAGAGTGAGTCTCCCACTCAATTTGCTTCACCTTTCCACCTTTGAGTATTTTCAAAAAGGAAAAATTGGTCAAATTACAATGTTTAGAACATAGAAGGCTTAGGTGTGGATTAAGCTTTAATTAGTATAATAGTAATTCTATAGAAATATTTTTAAACTGAGTTATAGGTCTCTGAAGATGATTGCAACTAAGTTCGGGTCTTCGAGAATCAAAATAACTTAAAACAGGGGAAGTACTCTTGTCTGACCTAGTTGTGTAGATACATCTAGCTAGTATTGTTCATTCTTTGCTACTGATTTACTTGTTCTGATATTTCTAATCACTTATACTCGAACAAGTTTGTTAGGACCCAAAAAGACCTTAAAACACACCTAGTTTGATTCAAAACATTACAATTTCATTTCCAAACATTATGGGACACTAAAAGCATGTTCTAAACATCATTTAAGCATATTTAAACACATTCAAACATATGGCTATTAACATGATCACAACATTATCAATTTTAAACATCAAATTCACTAACTTAGCATGTAAAACCCCTTACCCGAGCTCATACCTAAACTCGAGCAAAAAATGCTACATTTCAGGATAAATGCTTTATTCAAGAACAAAATTTATTATTCAAGTTCTTCTCATCTTTTAGACCTTTTTAAAAATCATTTAAGGTTTTATAAACCATTTCTAGGCTTTCTCTAAAGTTTGATTGCATTCGGGGTTCATACGGGACTCTTTTAGATAAAAGAGAACAAGGTAGAGGAAAACGAGGCCAGTGTTGCTACACTAGGTTCTCTTATTATTCATGTCGCGACATCTTGTAGCCAGTGTCGCGACCTTGGGTCCTCTTTTTCTAATTAAGTCAAAACTTTTTTATTTTCGTGTTAAGATCAAACAACATAACCCCACACATGTACGAATTAATTTAAATCTAGATAATACTTTAATTTATCAACTAATACTTCATTAATTCATCATATAACAATTACTCACTTAATGACTCAACAATTTCATTTAAACTTCTCTTATATAATAGCAATTTCATCACTTACAACAACTTTTTAGCATTACAATTATTCTATTATTTTCCTCCTCTTGCTCTCCATTCCACATCCTATATGTACATGTATATACGTGAGAATCTTTGGCTTTTAGTATAGCATGCCTATATATAATATTAATTATTCTTTCACCAATTACATGTGTACTCTTAACAAGATTGTCTACTTCAGTAGCAGTCACTAAATTATTTTTATCTTGGCCTATAGAAGTCGAAACTAAGATCCGTTTGTTGTTTTTGAAACTAAACTCAATGAAATTTCAGAATTTAGTTCGAAGTAGATTAATATCAGTTTTTCTTTAAATATTCTTTTGTTCTATTGCTAGGCATCTCTGACCCTTCTCCACTAAATATTATTTATCTTTCTGTACAGAATTCTTATAACATTGTCGTTTTTCCCCTTGAAATTAGACTCATTAAGATTTTTATAATTATAAAGTTCATCTCATAAATATTTTTTTACAATTTTAATGATTTTTCTAAGTTAGAACAGGGATCCAAAAATTCATCGACCTTGTCTCACTAAAATGCATATATCTCATTCAATATAATCTCAATGCTTAAATTGTTTCTTCAGTACAAAACTAGATTCATTAAAATTTAATTTCATACCGGTTCATCATTTAACTCATCTTCTACAATTTTGGTGAATTTTCAAAGTTGAACTATTGTTGCTATCCAAAATTGTTGTAGTGAAAATTTTACTTATTATCATTCGGATCACCCATATCAACATTTAACACTTAGTTTACTTATCAACTATTAAATTGTTATACAATATCACTTGATTATGTATAACATCAAACTTTAGATTATTATTCAATTTAGTCCTTAAAGATCACATATCATTAACGTATAGTTTTATCATAACTTCTCATAACACAAATTATATTATTATCTATGACTCACAATTTATAAAATACTTTCCATCACTATTACTTAATTCATTTCACATATCAAACACTCAATTTATTACATACTTTAACTTAATACCTTGAAATATCAATGAAATTAAAATGAACACATACCTCTTTCTAACATGAACTTCTTTTCTTTACTTCCCTTTTATTCCTTTCTCACTTCCATTCCTATCTTTTCAACTTTCATCACTTCTAATTTCTCATTTCTTGGTTCTAAGATGATAGACAAACCTTCTAGGTTCTCTACTTCATTTTTCCTCTTAGATGCCTTTGAAAAATTTCAAGAAACTAAGATGGAATAGTGCGATTTTATGACAAATATCTCCTTTAATTTAATTAATTAAAATATTAAAATATCTTATAATAAAATAATAAGATAATAAAATATCTCGCCAATTATATTTCAATACCTAATATTCATCCATTATTATCATGATAATTATCTTGATTGGGATATAACCATTTTGCCCTTGTAATATCTTAATGTTCACTTTTGTGCCATTACTCACTTTTGGTAAAATTTCAATTTAGTTCCTATTTTTTTTGTTTCCCAATATGGTCCCCATTTATCAATTTATTTACCCTTTAGTCCTTTCATCATTTGAGGTATTTGCACATTTGGTCCTTCAACTTTTCCATATCTATGTTTTGACCCCATAAATTTTAAATATTTACACTAAGACTATAACACTTTCACATTTTTACAATTTAGTCACTACCATAAATTAATACGTTATGTCTTACTTCTTCAACTTCCTTTGGTATCCCACGGCCTTTACTTACACCTTATTTTACCAAGAATTTATCAAATATTGTTTACGACTAAGGAGGTTTTCAGGTTGTTACATAGCACGCAAGCAACACTTGAATCATGGCATAAACATTGCATCAAGTTCATGTATAACAACTTATCTATAGAATGTCATTTTCATACACCATTATAAACATATAATCACACCTCAATTACAAGACCTTAGCGTAGAAGATACCAAAACATCAAAATGGACTCCAAAACTGAGTTATGACACTAGGTACATGCCAACTTAAACAAGACATATAAAAAGCTATATAAACTTGGCTGAACAGAAAAGTGAGTCCTGAATGCTATTGAACTTCTTGTATCCTCTAGACCTAAATGTTACTTGCTCATGGAAATAAGCAAATCCGCACGTTGAGCAAAAAAGCTCAATGGTGCTAACGTGATTTGAAGGTAATGCATATACAAGTCAAATATATAATTTAGCAATATAAATTTGTAAAAATAGAATGTCGGTAATGACAATATATCACAAAAAAAAAGAAATAAAAATAAAGAACACACAGATTTTACGTGGAAACCCTTTCGGGGAAAAACCACGGGCAGATGAGAAGAAAATTTACTATGTCGAATTCGAATGATTATAAGAGGAGTAGACTATATCTATTTATAGGCTTGTAAAACCATATTCTAATATGAGTGTAGTAAGATTGAAACACCTTATTCTAATCAATATCAAATAGATGGAGTTTAATAAGGTTTAAAAAACCTTATTCTAAAAATAAAATAAAATAAGTATAATTCTATAGGGATTTTACTTTTATTTTATTTTACCACTGTATTTGATTTAAATAAGGATTCGGGTCACTTAATTCTAACAATCTCCACCTTGACACGAATTCTTAATGAACAAGTTCTTCATCGCGAACTCTCAACGAACAAGTTCTCCACCTCTTCCATAAAACCCCTTAAGGGTTTGACTTCAACAATGAACACCAACCAGGTCTAAGCAATGCTTAAACTTGGTTATAGGAAGTGACTTAGTCATCATATCTGCAGGATTTTCATGAGTACTAATTTTGCTCACAACAATATCACCACGAGCAATAATATCACGAACAAAATGATACCGAACATCAATGTCTTTTGTTCTCTCATGAAACATTTGATCTTTTGTAAGGAAGATGGCACTCTGACTGTCACAAAATACTGTATTGATTTGAAGGTCTTCATTGAGTTCACTAAAGAGTCCCTTCAACCAAATAGCTTATTTACAAGCCTCAGTAATCGCCATGTACTCAGCTTCAGTGGTAGACAAAGCGATTGTAGTTTGCAAAGTGGTTTTCCAACTGATTGCACAACCTCCGATTGTAAAGACATAACCTGTGAGAGATCTTCTTCTATCTAGGTCTCCAGGAAAATCAGCATCAACATACCCAATGACTCCATCTCTAGTTCTTCCAAACTGTAAGCAAATATCGATAATACCTCGTAAGTATCTTAAAACCCACTAAACTACTTTCCAATGTTCTTTACCGGGATTGACCATGTATCTGCTAACTGCACTAACTGCATATGATAAATCTAGGCGTGAACAAACCATAGCATACATGAGAGATCCCACTGCACTAGAGTATGGAACATGTGACGTGTATTCAATCTCATCATCTGATTGTGGAGACAAAGCCGATGAAAGTCTGAAATGGGCTGCTAAAGGAGTATTAATAGGCTTAGCATTCTGCATATTGAATCTGTAAAGAACTTTCTCAATGTACCCCTTCTGACTTAAGTACAATTTACTTGCTTTTCTATCTCTGAGAATCCCCATACCAAGTATCTTCTTTGTTGGTCCCAAATCTTTCATCTCAAATTCTTTACTTAGTTGGACTTTGACCTTTCTTATCTCTCCTTTATCTTTTGCTTCTATCAACATGTCATCAACATAAAGGAGTAGATACACAAAAGAACCATCACTGTTTTTCTTAAAGTAAACACAACTGTCAAAGCTACTTCTTTTAAAATCATGAGAAGTCATAAAGGAATCAAACCTCTTGTACCACTGTCTTGGTGACTGTTTCAAACAGTAAATGGACTTTTTCAGCAAGTAAACATAGTCCTCTTTTTCTGAGACTATAAAACCCTCTGGCTGCTGCATGTAAATATCCTCCTCAAGTTCTCCATGCAAAAATATGGTTTTTACATCTAACTGCTTAAGCTCTAAATCATGCATGGCCACAATACCAAGCAAAGCTCAAATCGAACTATGGTTCACAACTGGGGAGAACACATCTGTGAAGTCCACTCCTGGAATTTGACTGTAACCTTTTGCAACAAGCCTTACTTTATATTTGGGTTCTTCAACTCTTGGAGTCCCCTCTTTCTTCTTAAACACCCATTTACAAAGAACAACCTTTTTACCTTTAGAAAGTTTCACAAAATCACATGTTTTATTTTTGTGTAGTGATTCCATCTCCTCTTGCATAGCAAATATCCACTTTTCTGAGTCTTTACAACTAACCGCCTCAGAATAATTAGATGGCTCTTGGTTTGCATCTATATCTTCAGCCACATTTAAAGCATAAGCAACTAGATCAGCTTTGGCATACTTCTTTGGAGGTTTAATTTCTCTTCTAGTTCTATTTTTGGCGATAGAGTATTGTGGTGAAGAAGTAACTTTATTTTGAATTTTTGTACTGGCTCCAGTAATCGACTCTGTTGTAGATTCTGGATTAATCTGATGTTCCACCTGCTTTTGATTTTCTTTATTGGAAGAGTCTTTAAGAGATAAGTTAGGTAGCATAGCAGTTTCATAAAAAACAACATCTCTACTAATCACAACTTTTATATTTTCAGGACACCATAACTTATACCATTTTACATCAGCTTTATAATCAAGAAAAACACATTTAATAGATCTCGGTTCCAATTTTCCATTATTAACATGAGCATACGCAGGACAACCAAAGATCTTTAAATCAGAATAGTCAGCAGGATTACCAGACCATATCTCTTATGGAGTCTTTTTCTCAATGGCAACGGATGGAGATCGATTGATCAAAAAACATGTAGTAGAGGTTGTTTCAGCCCAAAATGACTTTGGTAAGTTGGCATTTGACAACATACATCGAACCTTCTCCATGATCGTTCTATTCATTTATTTTGCAACGCCGTTTTGCTATGGAGTATGACGAACTGTCAAGTGTCTCACAATCTCTTCTGACTTGCACAGTTTATTAAACTCATCAGAACAGAACTCCAAGCCATTGTCTGTACGGAGGTATTTTATTTGTTTTCCCGTCTGTTTTTCAATATTGGTTTTCCAAGACTTAAATGCGAAAAACACATCACTTTTTTACTTCAGGAAGAATACCCACACTTTTCTGGAAAAATCATCAATAAAAGTTAGCATATAATTAGCTCTACCTCTCGAAGGCACTTTGGATGACCCCCACAGATCAGAATTAATATACTCTAACATTCCCTTTGTGTTATGGATTCCTCTGGTGAATCGAACTCTCTTTTTCTTCCAAAAAATGCAATGCTCACAAAACTTCAGTTTGCAAAATCCTTGCCCATCAAGAAGTCATCTTTTGCTCAATTTTGACATGTCATTCTCACTCATATGCCCTAGACGCATATGCCAAATTTTAGTAATATCATCATCTGACAAGGAAGAGGATGCGATAGCTACATCACCAGTAACAGTAGAACCTTGCAAAACATATAACTTGGCAGTCTTTCTCTACCCTTTCATCACAACAAGGGAACCTTTGGAAATATTCAAAACCCCACTTTCAGCTATGTATTTGTACCCTTTTAAATCAAGAGTACTCAACGAAATTAAATTTCTCTTCAATTCTGGAACATGTCGTACGTCACTAAGTGTTCTGACAACTCCATCAAACATCTTAACTTTAATTGTTCCAACACCTATAATTCTATATGAAGCATTATTTCCCATCAAAACACCACATTTAGACACTATTTCGTAAGTTGTAAACCAATCTCGATTGGGACTCATGTGAAAGGTGTAACCCGAATCAAGGATTCACTCATCGCTTACTTTAAAATTATTGACAGAAGCGACTAGAAGTTCACCATTGTTGTAGTCTTCTACAACATCAGCCTTACCAGAATTTTCTGGTTGTTTTCCATTTTGATTCGCAACTTCCCTTTTGATCTTGTTCTGTATCTTATAGCACTCAGATTTAATGTGTCATTTCTTCTAGCAGAAGTTACAAGTTTTACCTCTGTTTGAAAACTTCGATCTACCTTTAGATTTATCGCGAGGATTTCATTCTTGTGTCCTTCCACGATCATCATCAGTATTCTGATCTTGTCTCCCACGAACAATGAAACCCTCTCCTTAAGAGTCAGTTTTAACCACAAGGTGCTTCATCTTATCATATGAGGTTAAAGAATCATAAACCTCATCAATTGTGAGAGACTCACGGCTATATAAAATTGTATCTCTAAAGGTTGAAAAAGACGGGGGCAACGAACAAAGTAGAATCAACCCTAGATCTTCCTTATCATACTGAACCTCCATGGCCTCCAAATTTGAGAGAATTTCTTTAAACACTATCAAGTGTTCATGCACAGACTCACCTTCCTTCAAACGATGAGCATGAAGACGCTGCTTCATATGCAGCTTACTAGTTAGAGTGTTCGACATACATATTTGTTCCAACCTCTTCCATAATCTAGCGACGGTCTTCTCATTTATCACATCCTGTAAAATTTCGTTAAGCAAATGCAGATGTAACTGTGTTAATGCCTTTTGCTCCTTGCGCTTCTTCTCTTCCTCCGTCAATGTTGAAGACATCTTATCTACCCCCAGCAGGGCTTCCTCTAAGTCCATCTGTGCAAGAACTGTTTGCATCTTTATCTACCACAATGTGAATATGGTGTTGCGATCCAACAGCGGAATTTCATATTTCAAAGATGCCATTACCGTGATTGAGATGAACAACCCAAAAGCTCTGATACTAATTTGTAAAAATAGAATGTCGGTAATGACAATATATCACAAAAAAGAAATAAAAATAAAGAACATACGAATTTCAAATGGAAACCCTTTCGGGAAAAAACCATGGGCAGAGGAGAAGAAAATTCACTATGTCGAATTCGAATGATTACAAGAGGAGTAGACTATGTCTATTTATAGGCTTGTAAAACAATATTCTATAGGAGTGTAGTAAGATTGAAACACCTTATTCTAATCAATATCAAATAGATGGAGTTTAATAAGGTTTAAAAAACCTTATTCTAAAAATAAAATAAAAGAAGTACAATTATATAGGGATTTTACTTTTATTTTATTTTACCACTGTATTTGATTTAAATAAGGATTCGGTCACTTAATTTTAACAAAATCATTTATACGCATGCTTATATTTTTGTATTTAGTATTTATACATGAAATCAAACCATATTATCAATGGTATCTTAATAACTTTTATAAAAAAATGGCACTCTCATATTACTATCAATATCTCAATTTCATCATTCGAGTAATTCAATTCATTTTCATAGCATTTTTCACCCCTAAGGCTCGTATTACAATTTCACGTGTTTTTTTAATTACTATCTTTTCATATCATAACACGGGTATACAATTACTCAAACCAACACAAGTCATTCGATATCCATTATCTATTTCATATTCAATCGCATATAATAAACTTCATAACCCCTATTAACTGGACATTAACTCAATACGAATACACAAATTTAAACTTTAGACACTCCAAGTATAACATCGAAGTGCTAATCAGCCTAATATGGACTAATCCCCCTAACACTCCATAATAACAATCGCATGATAGTGCTAGTATCAATTGCATTGAAGTGCCAATAACAATTAAACCGATGTGCCAATAACAATCACACTGAAGTGTCAATAACAATCACACCAAAGTGCCAATAAGCTCCTACCAACAATGTACACGAATGCTTTGACATGCCAACTATACCCAATTCTATCCAACACCATTTAATAAGGTATTTACCAATCAATGTATTTAAGTTCACAAATCAATTAACGATCATATAAATTTTTCATATCATTTGCATTACATTCTCATGCTTTCTAATATTAATAATTTAATGTATCACATATCCATTCAACTAATTCTTATCTCGATTGCATTCATATATGATTAGCATTTAATCATATACATTTCAATATATACAAGTTTCCTTTCAATTACAATTTACATGGAATTTTCATATTAATTGAAATACCATTATTCAATCATATTATCAAATAACATTTATTTGATTTATGTAATTATCATAATATTTCCATTATACCATAACATGTATTCAATCACATGTATAATCATAACAATCTATCAAGTCTCAATTTCACCAATACTAAATCATAAGTAAAACTTACCTTTCATGAGACAAAGCACCAAATATTACCTTTTATTCAATTTAGTATTCAGTCAAACTATGAATTACAAACAAGTCACGGAAGGACAAACCAAAATAGACATACTCATCTACTGCCTTCACCTTTCATCTATCCCTTGACATCCCGGCGTCATCTTTAGCTACCACAATAAATTAGATTATAGAAACAATATTAGTTTCTCGCACAATACATAGAAATACATCAATTAAGCATGAATTGCAACTTATTCGTTTTAGTCTCTATAAGCCCTAATGTTTGAATTGCTCGTATCTTTTGGCATTCTTTATTTAATCAAAATCCAACTTCATATTTATTCGCTAGGAACCTCATACTTTCAATCTATAACATAATTCCCCAGCAACTTTCACTGTATTCAATTTGATCCCTAATTTCATAAAATTAACTATAGGACTTAACTCAAATTCTAGGTTAATTCAACACTTTCCACTACTTTCTAACATAGACCTAACATATACTAAGCATATCATTCACAATTTCATCACTATCAAGCTTCAATCTTACTAAAATTCAACAATGATAACTTCAATTTAATACAACAATTAGAAATCCAACATATGAGTTATACGTGCTAAGCTAGGAGGATCATGAATCTATAAAAATTACAAATTAAAATCCTCCTTACCTTAATGAACTGGACTGAATTAAAGAAGAGAAATATCTTCTTTTTCTTCTAGCTTGGTATGGTTCGAAGAAGAAAGATGAGAATGTTTCTTTTTTATTCTCTTTCGAATATCTCAACACACACATATATACATATACTTAATGAGCTAATTAACTTAATTATACATAATTTAATGACTAATATTTAACATTAGCTCACTTCTTTGGAATTGGGTGGATGGAATCATTCTATCCTACTAATCATGTAGCAATTGTGGTAAAATAACCATTAAGTCTTTGGTTGATTTGCTATATAATCCCTCTTACAAATTATAATATAAAATCCAATAGCAATTATACTTTTACAATTTAGTCCATGTACTATATTTAGGAACTTTCTCAATTTAATTATTTGACCATTCAATATCATAATTTCGTACTAAATTCATCGACCCTTCAATTAATAATTTCACCAACTTGATTCATGAAATCTTACTTTGAAACCGTATTTTTTGGCACTGACTAAAAATCGGGTCGTTACACTTTTACCGGTAATTTTTCTTAGATACTACTTAACTAAATATGCCTAGCTACTGGTGCTATTTACAAGACCAAACTTAAATTTTAATTGGAATATAATTCTAATATTAATCAAGTGATAATTAATAAATAATATTATTTTATCTATTTTAAGCTTAGAATTATATTCAAATTAAAACTAAATTTATTTATCTTACTAAAACAATAAATTAATTTTAATTGAAACTCATAAAACTCAGTTGATCTAATATCAATATTACTGTTTGATATAAACTTCTTTTGTAACTAATTATAAGTTAAAGGCTTAAGGGTCAAAAAAGCCCTTAATAAAAAATGAAAAAAAATAATAAATTGAGCCTTTAAAAAAAGTGCACCCTATTGAGTCCTTAATGACCAAAAAATAATCAACTAGGCGCTTCCATTAACAAAAATCGTTAGTTGGCCTGTTTGATCGTTAACGATGCTGATAGAAGCCACCATGAGACATGTGGCATGTGATACGTCTAAAATATATAGGTTTTTCAAGCTCTTTTTTACTTATAATCTATACAAATTTCGAGTATATAGACAGCTAATTGAGTCATTTTAGTTCATATTTAGACATTCGGCATAATTTTAGTAAAATGTGTAATTTTGTGAAATTAAATATTAATTTTACATAATTTTACTATTTTATGTTACATATAATTTTTGTTTACACAATTTGTTTCAATTGGACCATTAAATTAAATAAATGGGGGAGCCAAGACACACATGAACATGAGCTAATATTCACTCCATATGGATGAAAACACAACAATTTTGACCCAGAAAAATTAAACAAGCCCAGTTGAAAGTTGGTTGCTATGAAGGGCTAGTCTACTAGTTAGTTGGGTTGTCAAAATCGTCTAACAATGGGGAGAAGAGCCCAAATTGGCTAAGGCACAAAAATTAGCCCAAATTAGGTTTAGAATATTTGAATTGAAGGTCCTTGCATGTGTGAAAAAAATCAGAAATTAGCCCCCAACTAAACCCTTGAAAACCATCCAACCCTTTACATGATTTTTGCATAAAATCAAGAATAAATCAAGCAACCACTCAACCCTCTCTCCATACTTTATGGCTGGCCAAGAAAGGGAAAAATCTAAGGGATCTCCGTGCTATTTTTAGCAAACTTCCAAGTCATTCCTCTAGTATAAATACCACCTCTAATTTCTCATTCAATCATCCCTCAAGACACATTTTTATCATATTTCTCTCATCTTTCTTTCCTCTCTTCCACGCATAAGCCATATATTTCCCCACTTCCTTTTAGCTAGCATTTCCCTTGATAAAAACTCTCTTGGCCAGCTACTTTGAGGAGAAGTTTGAGAATGAGCAATCACGAGAATTAGAGGAAGCCACCACGATCGGTCTTCAGAGAATTGTTGAAATCATCAAGAATTTCTTCTTCTTTTCCTTTATTTTTTTCTTAGTTATTCAAATATGTTTGCAGATTGTTTAATTTTTTTCCATTAACAATGATGACTTAATTTTGTTTTAGCTGCAATGATTGCAATAGTTTGGTAAAATTCATTTTGATTCATGTTTATGATGTTATGTGCCTCAGTAGTTCATGCTTCCAATTAAAATCATTCATGTTATTCATACATTAAAATATGTTTGGTTGTGTAACGCCCTAAAATTTTTATTTTTGTTATTGCGAAGGTGTGACACAACTGTGTATCTGCTTCAGTGGTTAAGTGTTCTGCGTGTGTGAGAGATCCCAAGTTCAAGCTAGGACTTGGGAAAATTTTGGTATTTTTATGAATAAACTCTATCTTTGGTCGGTAGGCTTTTAAGTAAAAGTTAGCAAATAATTAACAGAATGGGTCTACTGGTCTGGTGGATAAATGGAGTGTTGGTGTGAAGGAGGTCCTGTGTTCAATTCTTTGTGATGGCGTGGAGATAGTATTTTTGCTCCAACTTCGGCTAAGAGTTGTGTTGGGGCAAAATTCTGAGTAGTTGTGTTTTAGTGGGTTACTAGGGAGTGATTTTAGGAGATAATGGGGAAAGGTTATCAGAAAATAATTTGATTATCTTTTTGTTGCAGAAAAAAATAGAGTTTCGGTTTTCTCTCCAATTACTCAAACTTTTTCTAACGTTTTCTTCTTCTTTTTTCCCTCCTCTGCCGATTCTTTCTCCTAGTTGCTGCCGAAATTTCCATTATTTTTCCCCTTCTGTTTCTTTCTTTCTTTTCCAATTGATTTGGTTGTTCATCGTTGGTTGTGTGTGTTTGGTAAGTAACGGTTTTTTTCTATAGTTAATCATTCTTGGTTAATCTCTGAAAGGGTGATTCTTTTTTGGTGTTTAGGAGTTAATCAAGGGGCTCGTGGTTTTGAATCGACGCTGTGATTGTGCGAAGTCGTGGTTACTTAAGTGAGGTAAGGGTTTTGTTAGGTTTTTATTCGAGTTCCTTCCAAAATTGCTTGATTAAAAATGAATTAAGTGATTAATTTGGAGATTTGTTGGTCGATTTTTAGGTTCTGGAGGCTTATAAGTGCTTACGCATTAGAAACGATACCAGGTGTTTACCCGAAATGCAGAAAATGAGATTTGGCGAAAATTCGAAATTGCTTGCTATCGAGAAATAAGAGAAAATGATGCGAAAAATTATAGAGAAAGGAAATAAGGGTGTTATAAACTTGGAAATCAACATTCTGCACTAAAATAGTTTTGGACAGCAGTAGTAGTCTAACTTTGAAAAATCATCAAAAATAGTGGAAATTGAGTTTGAGGTTGAATAAAATATGAAATTAAATTTTATTGAGTCTAGTTTTTCATGGAAGAAACAGTGTAATTAATGAAATTGT
This sequence comes from Gossypium raimondii, assembly GCF_025698545.1. Classification (NCBI taxonomy): domain Eukaryota; kingdom Viridiplantae; phylum Streptophyta; class Magnoliopsida; order Malvales; family Malvaceae; genus Gossypium; species Gossypium raimondii. Next base: position 48,425,970 of record NC_068567.1, on the reverse strand, counting down.
AAGTTATGAGATATAATAAATTTTGTGAGACAATGTTAGAATAGGTTTGGGTTCCCTTGTTCTAAATTTGGAAAAATCATCGAAAATTGTAAGGAAACAAACAGATACATCATCTGAATTCCGTACTAAGAGATAAATGATTTTTAGTAAGGAAAGGTTGAAGCTGTCAAACAGCAGAATCAGGATAGAGTTAAAGATTTTACTGTACTTATTTGATAAACTATAAAATTTGAAAATTTTATGGTAGAAAGGTATTTGAGTCTAGTTTCGAAAAAATCAAGCGAATCTTAATTTAGAATTCTGTAGCTCAAGATATAAATAATTTAGTGACAATGACTTAAGTAGACAGCTTTGAATAAACATATAAGTAAATAGTGAAAACATATATAAATATTTAGCTAGCATTGGTTACATTAAAAATGGATCACATGGCTAAGGCCAATTTGGGCCGAGTGGGCCACATGGGCAAACACGGGCGTGTGCGCCTGTTTTTACCAGAATGTTTCTAAGGTTGCACGGGTCGTCCAAGTAGACTATAAACCTACTGTAAGGTCGGTAAACGCTACTTAGACTCCTAAATGTGTGAAATTGACTAAATGATATCTTTACTGAGCATGTTAATATTTGAACCAAATATATGCACTGAAATTGCATAATTGCATTTCATCCATTGTATGTTGCATTGCATTGGGTTGGGGGTTGTTATTTGGAGGAAGTGTACTGAAAGGCTTTAAGCCTAATTTACTGGCAGCTCAGCACAAACTACTGTTTTGTGGCGCATTCGATACTACTTGGAGTGTAGGGATGGGTGGATTGATTATATCCCTACATGGAGTGTAGGGTTGGACAAAGATGGTGTGTAGAGGCTGGATGGGTAGGATTTTGCTACCGCATAATCATTCGCTCATCGTCTTGTGATGGGCTAAGGCCGTACTTTATTTTTGACACTGTACTGAGATGGGCTAAGGCCCAAACTGTCACTGATACTGAAAAGAGCTTAGCCTAAGACTGTTCAATTGTGCACTGTGAATACTGATTGTTTGTTTCTGCGAGATTACACACTGAGTTTACGTAAACTCACCCTTTTTGTTTAATGTACACAGGTAATCTCCAGACTTAGACGGATTGGTGCGACGGAGGACTCAGCGATGACCACGGAAATTTTGGACTTCATGGTTTTGAATTTACGTTTTATGATTTAATTATTATTGATTATTTGGGTTGTAATCTAAGGACCCTCTGGGACTTTGGTTTTGAATTTTGGGTTTTATTTATTTATTTTACTTTATGGATTTATACCTGCTGGTCATAGAAATTTGATTTCAAAAAGTTAAAGTAGTTTCTAAACGCATAATCACTTAGACTGTTTTATTAAAGCTTCCGCAACGAGGGATGTTTCAAAACAAATGTTTTAAATGAATAAAGATGACTTTCTAAGTTCTAACAAAGGTTTACTAAAGATAATAACATGGAATGTTTTCAACGTAACAACGAGGTTTCAAAAACACTATCGTGTGACATTGCCAGATACGGCCATAACGTCTAGGTTGGGTTTAGGGTGTTACATTTAATGGTATCAGAGTCAGGTTGCAAAACTCGATTGTGGATCATGAGTTTTAAATTTGGTCTTTGAAAAATTGGTTTTTAAATAATTTGAAATATTTCTACTGAGTATGTGGTGCACCAAGTCTCTAGCGTCGATCTTGTAAGTGTTCTGAAACTGAAACATTCTATGATATTCTGAAACTGATATATGTTAGGATATTCTGAAACTACTGTAGGTAGTATACTGTGAAAACACTCTAGATTATGTATATTGTGACTGTAACAAAACTGATAGAGACTACGATTTACGAAAATCACTCTGAATTACTAAAACTGTTAACATAAGACATCTGCTAGTAAATACTAAAACTAAAATTGATGCATAAAAATTCATAATACAAATAAATTTGAATAGACATGAGCACACGAGGTATTCACGGACGTGGTACTCAAGGCCGAGGTAGCGGCCGTAGAAGGTTCGATTTGAGTCCTCTTCCCTGGGTAATATACTGAATTTGAACACAAGTGAGACTCTAGTGTCGCCTACTACTGAGACTGAGTCTCTTAATCGCATGGTTGGAGTCGACACATTGTCCCAGGCTATGTTGAGGATATTGGAGAGGGTCGTTGGGCCTAATACTTTATCTGGGGGTCGTGGGTCAGTTACGAAATGACTCTGGTTCAATAGAGCTGAGCTCTTCAGGGGTGTCACTAGGGTCGCCCCTAATATGGCCGAGTACTGGATTGAGGCCACGGAGAGGATCATGGATGACCTGGATTGCACCTCCGAGTAGAAATTAAAGGGTGCAGTCTCGCTGCTGCGTGATGAGACTTATTAGTGGTGATTTACTGTTAAGGAGGGCAGTCAGCCCAAACGTCTGACCTATGAGTTCTTTAAGACCGCCTTTCAGGGGAAGTATGTGGGAGCTAGTTATGTGGACGGCCATAGGAGGGAGTTCCTAAATCTAACACAGAGAGATCGATCAGTAGCCGAGTATGAGGCTGAATTCCTACGACTGAGCCACTATGCGCGAGGCATGGTGGTGACTGAGTATGAGTATTGTGTCCACTTTGAGGATGACCTCAGAGATAATTTGAGAGTCCTGATAGTTCCACAGAAGGAGCGTAATTTTTTTCACTGATTGAGAAGGCGAAGATCGCCGAGGAGGTTAAGCGCGCTGAGCACCAAAATCGTGATAGGAAGAGAGGTAGGAACAAGAGGGATTTGAAGCCCTCGAGTTCTGTGCAGAGGCCTAAAAAAAGGCTAGATCTGATGGGCTAGTTAGAGCTGGGCCCCTTGTTACTGCTTCTGGACTGCAGTCATGTGTCGACTGTGGTAAATGTCATCAGGGCGAGTATTGGAGAAGGACTGGGGCGTGTCTGAGGTGTGGATCATTGGATCATCGCATTAGGGAGTGTCTGTTGAGGGCCGATCAAATGCAAGCTCAGAGTACTAGTACTGCACAGCCACAGAGGGTAGCACAGCAGCCACCTAGAGGCCGTGGTCAGGCTAGGGGTGGTAATGGCATGGGTCGTGGACAGAGAGCACTGGGCAGAGGTGCTGGAGAGACTAAGGTGAGACAGCCTGTTTTAGTTTATGCTGTATGTCGCCAAGAGAGCAGAGATGCTCCAGATGTCATCACAGGTACGTTTCTTATTTATGATGTGCCTTACATTGTATTGATAGATATAAGATCTACGCATTCCTATGTTGCCTGTTTTGTTTCTAAAAACTTAGGGATTTCGGTTGAGAGTACTTCTAGTGAGGTGACTGTGCTGAGCTCGCTAGGGCAATCTGTTAGAGTTAGCAAACTATACAGGGATGTTCCTTTAGAGGTTCAAGGGACGGTATTTATAACTAATTTGATGGAGCTTCTATTTGGGGAGTTCGATATGATATTGGGGATGGACTGATTGGTCAAGCATCGTGTCAGTTTAGACTGTGCGACTAAGAGGGTCGTATTGAGAACTAAGAAGGGTGAGGAAGTAGTTGTGATTGGGGAACGTCGAAATTACTTGGCTAATGTGATCTCTGCACTGGTAGTTGAGAAACTGGTTCGCAAGGGATGTAAGGCGTATTTGGCCTACGTAAGTGTTTCCTCTTCTGGGGATTCTACTGTAAAAGACATCAGAACTGTGAGGAATTTGATAAACTATAAAATTTGAAAATTTTATGGTAGAAAGGTATTTGAGTCTAGTTTCGGAAACATCAAGCGGATCTTAATTTGAAATTCTGTAGCTCAATATATAAATAATTTAGTGACAATGACTCAAGTAGACAGCTTTGAATGAACATATAAGTAAATAGTGAAAACATATATGGATATTTAGCTAGCATGGGTTACATTAAAAATGGATCACACGGCCAAGGCCAATTTGGGTTGAGTGGGCCACACGGGCACACACGGGCGTGTGCGCCTATTTTTACCGGAATATTTCTAAGGTTGTACGGGTCACCCAAGTCAACTGTAAACCTACTATAAGGTCGGTAAGCGCTACTTAGACCACTAAATGTGTGAAATTGACTGAATGATATCTGTACCGAGCATGTTAATATCTGAACCGAATATATGCACTGAAATTGCATAATAGCATATCATCTATTATATGTTGTATTGCATTAGGTTGGGGGTTGTTATTTGGAGGAAGTGTACTGAAAGGCTTTAAGCCTAATTTACTAGTAGCTCAGCTACAAACTATTATTTTGTGCCGCATTGGGTACTACTTGGAGTGCAGGAATGGGTGGGTTGATTATATCCCCACATGGAGTGTAGGGTTGGACAGAGATGGTGTGTAGAGGCTGGATGGGTAAGATTTTGCTACTGCATAACTGTTATTGCTACTGATACTATGATGGGCTAAGGTCGTACTATATTTTTGACACTGTATGGGCTAAGGCCCAAACTGTCACTAAAACTGAAAAGGGCTTAGGCCCAAGACTGTTCAATTGTGCACTGTGAATACTGATTGTTTGTTCCTGCGGGATTACACACTGAGTTTACGTAAACTCACCCTTTTTGTTTAATGTGCACAGGTAATCCCCAGACTTAGATGGATCGGTGCGACGGAGGACTCAGCGATGACCATAGAAATTTTTGGACTTCATGGTTTTCAATTTACGTTTTATGATTTAATTATTATCGATTATTTAGGTTGTAATTTAAGGACCTTCTAGGACTTTGGTTTTAAATTTTAGGTTTTTATTTATTTATTTTACTTTATGGATTTATACCTGCTGGTCATAGGAAATTTGATTTTCAAAAAGTTAAAGTAGTTTCTAAACACATGATCACTTAGACTGTTTTATTAAAGCTTCCGCAACGAGGGATGTTTCAAAACAAATGTTTTAAATGAATAAAGACGACTTTCTAAGTTCTAACAAAGGTTTACTAAAGATAATAACATGGAATATTTTCAACATAACAACAAGGTTTCAAAAACACTATTGTGTGACATTGCCAGATACGGCCATAACGTCTAGGCTGGGTTTGGGGTGTTACAGGTTGCATTAGAATTAGTTGTTCAATCCTAATTAGATGGTGATTAATGGGCACAATAATTGGAAGGTGCATGCTTAAGTTAGATCCTAATCCAATTAAATTAAAGGTTCGTAATAACTCAAGAGAGCTCTATTACCTTGTATAACATCTTGTATAACATTAGGTTTTTGTGATTTAATTGTTTCAAACCTAACTCATCCCTGTTACTTCACATAAATTCTAAAGAATCCTTAGTTAAATATGGACATAGAAAATATACATGTTTTTTCGTATAAGATTTTGAAAGAATTTATATTAGATTCCAAGTTAATGAATGATCGAGTTGTCATGGAATTCTTTTCCGAATATTATTAAACATGATGAAGAGTGAATTGAGTCAAGTGTTGTAAGTATTCTAGCTTATTCATGTTATTGTTGTGAAACTTGTGAAATTGCTACTAAAATCATTTCATTGCATTTCATTCATTACATTTAGGTTAATTCATTTGCATTTAGATAATTAAATTAATGTTATCCATCATTTCAAAATATTGTGTTTTAGATAATTAAATTAATGTTATCCATCATTTCAAAATATTGTGTTTTCTTATCCAACTTTTAAATTCTTAATTTTACAATTATTGATTAACAGATATAGTCCATGTGGAGACGATAACGACTGTATACATTTGCACATTCCGTCGTGATCCAGCATGCGACATAGAAGGGTACTGATGTGGCATGCCCCATCAGGATTTTTTTTTAAATTTAAAAATTATAAAAATAATTAACAAAAATTATATCTGGAATGAACTAGACATATAGTTGTCCAAGTTCATTTGAATTTGGACAACCATTTTTCAAATTTGTTTTAGATAAGCTCAAAACTATATAAAATTTAAAATTATTAAAAATATATTAATAATATTTAAAATTATAAAATTATAAAATATTAAAAGAATTTATTTTAAAAATAATTTTTATATATGTTTAATTTTTATATTGAATTCAAACATTTTATATAAAAATTAAACATATAAAAAATTATTTAAAAATGCTCTTTTAATATTTTATATTTTAGAATTTTAAAATAATTATTAATATCTTTTATAATTTCTATATTTTATATAGTTTTGAACTCTATAAAACAAATCCAGATAAATTGTTCCCTTTGATATCGTCAATGTAACGACATATTTTTAGTGAAATCTGAACAGTGGTTTTGGGACCATAAATTTGAGGTCGTAAAATTTATTTTAATATTATTTTAATATCTACAACATATTAGAATTATGGTATAAAAATTTCGTTAAGAAATTTTACCGTTTGTATGCTCAATTTGTGAAAAATGACTAAATTGCGTAAAGTGCGAAAGTTGTGTTCTATTAGCTAAAGGTGTTAAATAGCTATAGAACCTCAAAGTGGAAGTCCTTAAGTGGTAATTAGACCATTAAATGAGTTAGTGGAGATGCATGGCTTGGTAATTGAGTAATTTTTAAAGTTAGGTAAGGGTAAAATGGTAATTAGGTAATTAAAGACAAAGTAAACAAAATTAAAGCTATCATCTTCCTTATTCTCTTTTGTGCTGGCCGAATATCCCTTTGGAGAAGAAGAAAATTTTTGTTCAATCTTTTCCTTTGCATGTAAGTGATTTCTTGTCCCGTTTTTGTTGATTTTTATATTTCCGGGATCGTTGTAGCTTAATCTAGCTAAATAGGGGACTAATTTGCAATATGGTTGAAATTTTAGGGTTTTTCCATGAGATAATTTTTGTTGTTCTTGAGGTTTAATGGAAGAAAATGAATCTTTGTTGTTAATTAAACAACTTTTGTTAAGTAAGTTTTAATGAAATTACCAATTAAGGGTTAAATTGAGAAATGTGAAAATTGTATGTTAAATGTGTGAATTTGTGAAATGTATGGACTACTATGAGCATGTAGTAAATTCGGTTAGGCTTAAATATGGATGAAATTGCATGAATTTCATTTTACAAGCCTAGGGACTAAATTGTAAAGAAGTTAAAAGTATTGGGGTAAAATGGTATTTTTACCATAACATGAATTTTGGATTGAATTGGATAAAATAAAGATTAAATTAGTTAAATTTGATTACATAGATCAAGAAAAGCCACGTTCGGAATTAGATCGAGGGAAAGATAAAGTAGTGGATTGATCGGTCGATTTTCTTCGTATTAATTTGAGGTAAGTTCGTATTTTTAATAAGCATTAAATTATACGTGTTTTAAATGCTTAATTAATATAATTGTGATGATACAACACCACAAAAATTCTTGACGAGGTATCAGCAACGTATGAATCCCTGTTGAACCTTAGGAATAGATAGAATACAAATGGCATGCCATTAGGGGTTACCGTGTTTTGGGTGCTAGTCTCGTACGTCCTACAGGTGGCTAAGTTTCTGGCTTATGTTGCGGTTACTTTACAGTTTGTGTGAGCAGCACCGTGTAGCTATGTCTTGATTGACAGCTTGTGTGAGCCAACCCAATGATGGCTCGAGAGTGAGCATTGATATGAGATATGAGATAGTGGTGGTTTTGACCACGTATTGGCACTTAGTGTGAAAGATACCCAAGTATCTGATAGTATTCCAAATGGTTCAACGGGCACAGTGATGATACGAAGTTCTGCGAGATTGATACAAACTAGTAGAGGTATTCGTGTGAAATACGGGAAATAATTCATTTTGATATATTCATACATGGCTAACAAGATTGTGGATTATGTGTTAGGCTTTGGGCCAAACGGAGTTAATTTATGTCTTAATTTTGCTTGTATAAATTGTGGATGAATGGTAAGTTGTATTTCTAGTTATATGAACTTACTAAGCTTAATTGCTTACTCTGTTTATTTTTCTGTGTTTTATAGTGCTTTGGAAGCTCGCTCGGTTTAGAAGTTATCAGAGATTACGTCACATTATCAAATACTCATTTTGGTACTTTCAACTTTATATTTTGGGTAAATGGCATGTATAGGTTTTTTGGCTAATGTAGCCTATATGTCTTGTTGTGTTTTGGCCATTTAATTTGGCTTGAAAATGGCATATGTTTGGTTATGTAAATATGTATAAATGACCTTATGGTATGTGGTGTATAGTTGCTATGTGAGTGCCTTGTTTGTGATTTGGTATTTTGGGTGCCAAATGGTTGAAATTGAGATGTGGTATGCATGTTGAATTTAGGCACAATGTCTCATATATGAGTTTGACCATTTAGGTATATTTTGGAAGTGTGATTGGTATATTTTAAAGGGGTCAATGGATGTGATTATGGATATCATGTTGTATGTGTGGATATTACATGTTATAAACTTGATATTGGTTGCTTTTGAATGCTTATTTATGCCATGGTTGTATGTGCATTGTTGAGCTTAGGTTGGTACCACATTGGGTGAGAAATATGGCTTGGAAAATGGCCTATTTTTGTCCATACGGGCAGAGGCACGGGCATGTGTCTTAGTAGTGTATGACACACGGCCGTGTGTCCCCTGATACTTCTTTAGAAATTAAGTCAGTAGCTTCACACGGCCTAGCACACGGGCGTATGGCTCAAGTCTGTATACCCTATAGTTTTCACATGGCCTAACATACGGCCTAGCACACGGGCATGTGAGGCCATTTCGAAAGGTACACGGTCTGACACACGGGCGTGTGAGTTGGCCGTGTGACCCAAGTCAGTGAGTTACACAGTGTCGGACACGGGCTGGGACACAACCGTGTGTCCTTATTTCGAATGCCCACACGGCCTGAGACATGGGCGTGTCTCTTGGCCTTGTGAGACACACGGCCTGGCCACACGGGCGTGTGTCCCCTGCACTTTGGAAAATTTTAATGTTTTTCTAAAAATTCCTTGAGTACTCGGTTTAGTCCCGAACCACTTTTAATGTCTATTTGGGGCCTCGAGGGCTCGTATTAGGGACTATATGAATGAATTTGAATGATTTTTAATTTGAATGAGAAATGAATATGAAATGTATGATTGTTTGATTTTATAAGTTCGGTAATGCTTCGTAACCCTGTTTCGATGTCGGATACAGGTTGGGGTGTTATAGTCAACCTCATCAACAACATTAACGGTTTAAATAAAGTGAATAGTGATATCAAAGTGTTATAAAAGTAAATCTTGATTTTTTCATGAATTTAGAGATTAAATTGTAAAATGTTCAAAAATTAATAAGTGTGCTAAAATAGTGAAATAAAATATTTAAGTGAACTATTGTAAGAAAGTAAAATGCTTAATGATAGTGAATTGAAATATAAAGTGCTAAGTGATGTGAGTATATGTTATGTATGTATTTTTATGAATTGTGAATAAAGTGAATATGTGAAATAAAAATGTAGTGAATGTGTTTATGTGATTCAAAGTGAATAAGTAATATTATACAAAGTGATATATGTGTGATATATCAAGTATGTTATATGAAAGTAATATGTGAATAAATGTCTTAGTGAACTCGTAGGAAATATGATATATGATAACGAAATGATTTTGGAGTTGAGAGAGGCTGAGGGTTTGGATGGGAGCCAGGTTGGTGATATGGGGGTTCGGAGGGGATTAGGAGAGGAGTATTGGGTTATGTGATGTGTTTACTAGAGTTCCCATATATTTTTCTGGACTTCCTGTTATGAGAGTTTCATTATAGGTTGAGAGTTATTGTTTGGCATAGATCTTTGCAATGTATCGAAATTATTGAACTCCTTATAAAATTCACTAATGATTGCAAAAGTGATATGTAAAAGTAAAAGTGCTACAGTGATATATGTGTTTCAGTAATACATGTGAACTTATGTGTTAAATGAAATATGTGAATTAAGTGGTTATGTTATGTTTGTGGTATGAAAAAAAGATTTTGATATGTGAATGTGAAAGTTGCTTAGTGGCTTTATGTGTTAGAGTAGAAACTATAAGTTATAAAGATAATTTAAATGATTTTATGTTTTAGAAATGAATTAATTTTTTTTTTTGTATATGAGTGAAAGAAATTGTGTGAATAAATATTATTAAAATTAATTAAATTATAAATATATATATATATATATAAGGTAAAATTGAATTCATTTGAGTACTTACTAAGCTATTCACATAGCTTAACATGTTTGTTTAAACGTGTAGGCGAAAGAAAGTAGATTTAAGGTACATTGATTACTTCTTTATGAGGGTTGTTACTTCAACTTAAATCACATCACTAATCCAAGCTACAAGACCAAATTATATTTTGATATATTTAGAAATTTTGGATTTCTGAGATGACATGTACTTAAGTTTAGTAGTGTAAATCTAGGTTATAAATGTATAATAGAAATGTGTTATAAACCAAGTGTATGAATGTGATTTCAAATTATGATTATATGCTTAAATGTAACATCTCTTACTCGAATCTGTTATCGGATCAGGTGAAGGGTGTTACATTAGATACCAAAGTGAACAAAAAATGTAAATACCAAAATGAAACTAATTTCCAAATTTAGAGCAAAAAGTTTACATTAATTTTCAGCCGTACAAATTTTCCACGCAACAGGTGTGAATCATGATCTTATTACCTAGAAGTAACAATAGTAACAGATATACCATGCAACATCCATGATTTTTATGTCCCACCCATCGCAATATCTCTCTGGTTTTTTTTTTTGGTAATATAAGGAGGGAAGGCACATTGTAGACATGGCTCACAATTGGAAGCTTGAGCTATTATTCAAAAATTACCCATAATTAAGCTTGAGCTATTGTAGACATCCTTACATTTCTATCATAACCAATGACCTAAGTACCATTATTACCTCGAAGCACTCCTCTAACTAAGGCACTCGTAGTATTTTTTTTTATGAAGATATGTTCTTTAGATTACTCTTGTATGATATGACATATAATTTTATAGAAAATGAATATGTTAAGTTGACAACTTTTTACTATAAATACTAATGTGTTGATGATTAGGTTAGGATCTTTAAATCGAAAAATTAAGAGGATTTAATTTTAAAAAATTTTAAATATAGGGATTAAATCTCTAATTAGGCCAAAGTACATGAACTGGTGAGATATTTTGACCAAAAAATTAAAATAACGGAACGGACAGTCAGTTAACTGGACAAAAAAACTGTTAAAAGAATGTAAGCGAAAAAACAAAGGGAGGTCTCTCTGTCGCTCGCTCGCTCGCTCTCTCTCGGTCTCGAACTCTTTTTTTTTTTCAGAACAATGTACGGCAAAGCTGCAATTTGTTTGACATTGGCGATTACCTTCTTGATTTCATGTTCAATCTATCTCGGCACCGTTGATCTCAGATCATATTTCTTCCCTGTACAGTCGGCTCCACTCTCGCTCTGTGCAACCGGTCGTCCCCTTCGCGTTTACATGTACGATCTCCCTAGGAAATTCCACGTCGGCATGATGGGCCGTCGGTACTCCAAGGAATCGGGTCCAGTGACCATGGAGAATTTTCCTCCGTGGCCTGCGAGAGCAGGGGTAAGGAGGCAACACAGCGTGGAGTATTGGCTGATGGCGTCCCTGCTTTACGATGGCAAGGGCGGAGAAGAGAGGGAGGCGGTCAGGGTTTCGGATCCCGCGACTGCGGACGCCTTTTTTGTGCCCTTTTTCTCCTCGATGAGTGTTACTACGCACGGCCATAACATGACGGATGCTGCGACGGAAGGCGACCGCCGATTACAGGTTCTTAAAACCTTCATTGATCACTTTAAACTGTTTAACTTTTATCAATTACGGTTTGATGCGCTTTTTTGCTGTTACGTTGTGTCTTTTTGCTGGAATTTTGTCTGGAAGCTTCTGGTTTTAAATAGGCATGCGATTAATTGGTTTACTGAGTTTGAGTAAAAGAAAAGAAACTAGATTTAGGGAGTTGGATTTGAGTTGTTTAAGTTTTGATCCTAAAAGTTCATAAAACAACACAATCGGTTAGTTTTTTTTTCATAGTTCCAATTTGAAGCATTTCCCTCACTAATATTGAATTTCCAGCCTTCTAGTACTTTCCCTATGTATATAAGTTGAACTTCTTTAACCCATAGTCATCAGTCATTCGCTAAAATGGAACAAGGATGAGTTTGGCAATTGATTATACGAAAGTAAATGATGCTTTGCTGGTATTTTTGACTTCTTGAAGAATTAGCCCAATGGTTTAGTCATTAGGAACTAGCATAGCATTGTGGAATGATAAAAGGTTTGATATTTTGGAATTGATTAATGAAATATAGCTTTCAAACACGTATAAACTCTAGACATTGTAACTTGAGTTTGTCTTTTGGCCATGATGCATTCCATCCTTTGTTAATGGTTCCAATATCGATTATGATTGATGGTATGATTACTAGACAAAGCAGGATCTATTACATGCTTCTTGCGTTACCTCGAAGAGTTTACTGGTTTCTGTCAATCTTTGTTTAACATTTATATGCTGTCTTTTGCTATTTGCAAGCAAGTAGTAGACAAGAATTAGGACCTTACACAGGTTGTCGGATCCTCCTTACTTTGCTGAGGAGCTTCTCTAGTTTGCAGTTCATGGTTTGTGTTTTATCTGTACCATGCATTGCTAGTTTGCTACCATTAGGCGACATCTGAATTTGGTGGACGGAACATCTGTTAACTAGTGGAATGTACATTTCTTCTCATTTTAGGTTGAGTTACTGGAAATCTTGCGACAATCCAAGTACTATCAAAGGTCTGGAGGAAGAGACCATGTTATTCCCATGACACATCCAAATGCTTTCAGATTCCTTCGACAGCAGTTGAATGCCTCTATTCTTATTATTGTAGACTTTGGTCGATATCCCCGTACCATGGCAACTCTAAGCAAAGATGTGGTTTCCCCTTATGTACACGTTGTGAAATCCTTCACTGATGATGACCCTCTAGACCCATATGAAAACCGAACCACCCTTCTTTTCTTCCGGGGAAATACAGTCAGGAAAGATGTACGGTTTAAGACGCAAATAGTCCCTTTGTAAAATTTCTGTGCAGTCTGAATATATTACTCATCAAGACGATTTCTGTTGCAGGAAGGCAAAATTCGAGTCAAACTTGCAAAGATATTGACCGGTAACAATGATGTTCGTTATGAAAAGAGTGTAGCAACTCCATCAAACATTAAAATGGTATTCTGCTTATCTAGTCCCTAGGAAGTATATTTTCAGAACTCCCAATCATCCTTTCAAACACATTAAAAATATTAAAAAAAGTATTCTTTTCGAGATGCTGGAAAACTTTCGAGTCGATTTGTATTTTTCTAATAAATGTTTAATGTTATAACTATGCTCTGCTATACATCTTATTTCTTTTACCTTCTTGTGTTTTAGTCTACAAAGGGAATGCGGTTGTCGAAATTCTGTCTGCATCCTGCAGGGGACACTCCATCATCTTGCCGACTATTTGATGCGATTGTGAGCCATTGTGTACCTGTGGTAGTCAGTGACAAAATTGAGCTTCCCTTTGAGGACGAAATCGACTACACTAAATTCTCAATTTTCTTCTCTATGAAAGAGGCATTAGAACCGGGTTATTTGGTGAATCAGCTGCGCCAATTTCCAAAGGATAGATGGGTTGAAATGTGGAAGCGGCTTAAGCAGGTTTCCCATCATTATGAATTCCAGTACCCTCCGAAGGAGGAGGATGCAGTCTATATGATATGGAGACAGGTAAAGCACAAGCTTCCCGGTGCCCAACTTGCTGTACATAGAAATAGAAGGTTGAAAATTCCGGATTGGTGGCGGCGGAAGAAATGATTTCAGATTCTTGTTTTTATGATACTGCAAATCACAAATTTTTTTCCATCATTTTTGGTGTCATCTCCATGAGAGAAACATGCAAAGGCGCCAAGATGTCACAGGCCAACATCATGGACTAACTTCACCAAGCTCATGAATCAAAGTTTTACCAACTAATAATGTTATCCGTCTTAGAAAATAGGGAGAAATTATTTTAACATTTTTTTAATTGAATAGGTGAATTCACGTTCTCTTACATTAATAATAATATTAGTGTCAATGTCAATCAAATTAAGACTCGTTAAACCTTATTTATTAACTTTTAAATGTTTGATGTTCATCTATTAATTGAAATGTCAACAGTTTTTTTTTGGAAGGCCTTCTTTGACTCGCGGCTATGGTTTTTTATTTACATTATTAACAGAGTGTCTAACCTTTTATTTTTCTATATTATATAAAAATAATCAAAATTCAGTTTCAGTTTTATAATACATTTAGATTTGAGATTTAATTTTTATGCTTTAAATTCTTTACATAATTTAATATCTCAATGTTTATAATATAATTAGTTTGCCTAAATACTTTATTTTGATAAAAATGCTAAAGTAAAATTTAAGAATTGTTAACATTGTTAAATTTTTTTGTTAAATTCAAATAAATTACAATACTATTGTAATACCCCCTACCCGTATTCGTCGTCGGAATAGGGTACGAGGCATTACCGGATTTTACCGAATTAATTTCTCGTTATTACGAGTTAAATACTATTCATTTACTGAAACATGTCATGACGTTCCTTAGATGGGCCTCCGAAGCCCAAAACATACATCGGGACCAAACCGGGATTAAATCGAAACCATAAGAAATTTTTCACAAAATCCCAAAGTTTTTTATTTATTATGAACTCAATATAACCCCTTTATAAATATCTAACATTTCCTGCAATTTTAAACCGAGACCAATCAATTTCAACATATTTTCAAGATAGATTCAAACATATCCATAAGATAACCTCATCACATACCAAAACCAAGATTTGTTAGCCATACCAATGGCTAATTTTACATTCATTTCACATTAACATTTACTTTATTAGCTTATACATGCCATTGATTTCCAAAATAAAGTTTCTTTATATACCGAAATCTTGAGGTTGATAGTGTGATACGCCTCCGACCGAATCCGACCTCCGAGCTTTTAACACTACAAAACAGGGGAAAAGGAAACAGGGTAAGCACTTTGTGCTTAGTAAGCTCATGTAACAAGAATTATACTTACCTAATATTTTCAATACAATGCAATAATCATTCATACATCCATTCAATGCATTATTCCCCTAACATGTACAAACTCAACATTCAAGTTAGTCCAATAATTTCCATGTATCAATAATATATACCATGATTGATGAGCTCATCAATACCATGATTTTCATACCCTTGTTATTTTTTCATATTCATCCCGTTGAATTTCTCGGAATTTCGATGGATTTTCAGGGGTACATTTTAGTGTACAAATTCGGGTCCGTCAATTCATATTTATGTGCGCACATTTTTATTTCAAAGAGCACACTCCTGCGAACCTCATCCTTACAGCGGGATTACCAGTCCAGGCTAAACCCCTGTAATATAAACTTATAGAATATTGCCGGAATTACCAGTCCAAGCTAAATCCCCTGCAATGGCAATTACTCTAATGAGCTTGGATCTGAATTACTAGTGCAAGCTAAATTCAGACCCTAATTGGGATTATCCGTCCAGACTAAATCCATTTTCCACATATTCTTTAGGAGAGCTATATCAGGATAGGATCACCCATCCGGGCTAGATCCTTTTTACCATCAATTCCTTTTTAGAAATCCATCGAATTTTCCTTTCATTCAACCGAGATTTATTTTCCCTTTTCATCAAGAATATCAATACTTCATCAATTATCATACAATAAACATCCAAACATATTCACATCAATAAAAATATATTTCAAGCATTTAAGAATATAATTCAAGTTACACGAACTTACCTCGATACTTGTTCGTATACAAAAATCTACTAATTCCGAACTTTTTCTTTTCCTTGATCTAGCTTCGTATTTGAATTTTTTGGTGCACAAATTATGAAATACCAGCTTGAATAAACCCTTAGGATGTTTTTGGCTGATGATAAGGAAGAAAATATGAAGAGAATTCTAGATATTGTAATTTGGTCCCATTTTTATTTTAGTAAATTTTGTTATTTTCTCATTTTGCCCTTATTTCACCAATTCTCCTGATTTTTCTCAGCTTATGCCGCCCAAAATATCTCCTTTTGGGCTTATTTGCAATTTATGTTCCTCCTCATGTAACAATTGAGCTATTTAATTCTTCTAGTAACTTTTACACCTTTTTCAATTTAGTCCTTTTCACTTAATTAACTACCCAAACGTAAAAATTTTCTAACGAAATTTTAATACGATATTACTAACACTTCATAAATATTTATAAAAATATTTTCAACTCAGTTTTATGAGATCGAGGTCTCGATCCCTTGTTTTACCCAATTTTCTTCAATAATTTCTTTTTTAACTAACCACTAAATTGGTAAAAAAATTTCTATCTATATTTTCATACGATTTTCCTATCATATCAATATTCATGCAAAAATATTAAAATAAATTTCTCTTTAAATTAGATTTGTGGTTACTGAAACTACTATTCCGATAATCCTGAATTTAGACCATTACAACTATTTTCTATCACATAGTTACCAAGCTAGTATTTTCATTTTAATTTTAATTTTAGAATGTCATATTAGTGAATTTAATAGAAGAAATTAAATATGTTAATGATTGGACCAAAATTTTGAATTTAAAAATAAATGGTCAAAATTTTAAAAATAAAATAAATTTCAAATATACCGAGAGAGTAAGAAAACTTGAAACATATTTTAAACTTTAATTTTCAATTCTATAATTTAGTCAACAAAATAATTAACCCAACTCGAAGCACCAAAGCTTGAGCCCGAAACCAAGCTAATTATATTATATATATGTATATATATTATACAAGGCCTTAGACTCCAACTGATGTGGACAAACTAATTTTTGCCATGTGGATTATTCATATTTTAAGTTAATTAATAATTTTAAAATTTTGTTATTAATTAAAAATAATTTCATAAAAGTGTTAATGTTAAAAATAAAATGTAATAAGATTAACCATTCAAAAATCCTCATTTTCTTAAAAATATTTATATTTACAAAATATTTTTTAATATATGTCATAAATTCAAAATAAAAATTAAATATTCAAAAATAAATTAAATTTTGTTATAAAACCCAATAAATATCTAAATTTGAATTTAATGAGTAGGTTAAAATCTAATTCCTTGTACTATTATATTTGGAATTTAGTCCCTGTTTCTATTTTAAAGTGGCATTAACAATTGAATCAAATTTGAATTATAAAATATGAAATATGAAAATATAGGGATTAAATTCTAAATTTATAAAAATTACAACAACTTAAAGTATGTTTTAACCTAATTATTAAAATGTCACCGTTGATCATTTTAATCAATATTAATTTTCTTTAAGAAAAATACTAACTCATATAAAATGGAACAAATAAAATGTATTAAAATGATTTTAAAAACTTAAAACACATTAAAACATTTTTTAAGAAAATGATAAAATACTTTTACTTTTAAGAATTTAAAATTCTATTAATATAATAGAATTTTAATCTAATAAAAATATTTAAAATTTAAAATAATATAAATATAATTTAAAAGCTTTGACTTTATTAATAGCATATATATTTAAAACAATGTTAAAATTGCTCAAAGTCTTTGTATTTTTCGTACATTTAGAATTTAGTCCTTTTATTTTTATGTTAAAAAATTATGCTAATTTTATTTTATTATAATAAGGATTATTTATAGGATTGAGTTTAAAAAAAAGAACTTTTTAAAATATCTAAAACATTTATTATAAATAGAATTCATAAATAACAAATTAATAAATTTCCTTTTGATTCAAATGCAGTCTGATCAAGCTTTTGTTGAGTTAGCAGAGGGACCAATTAGACATATACAATTAGGCTCTAATAATTGCAATTATGTCTAGAAGCGTCGTTCCGATAATTCATAATTTACTTAATCATGAAGTCATTTTATAAGAAGTACTATGATTGAAAACTCCTTATTGTATACTCTTTATGAAAGCAATTCATATCCAACTGCTTTGTCTAATGACCTCGTCAGGTGTGTGTTACCCTCATATGATATTATTGATTCCTTTGAGTTAAATCCGTTCATTCAATACAATTTTATTTTATCTCATTGTCACCACTATATCTGATATTATATAACTTTAATATTATTTCAATATTATTTTAAATCAATATTTATCTGACCTTTATTTTTTATTTTCAAATATTTCTAAAAAGTTTAAAATAACTTAAGTTCTCATAAATGCAATATAACCTTATGAAATTATTTATTTTGATATTACATAACTAATATTATTTTTATATTTTGAGAATCCACCCTCATTTTATAACAACCCCAAAGTAAGATAATTGTCATTTGATGTTAATATTTATTTAGTTATTATAAAAATATCAAATTATTTATTAAATATATATTGTTTGATGTTAAATTTTATTTTGTATTATTAGTTTAATTAAAATGGTTATGCCTTCAATTTTAATGCATTAAAATAAACAAATGAATGAGTGAATATAAAAAATATATATATATTGAAAATATTAGTCCTTCATATCATATCAGTTGGGAGGCAAAGACTTTGTATAATATATATGATTAGTAAAATAATGTTTACAAATACTATATTCAATAATATTATTTTAGCTACTTTTTAAATACTATTCGTATATTACTTAATTTACGATACGTCTCATAATTATCTATTAAATTTATTTTTTATTAATAAATTATGGTTTTCAGCTCTTTATTTTTTTATATCCAAATAATTTTCCTTATGGACACCACAACTTAAACATGTTTAACAAATGTGTAAATATATTTTAAAAACAACTTAATAAACCACAAATAAGAGTAGGAGATTAATAAGATTCTATAAGGACTAAGTAAAATATTAAAAATAAATATTTTAGAAAAGAAATACAATGCAATTTTTAAGATTGTTTGTAGAATAAAAATACATTGTCGGTGTTGTAAATATTAACCATTAATGAAATATTAAAAAAAAATCATATTATTAGTCGATTGAGTCTTAGCTTAGTTAGTATCGACATTGTTGTCAGATGTAAGTTGAGTGCGTTGAAATACACTATTTTCGTACGGACAATAGATAATTTTCAACATTGCATCAAATATATATATTAAAAAATATTGGCGTGCAAATATACTAAACATGTATTAAAACAAGTTCAACGTTGGCGTGCAATTAGGTGCATCAAATAATAAAATTGCCGTGCAAATTACTTTACATATATTTTTACTGTGTATATTTTCTTTTTATAAATTAAAACATATATTTATTACACATATAATATATTCATTATTGAATTTAAATAAATTATTTAGTTGCATTGCACGAGTTGATGATATGATATGTTTACTAAAAACTTTAAAACTATATTTTAATGGTAAATATATTAACCCGTGCAATTGAATATAAATGATTAAAACAGTTTTTTAATTATGATTTTGATGAAAAACATGTTTTAAAAAGCTTAAATAGTAACATTATTATATTTTAGATGACCTCCTGTTTTTATTAAATAACTACCAAATAAAGTTTAAAAATATTTTTAATCCGTGTTTACAACATCAAAATCAACTTTTATCATAAAATATAATTTTATGTGGAGAACTTTGAATTATTTATAAAGAATGTTTAAAATAAAAAAAATACAGACAAAAGAATGATGCAACCGCTTCAAAGCATGATCAACAATAAAATAAAATAAAATAAAGAAAGAAAAACTTCAACGCTTATGCTTTACAAATTTATTTTTAATTACATCCATGTAAACAAACTGTTTTAATTAAATTACATCTTCAGCCCTTAATACTAAAGTAATTGTAACAACTTCACCATTGCATTTTTAGTATTAATTTTTAATTGGTAGTATTTATTATTTATTTCCAAATATTTTCTAATTTAAAAATAATAATTTTATAAAACTAAAATTTTCCAATAATTTGTATACAGTTTTATTGAACACATTTAAATTTAATTTAATTTAATATAATTCATAAATACAATTAATTCGTGGAAATATCAATTAATTTTATAATAGAAGAGAGATTGGTTTTTAACGTACATGGGAAAAGGAATCGTCACGCGTCATGTGAAAAATCATTCACAGGCTTTACTCACTACTGTTTTTGACTAACAAAATACCCAAAGCAATCCTTGCATTCAAGGCAGGAACTAAAATTTCTTTATGAAATTACATTTAAACTTTTATATATTTTGTAATATTATATAGTGTATTTGTATAATTTAAATTTAAATTTTACATTCTTCTAAATTTATTATTTATATAGCATAATTTTTTAAAAATTATGTGTATTAGGTAAAAAAGTTAAATTATTTTACTTAAATTAAAAATAAACACACTTGAGAAAAGGATTTCTTATTTTTCCCAAAAGAATATATTTTTTAAAATCTAGGTGAAAATAATTTAAATTTGTTTGTTTGTTTTTAATCTAATAAAATGCCATATCAACAATTTATATATGACTTAACAGAAAATTGTGCCGATAGATAACATTTTTAGTGAAATGTAAAAATTGAAACAAAATTAAGGTTTGATGAATACAAATACACCAAATTAAAATTATGTATAACATTGTAAATTGTGTCAAAGTTTATGTATAACTTTGGTATTTATCCATAACTAAAAACTATTATGCTATAAAAGAAATTATACAAACATAATATAGATTAAAATTTTACCACACGCAGTATGTATGCATGTGAAAACTATATACTTAGAGCACATATATTAGTTTAAAAATAGCGTACAATAAATAACAAAATGTATCGTTTGAAACTAATTAATAATAATACATAAAATATATACAATATTAAAATAAAAGATAGATTAAATTGAATAAAATAAAATTTAAACACGTAAATACATCATATTAAAAATACTACATGTACTACAATTGTTTAATCATAATGTTGTCATCAATCTTCAGTTGATATCGACATGATACCAACTCAATCAACAACATTATCAATACTAAAAATTCTATTAGAGGCATATGCGTGTGGAAATTTATACATTTAAAACGCAAATGTAAATCAAGTACACATAATACAATTAAAATGTAAATATTATATTAAAATAAAACTTTGATTTAGTGGTAAAATTAATATTTTATTTATGTAAATAGCATGAGTTTAAATCGAACTACATTAAAATTTCTAATTGTTTTTAAGTAAAAGATTAAAATACCCTCGAATAATATAACTAATCTTAATTACATAAGGACAATTATAGTATAGATATACAATTGATAGAGATAATAAGATATTCATAATACAATTAAAATGTAAATATTATATTAAAATAAAGTTTTGATTTAGCGAGAAAGTTAATATTTTATTGATGTAAATAATATGAATTCAAATTCAATCACATGAAAATTTTTTATGATTTTTTAAAATAAAAAAATTAACCTACCCTCAAATAATTTAACTTATTTTAATTATGTGATTTTACTAATTGAATTAGTGATACCAAGTCAGTCATGAGTTAATTATAGTATAGAAAATGGAAAAAATAATCATGAAATGTGCTAAAATTCATAGTCGAGAAACTTTTTGGTTTTACCGAGCAGCAATTGCGTCCCATGTCTTTAATAAAAGCAGTTTATGCGTATAATAACTTGTGAAGTTCGTTAAGTTGAAAGAAATTAATAATTAGTTAAACAACAAAATCATCATCCAAATATTTAACTAAAATGATGGATACCTAAAACTAAAAAATGACCCACTTTCTTTAATTGATTACTGAATTAACGAGTTTAATGTGAAGAAGCAGGCAAATCCCGACATTGCCATTGTACTGTAGCAGTAGCCAAGTGAGGCGAGGCGTAGGGCACAGCGTGGGTGACATCCATGATTCGTGTTGGTGTATTGCCCTGCAGCCTCTAAAAGGCTCAAAAGAAAAACAACACCACCAAAGCCAAACCTTCCTTTCATTTGATTTGCCTTTTGCTTAATATCAGCCATATAAAGCCACGTGGCAGTTATATCAAATCGCAAATTCAGAGCACCCATCAATAAAAGACATCACACTGCAAGTTAATTGAGCTTCAATAACTTTCATGATTAGTCCCACTTCACAGACTCACGCGTTACATCTACTCCCTTCCACCTTCAGTACTCCAATGATTAGATGGGTGATAGTCAATCTCTGAAAGGAGAGTGGGACTTGAGTTTTTTTATTGTTGAAAAAGCTTCGCCGACTTATATCAGAGCATGGTCGGGAGTCTTTTGTAGGAGGGCCTGCCATGTGGATTCTAATATGCCGCTTTTGACTTCTTGCCTTCATCAAGCGATACATACAACAACTCTATAGATAAGAGTTAAAAACTTTAAAACGAGATATCTCTTTTATCTTTCTAAAACTCTACTTTACCCTTATCTTTATTATCAATTAATATTATATATTGTTTATTTTTCTTAACAGCTGATGATGAAAAAATCAGGGTAGTTTTGACTTTTTCTTATTTATCCCACTACCTCACTCACTCGCATAAGAATCCTGAGGCCAACAGCAAAAGCAACACCTTTCTCTTTCTCTCTCGTTCTTTTCTGTATAATAATAAGATTGAGAAGCCGATTAAAAGACGTTTTGTGAGATTAGAGAATGAGTAGTGTAGTTAGGAATCAAGGAAGCTGCGTTGCCATCCGCTCTCTCTCTCCTTCCTCTTCCATTAACCGTTGCTCTCACGCCTCTGCTTCTTCAGGTATGTCTCCCTCGATCTCTGTAATTCCATGCTCTTTTCTTTTTTGTAAATTCAAATTATATATGTGTTTGCACCGATTTTTACTTCCTTATTGTTCGCACCAATTGTGTAGATTATATAGTTGTCGATTTGCTTTAACTCTGTACAATCCGTTTCTTTCTTCTTCTTTTACAATAGAAAAATAATAGAGAAAAAACGACGTTTATGAATTGTTTTTCAGTGGGGGAGATGAGATGAGCGCTACAATACTAACGAATCTGTTGTTTCTAATGGCGGACGATTCATTTCCTCCACTCAGAAGCTGGAAATGTTAAAACTCAATTTAATTTGAAAGTCCAGATTTAAAAAAAAAAAAAAACTCCTGATTAATCTCCATTTGCCGTGCGAGAAATGGGATCGATTTCAGGGGAATCTTGCCGGATTTGTCGCAATTTAGGGTTTCTGTAGTGGTCCAGCCCAATCATCATCCGTCAGTGGCCCATGATTAGCCTGGGTTCGTCCTTATCAAACACACAATAATGATGTCACCCGCACATGAACATAGCCCACCCCTAAACCTAAATATTAGACCACGTAAATAAACAACAATATAATAATACATAATGATTAGTTTTGACGAATATCATCTTCTTGATGTGTGTACATTAGATAATTGCATTTTAAGATTTTGCGTATTCACAAGATAAACTACTTTTTATGTACCTGATTTTGGTATGACGCTGACCGTTTGATGTTTAAGTTTGATTTACTTTTTTGATATACTATCTATGATTAAAGAGTCTCATCTTTCATTAACCCCCCTCAACTTCTTTTTTTCTATATTTGCTTAAAAGTTACAATATTCACTTTCGGTTGACGATTCCCTGACGCGTTCTCTTAGCGCGTGTTATTCATATTCCGACCACTTCGGATCAAGTTACTCGGATTTGGGGAACAGTGGTGTCCGAGTGGTCGGGGAATTTGTCCACACTCCACATTAAAACAGCTCACGCGCGTGTTCAAATTCTAAGAGACCCCCATTGCGTTTTTTGTTGTTGAATTTCTTGGGTTAACGAGCTTAAATACGCAATAGTATTGGGCTTGTCGTATAGAGTATGTCTAGGAGCGCGTGCACGAGAAACTCGTCTCCCCTGTGAACGTGTTCGTTAGTGGCGGTATCCACTAGACCAGTCATCTGATGGTGGTCCCCACCACTTTCATACGAGTGCCACGGAGAACTAAGAACTGCTATATCGACTCCAATGAACTCGTTCAAGTCCAGAATTCATGGACTATTTTTCCTTTTCCTGGATGCAGCAAAATCACCTGAAAGGCTAAATTTTTTTCTTATATATATGTTTTTTGTTTGTGGGTTTGAAGTTGTGATTGTAATAGAATTTGAATGGAAAATGTTAAAAAAGAACGAGGTGGAATGATTGTATCAATGCATGCAGATGGTGCAACGTGTGGAAGGCCAGCTTGGATTGGTAAGCGCCTAACTTGTGTTTGTTTCAAGCGAAAGGGAGTTTATGAAGGGATCTGCTTTAACATCACACCCAAACAGGCAAGTACCATGATAATTTTTACTCATCACCTATTTTATCCCGACATTTTTTTTAAAGAACCTCTGTGCGTTTGCAACATATTCGAATATGAGTATAGATCCAGACTACGATTTTAAATTCTTCATATAACGTACCTTAGATGGTTACATTCACCTCTGAGTTTGGGTAACATAGTTCATGCTAATCTAGAACGAAAAAATAAGTTTCAAAGGCTACGTTGCCATTTTTTCTTTCTTTTCTGTTAGGTTCAATACCGTAGAACTGAATACATTACATGTTTAAACCGATTGAGAAAGAATGCAGTATCTATACATGTATTATATTAAGCTAATTTTTCCTTTTTTCCTAATTTATGTAAATTCCTTGTATTTGATAGTTTCGTTAGCAAATTGCAGGAGGAAAGGTTGAATAGGTTGAGGCACCGTATGAAGGTGTACTTCGATGGTTCCAGGCCTGATCACCAGGTCTGATTTTTCACTTTTTTTCCGTTTCTTTTTCAGAAATTTGATCTTTAATTCTGAAGGTGCTTTACTTAATACTTTAATGTATGAGGACACCAACTTGAATCAGAGGGACCTATATTTTATATCTACTGAGAACAATTGGATCTCCATATCCATTAATTATACCTAAAGACAACGTAATCTAAATTATCAGCTTCTTGCCCTTTTGTTTCAGCCAACTTACAATTTTCAATGCAACAGGAAGCTCTAAGAGCACTATGGTCTGCTACATACCCTGGAAAGGAACTCCATGGCTTGATATCCGATCAGTGGAAAGAAATGGGATGGCAGGGAAGGGATCCATCTACTGATTTCAGGTTGGCTTTTGTACCTAACTGCTTTGTTTTGGCAAATTATTTCTTTTTTATTTTCTAACTTGTTTTCTTGCTCAAAACAGAGGTGCTGGATTCATTTCATTGGAGAACCTGTTATTTTTTGCCAAGACATTCTCGGTAAGCATTTCATTCTAGTGAAGCATTGTTGATTAAGTTGTATTTCTTTTTTTCAAGTCATTTGCACTTACCTCTGTTTATGATGATAAACAAATCACCTACATTGTTCCGAATTTTCATTTCTTTTTTTCTTTTCAAGTATCCGTATGCAATCTGTTGTATATTCAAACTTAGAGAACTGAGCATACCCTTGTTGGAAACATACTCATATCTGGCTCTCACATCTAAATATATATAGTTTAGGAGCCTCGGCTGCCTAGTAAATTACCACCAGCAATGTAATGCATTTGTTCAATCTGAGACTTTCAGACTTGTTATTGCAGACATCATTTCAATGTTTATTAAAAAAGCAAGGAGGAAATCGATCTACATGGGAGTATCCGTTTGCTGTTGCTGGCGTAAATATCACATTCATGATCATGCAAATGCTTGACCTTGATGCCTGTAAGTGGATAATGAAAATACCTTAACTATGTTATTTTCAACCATAAAGTAATTCAAGTTGTAAAGGATAATATTTTAATTTGATTCCTCATTCATTAGCCTGATTATATTGTTAATGCTAACTTACTAATGTCAAATTACGGGGAATTAGCAGTGAAACCTAGGACATTTATCCGATCAGTTTTCTTACAGATGTTATCAGGTAAGAGCCTGCAACTGATGTTAGTAAAACAACAAAGCAATGGGATTTACCAATTGAATGGATTTTGTGTTTGGTTTGCAACAGAAAATGAATGGGCATTCGACTTGCTATACTGCGTGGCATTCGTGGTAATGGACAAGCAATGGCTGGAGAAAAATGCCACGTACATGGAGTTCAATGTAAGAAAGAAGCTCAACATCCTTAATTTTCCCAATAATAAAAGATCAATCATTGAGTAATATAAATTGTGTTGCATGTGTAATTATTATTTATTATTATTATGATTTCAGGAAGTATTGAAATCGACAAGGACTCAGCTGGAAAGAGAACTTCTAATGGATGATGTGTTGCGGATTGAAGACATGCCTTCTTTTACCCTTCTCTGTTAGCCAACTTAACCAACTCTATTATTATTATTATTAGTGAAAGAGGAGCCCCCAAAATTACTAGTTCAGGTTCAGCCCCATTAGGTGTATTTTTTTACCTTTTCAATGTTGCGCTCTGTCTTCTGTCCTGCTTTCTTTTTTCTTTTTGGTAAATTAATTGAAAAGCTCGTCATTGTTCTCTTTAATGAATTTTAGCACGTGTCATATAATATAATATTTTATTGATATATTGAAATTTTCATAAATAAAATTTAATAATTATTATATGAATAATAAAAATATATGATTGTCATATCTACTCCAAACCAATGTCAGATTCAAAAATTATATGAGGTGAGTGGGAAGAAAGAAGGAATCAAGTTGTTGTTTACTCTCTTTTAAGTTTATGGCTGCATTTCAATATTTATTTATTTATTTTATATAGTAAAGAAATAAACAGCTGAAACATTACAGTGCTACTGCCCACAAAATTAGAAGCAATCCAAGCACCTTAGTAGGCGGTGAAGGATAAATATACTATCCTATCGGGCGCCCTTTCGAAGTGGAAGCCGTTGCAATTCCATTCTTAAAAAGTAAAATGAATCTTTCATACTTATATAGAAGACATTAGTTGGATTACGAAAATACTTCAAAACTATTTTATTTTATAATAAAGTGAAAAATATTATTATACATACTTATGTAATAACTTTTTTTTAAAACTGATATAATAATTAAATATGAGTTTAGTTTAAATGATAAAATTGATACCTTAATAATTATAATGTTTTGGATTCAAAGTAAAAGATAATTTTACCTGAAAAGATAATTTTTCTCAAAATAATATGTAAAAATAAGCTGTTTTTAGGATTGAATTGAGATTTGGTTGAGGGTAATATTAATTCAGTCAAAATTTTAAATATAAGGGTAAATTACATAGATAGTCACTCAATTATAAATTTTTTTTTATTTTAGCCACCCAAAATAAAAATGTTTGTCTTGTAATTTAAGCACTCACGTTTCATAGTTCGATCATTTTGGTCACTCCTGTTAAAATCACAACAACAAGCTGATGTGGCAGTTAAAAAAATCGATATAATAAATTTAACTCTCAACCTTTACATTTATATCAATTTAATTGTAATTTTAAAAATTAACCTTCAAAATTTACAAATGAACTCAATTTGATCCTAATTTTAAAAATTTAAAGAAATATACAAATATATAAATAATTTCAAAAAATATAATAATAAATTAAAAAAATATAAAAATAAAAAAATATTGCTGACAAGAAATAATAATTTATAAAATTTTAAAATATAAAAATAAATATTTTCAAAATGTATAATGATAAATTTAAATTTTATATTAATATTAAATAAAATAAAAATCCCATGTTCCTCTCCCTCTCCCTCACTACCAATGTGATATTTAAGAAGCTAAACCAGATAGTTCCATAGAGGCATAGGACATGTATAGGCATTTTGCAAAACCAGAAAACAATTAGTACTTGAAAAATTCGATCCCAGACAAATCACAAAGATCCTTAAAGATTTAAACAAGGAACTTCCATAGAAAATAAAGGTCAAAATAGCAAACATAACAATAGGGATCGACGGTGACGGTGGGGGAGATTTGGTGAGGGAGGGATTAGGGATTAGGAATTGAGGATTGAGGATTGGGGATTTTATTTTATTTAATATTAATGTAGTATATTTATTTAATATAAATATAAATTTAAAATTATTATTATTTGGAAATATTTATTTATTTTTATAATTTCTAAATTTATTATTATATTTGAAAATATTTGTGTACTTTTATATATTTATTTGAGTTTTTTTAGAATTAGGATCAAATTGAGATTATTTGTAAAATTTGAGAGTTAATTTTTTGAAATTATGACTAAATTGATATAATATGTAAAAGTTGAGGACTAAATTTGTTATTATACCAAATTTTTAACTACCACGTCAACTTGTAAACATAAATAACGATTTAAACGTTATAGTGCAATTGAAAAGATCGAACATAAATACCTCCAACCATTGCTTGAACCAAATGTCAAAATCCAAATGTTGTTACACCACTGTTGAGCACATCAAACCGCCGACGAGGTCGTTGAATTTAGCTGTACGAAAAATTGAATACCACAAAAGTCTTCTAAGCACTTGAAAACGTCACTAGATATAAATATTTTTGTTTTTGATTTTTCGATACCTAGAGACCTTATGTTTGTTGGTATTTATAGTGATTGTTCCCATAAAAAACCACCAATTACATGTTCCACTAACAAACTACATGAAAGTGGAGGGCAACAAAAGTGGGAAACGTGGGAATAACCCCACGAACCAATAACTGCTGTTAGCAGTTCCAACATAGCTTGTTGTATGTGATATTGACGGGAGTTACCAAAATGATTGAACTATGTAATGTATATGCTTAGATTGTAAACTTTTTATTTTGGGTGCCTAAAATGAAATTTTTTTATAATTGAGTAACTATCTGTATAATTTACCAGATAACTTGTTGTGCTCATTAAAAAAACTTCTCTATATAAAAAAAAGCTGCACTTTTAAAAAAACCTACTACTAAAAGAGATCACAAGTTAATGAGAGAAATCATAGCCAATGTTGTGATTATCAAACTAACGGGGAGAAAGATTGGTTTCAATAATCTTTTGAACAAGATTACTACCTAGTGAAGTTCCTATCTTTGGAGGATTATACCAAAGTTGATTTGGAGAGCTATGAACCATTTATTGGCAGTATCTAACCATTTAACCATGGTCAACATTATCATTTGCTTTAAAACATTATCCTTATGAAGTGGTTGTATGAATTCTTTTTCTAGGACTCTCTTGCCGTGTACAAAAAAGAAGCATTTTAAAAGTTTCATAGGGAAGGTAATAAAAAATATTTTACTACTCTCACAATATAACAAGAGGCAGATTTGCAAGAATGGTCCTAAGCTTTGATCTCTAAGATCAAGATTGAAAATCAAATCTATAGGGTAGAATATAAAGCTCTACTCAATGTTTGTTTTCATTGAGACCAATATGGACATGTCAAAGAGGCCTGCCCTCGTAATCAGGAACTGAGAGAAGGTGCTACACCACCGAAATCTAGCTCGCTGATGAAGGAGATGGACAACCAAACGACTATCGAAAATTTTGTCTCATGGATGCTAGTAGAACATAAAACTAGGAGACAAATAAGGAAAAATGGTGGTAATCAAACACAAAATAGTGGGAATAATTCCAATGTATCATGCTTCAATGTAATAGTTGAATCTCAAGAAGATTTTGTTGACATCGCTCCAATTATAGCTCTTATAAATTATATGTAATTAGGAAAGTCAATGGATTTTTCTCAACGTTTTAAGCAAGGGTGGCCTAGGAATTCAAGGCGTACTACCCAAAGGAATTAATGAAAGAACTAGGTGGACCTAAATATAAAACAATAGACCAAATCCGAAGTGCCTATAGATCCAATTAGTGGTGGGTTAAACAATTTGGCTAAAACCCAAGGTTTATTAATTCAAAACAATGGGGACTCTAGCAGATCATCAATCTTAAGTTTCAAAGTTGTACAGGATAGTTCTAACTAGACTTGATCATAAGTTGGGCTATTCGCTCAAGTTTGAAGGCCTGTCCGAAAAGTAAGAGGGTTTGGAAAAAAATATAGGTTCGAAAAATGGGCTTGAACAAAAAATAATGCCAGTTTCCTAAAAGGATTGGGCCTCAAGTAGGATTTTTGCCTGGTCTGAATCAACTGTTTTGCTATTGTTTTGCTATCATGATACGGGGTTGCGCGTGGACCAAGATCAAGTTGCCAAGTCACGAGAAACTCCTACGAAAACCCTAAACAATTAGATCTGAAACGAAACAGAAAATTAAAAGATTAGATTTTTGAATTTTCATATCTGAAATAAAAACCCCAAAACAGTAAAGAATCAAATTGAGAATAGAAATAAGTGTTAATAAGGGTTCTTGAAACCCTAAAGGAGATTGCGATTCTGCCCAATTGAACACCAAGATAGTTTTCCCCAAATTTCGGCAATCTAATTTCACCCAAAAAGAGTATGGATGAATCGGCAAGAACCCTAGAAATTGGGGATTTTTGGGCTAATTCATTAAGATAGAAAAAGGCTGAAAACACAATAAGAACAGAAAATAAATTAGATAAAGATTCGGCAGAAGCAGAAATAAAGAAAGAATTGATAGTAAGAAATTAAAAAATAAGTCCTAAGAAGCCTTGAAATCCCAAAAGATCTCACAACTCCCTTCAAACGGCTCTAATCTCCCCTCCAAAGAATATCAATGGCAAGAAGAAGGTTGAAGATGGCTCCCACAATCAAAAGATTGTTAAAACAACTTCTAAAGAAAGCTCAAGAGAGAATTCTTGGAGAAAACCTCAAAGAAAATTCTGTACTCAACAAATCTGATATTTTTTTTATATAATTGAGAAGTTCTTTACAAGGTGGCTAGCCATGCCTTTAAATAGGCCTTATAACTAGTCCTAATCTAATTAGAAAACTAAAATAAAAAAACTCCTAATTATTTTAATATGGTCAGCCAAGGGTCTTTATTTGGGACTCTGGGACTGAATATTTACATAAAAATTAAACTAAGTAAAAATAAATAAATAAATAAATAAAAATAAAAATAAAACTTTACAACTTGGGCCACTTTGACAATTTGGCCTGATTTTCAACTAAGTATGGGTGGATTTCTTGATTAGGCTTGGAATCTTCTTATTGGGCCTTGCCTTCAAGAATTTGGGTTGGGCCTTTGTGACTCGTATCATTCCCCCCTTCCTCAAAAAGATTCGTCCTCGAATCTGAAAAATCAAATGGGGACAAGTCAGCCACATTGAAAGATGGACATGTTTTAAAGCATTCAATCCTCTCAAATTGTTTCCACAAACCATGAATAAATCGCGAGTAATAAATCAAATGGTAAACGTAATCGTCACAAGTAGGTATTTGAAAAGGTTCACACGGTTCACAGAGTTGCACAATCATACCATGCATTAATTGACGGACTATAGATTCACTCACACATGTATCATAAAAATTA
This sequence comes from Gossypium raimondii, assembly GCF_025698545.1. Classification (NCBI taxonomy): domain Eukaryota; kingdom Viridiplantae; phylum Streptophyta; class Magnoliopsida; order Malvales; family Malvaceae; genus Gossypium; species Gossypium raimondii. Next base: position 48,394,678 of record NC_068567.1, on the reverse strand, counting down.
TCAAAAACAATAATCTTTTTATCAACCATCAAAACAGATAGATCATCAATAAAATAGGACAGTCAAGCATGTTTCGATCTAAGTGTTTTACAAAAATTAAATCATCAACATGATTTTTGTCACTATCCGATGAGTACAAAGGTGTTTCAAAAGTTTCAAGCATCTTACCTTTATAATGAGAAGAATAAGGGTCAATTTTACCTTTTCCATTTAATACAAACCTTCGCTCATCGGGGGCATAGTGTAGTCGAAACTCCGTTGTTGAGTTAACCTTTGTCAAATGCAACTCAAACTTCATGTATAACCACAGAAACTGTTTAAGGCACGAATATAAATTGAAAACAAATTTGGTAAATTTCGTTACCTTATTCAAAAACCAAGTATCAAAACAATAGAAAGTATTTGCACACAATAGATGATGCTTGATTTTCCAACAAAATATACCAAAATAGATTCGGTTTAAAACTTGATTTTGATTAGTCATGCCGAAGTGTAACAAAGATTTCATTAAACCAATCAAGTTAAACCATGAGGGTTTTCGCATACGTACCAACTTACATTCAAAACTTTTTTTATTCACCAAAATAGATTTGCACAAATTCGCAGATTTTACACAAGGCAAATCAAGAGAATAACAACTCACACTTCCTTTCTTAGTTCGTGGCAATCCTAGAATAAAATCCGTGGATAAGTCTACCCATGGTGAAGTAGGAATCGGCAAAGGAGTGTAAAGGCCATGAGGCATTACATTAGATTTTGCTTGTTTACATTTGATGCACTTAGAACATACCTTTTCGACATCCTTCTTTATATGTGGCCAATGGAAGTGTTCTATCCCACGTAAAGGTGGTAAACCTTTAGGGGACTCACTAAAAACATCCACATAATCCTGCAAAAGACATTGAAACACACTAGGCAAATATCTATTAATGTTAGATAGAGATAAATAGTTTTGCCTAAACCTCACAAGGATACAAGGTTGTTTATTGAGTAGGGCTCTCCGCACATCTTTTTTTGTTGCAATCAATTTTTTCTCTCTAGTTTTGTCACTTGCGGATTCACTCACCTTTGGGCCATTTAAATTTTGACTTTTTTCACTACTAGCCTCTTTTCTCTCTGTCTTTTTAATTTTTCCTTTCTCCCTCACCCCCTCACAAAATTTCATCATTTTTAATTGATCTTTATATACATCATTGGGATTTAAAGGAGCAAGAGTGAATTTTCGGCCTTTAAACACAAGAGAGTATCTATTGAGCTTGCCTTGGTGTGTAACATCATGATCAAATTGCCAAGGCCGTCCAAGGAGCAAGTGTGCCACATGCATTGGGACCACATCACACCATACCTCATCCTCGTAATTCCCGAGCTTAAAAGTGATCAAGGACTGTTTTGTAACCTTAACTTCGAGCATTCATTAAGCCCTTTGAAGGTGATACGGCTTAGGGTGCTCGATACAAGGTAACTTTAAGGAATCCACCAAATAACGCTAACTACATTTGAACAACTCCACTATCAATCATAAGTGAACATAAGTTACCTTTTATAAAACACCTAGAATGGAAAATATTGGTCCTTTGGTTATCACAATCGTCTCCCACTTGGATGTTAAGGGTGCGGAGCATCTTATTATTATTATTTTTGGACTACCGCAAAACAAACACTCAACACTCAAAAGAAAAATTAGCAAACCTCACCGTTAATCACTCAAAAGAAAAATTAAAATTCTCAATGAGGTAGAATTCAATCTTGTGAGTTCTTTATCGGAGTTTATATCAACCAATTAGAGAGTGTGAACCAAACTACCAAAGAATCCTAATTTGCACTAGGATGCCAAAACCGACGAGACACCAATTGATTTGTGTTGCACCGAGGAAGGATTGTGCACGTTTAAATCCTACTAACACAAGAAACAAGAAGGTGTTAGATATTGTAAAGGGAGAATAAAAAGCAAACAAATGAAAACCTACAGCTAAGAATCAATAAAAATTGTTGAAAACAGAAAACCCGAAAAACTACGGAGTAACTTGACAACTTCGTTCGAGGTGTTCCCGATCTCAAAAAATCACGAAATTAAATCTGGAATGTCTTCAAATATTGAATTTTTGATCTGGAAAATTTAGGAAGCAAATTCAACCCGCTGAATATTTTTTTAATTTTTTATTGGATTTCGTATTTTTTCGATTTTTGACTTTTTCGACTTATTTTTTTGCGGGAAATATTTTTTTATTTTCAATAACAGTGCCAAAAATATGTATGTAAAATTTCAGATCAATCAGAAAACGTTTACCTACTCAAATGAATTTTTTTCGAAAATTTTTCTGGGTAAAACTGCTGTTTGTAATTTAAAAAATAGAGATCAGTTTAGAAATCAACCAAGAACGCCTAAAATGCCCAAAATCTGATACCAAATGATACGGGGGTTGCGCGCGGACCAAGATCGAGTTGCCAAGTCACGACAAACTCCTACGAAAACCCTAAACAATTAGATCTGAAACGAAACAGAAAATTAAAAGATTAGATTTTTGAATTTTCATATCTGAAATAAAATCCCCAAAACAGTAAAGAATCAAATTGAGAATAGAAATAAGTGTTAATAAGGGTTCTTGAAACCCTAAAGGAGATTGCGATTCTGCCCAATTGAACACCAAGATAGTTTTCCCCAAATTTCGGCAATCTAATTTCACCCAAAAAGAGTATGGATGAATCGGCAAGAACCCTAGAAATTGGGGATTTTTGGGCTAATTCATTAAGATAGAAAAAGGCTGAAAACACAATAAGAACAGAAAATAAATTAGATAAAGATTCAAGAAGCGAAATAAAGAAAGAATTGACAGTAAGAAATTAAAAAATAAGTCCTAAGAAGCCTTGAAATCCCGAAAGATCTCACAACTCCCTTCAAACGGCTCTAATCTCCCCTCCAAAGAATATCAATGGTAAGAAGAAGGTTGAAGATGGCTCCCACAATCAAAAGATTGTTAAAACAACTTCTAAAGAAAGCTCAAGAGAGAATTCTTGGAGAAAACCTCAAAGAAAATTCTGCACTCAACAAATCTGATATTTTTTTTATATAATTGAGAAGTTCTTTACAAGGTGGCTAGCCATGCCTTTAAATAGGCCTTATAACTAGTCCTAATCTAATTAGAAAACTAAAATAAAAAAACTCCTAATTATTTTAATATGGAAATTCAGCCAAGGGTCTTTATTTGGGACTCTGGGACTGAATATTTACATAAAAATTAAACTAAGTAAAAATAAATAAAATAAATAAATAAAAATAAAACTTTACAACTTGGACCACTTTGACAATTTGGCCTGATTTTCAACTAAGTATGGGTGGATTTCTTGATTGGGCTTGGAATCTTCTTATTGGGCCTTGCCTTCAAGAATTTGGGTTGGGCCTCTGTGACTCGTATCATATCATTTTGCTATTATATCACTATTATTTTATTGTTATTATTTGGATATTGTATAACTCTTGTCTTATTGTTAATTTTGCTACTATTTTAGAGGCATTTGCTTGCTAAGTTGCAACTATTTTAGTGTTATTTAAGTATAAAAACATTTTTTAATGTATTTTAATTTATTGGGAAACATTTATTTTTAATTTTTTAGTGTATTTGATGTATTTTATATATTTTTAAAAATTTGTTTGTATATAATTTTTTTTAAAAAAAGTTTAATATGGGCGGATTGAGTTAGACACGAATTTAGAATTTTTAATCTAGGCCGAAGTTGGGAAGAATTTTAAACCCATTTTTTAAGCTGAGCCAGAACCGAACCTAAAAAACAAACCTAAATTTTTCCATCGACTCGACCCCTAATTAGATCTAGTTATAACCTAAAGCAATCTTAGCATACGATGATACAAGTGGACGAGAACTGCAATCCCAACATTACAAACAACATTAAGGGTAATACTAAAGATTTACAGATTATGTTACACCTTGAGGATTTTGGGCCACCTTTTCCACCTAACCCAAGAGTTGTTAGACGGGGGATAACCCATAATAAGTCAAGTAGCAACGCCTTAAAAATACTGCCAATGAAGGAGGTTTCGTTGCTACTGAAAGAGGCAATGGAACTCATAGTTAATGGGTTGTTTGATGAGTGAAAAGGATTGGACATTGCAGTTGTGGATGCCGAGGTTGAAAGTCTTGATGAGGAAGATGATGCAATAGGCCCATGAGGACAAGGTCAACTTCTGTTTCTCTGTAAATTTGCTTTTCTTTCTTTTGGTGAACCTAGCTCCATAGTACGAAATAGTCAGGGAAAGCATCTTCAATTTCATAAAATTGCAAAGGAATATGTAAAAGATTATAGCCAAAATATTTTCCCTTTGTGAAAACCTGTATTAGTGGCTTGAAGATTGAAAAGACTATAACAATCCGTTTTTCAATGGTGTCGAAAATAGTAGTTTCAGAACAAAATTTTGATGAGTGAGAATATTAACGATTCAAACCTAATGATATAATGAATATTGATCTAGTAAATTTTACTTGTAAAACGATTAATTATAGTATAAGTGGTTTGTATCGAAAGCCAGTGATTTTGAAAAATGAGGTATCGAGACCTCATTCCTATAAATTGAGCTTGTAAATATTTCTGTTAAATATTTACGAAGCTATTATATAGGTGAACTGAGTTTTGGTTCGAAAATTTTGATTTTTGGATAATTAATTAAGTTACAACAACTAAATCATAAAAACCACAAAAGTTAATTGTTATTGATTACTATTAGTTCAAATGCCTAATAAATAGTGATTCAAGGACCTAAATCATAATTTGACCACTTTAATGACATAGTGGAGTGTTGGTACTTCTTTTCATTTATTTTGTATGTTCAAAATTAAATAAATACAAAAATAAATATTAGTTAAAAACATAAAAAGAAGCATGTAATCTTCATAATTTTCTTTTACAACCCGAAACCACCATTTTAGAGGAGAAGAGAAAGCTTCAAACTTTCCAAACAATCGGCCTATGCATGAAAGTTAATTTGAGGTCAGTTTTTGATAAATTTTATATTTTTGAGATCGTTGTAGCTTAATCTAACTATCTCGTATCTTCGTTTTTAAAACTGTTAAACATTGTAAAATTTACCATTGATGAATTTTGGATGTTCTTGATAGAAAATGGTAGATTTGTAAGCTTGAAGATGTTTAGGGTTTATTTTGTTAAGTGATTTTTGTTAATTTTGCAATTAGGGACAAGTTTGTGAAAATGACAAAATTGACATGCAATTCTATAAATTTAGAGTTTAGTGGGCTATAGAAGGATATAATTGAAATCAGATTAAAAAAATAAAGTTCAATTGTGGAAGCTATATTTGTTATGGTTTTAGGGACTAAATTGAACAAAATATAAAAGTTCAAGGAATTTATGTAAATGAAATTAAAAGGTCATATACAAGTATTTGAGTGTTATAATGCATTTGGTATTGATAATTTGAATTTTAACTATTATATAGATCAATTTGTTGATAATCGGGGAAAAAGAAAAAGCGTAGAATAGTCATTACGTTTCGGTTTGTTAGTGATTGTTTTAGGTAAGTTCATATAGTTTAAAATTATTATAAATGTTGATTAATTATGTTGTAAATACTTATATATATACTGAATGAATCATGGATGAAATAATATTGGTATAAAAGTTGAGTTTGGACTCAATTGAAAAGTAAATAGACATGTATGTGATAAATATATTTTGTGTAGAGTAACGCATGATATTGAGATGATTTTTATATATGCCTTGGTTCTTGGGAATGTTGTAGTAATATGAAAGTCTTGAATCTTGTATAAGTGCCTGTTTGAATCTAGTAAACATTTAGGATACGATTAACATGCCAATAGGGTTGATGCACGCTTATCCTATTAGCACTACAATGCTCCTGATAATACTTTCGTACTCCTGTTAGTATTGTGGTGCTCCTGATAGCACATTTGTGCTCTTGTTTGCACTACGGTATCCCTAATTGCACATCTGTGCCCTGTTATGCACTTTGGTGCCCTTTTGCACTTCGGTGCTCCTGTATGCACATTTGTGCCTTGTTTAGCATCTCGGTGCTCCATGATATTGTAACCTGTGTATCTGAATCCTTTTACTATTGTTTATTGAGCTATCTTGATTAAATAAGAGAAGTGATTAACTTGTTAACTGGAATAAGAATTGAATACTTGGATTGATCTGATTGAAATGTTTTAATGATTGTTATTTTATATGAATAGATGAAAGACTTACCTGTTTCTTGTGAAATGAAATGTTAGGATTGATTATGCCATTAATACTTAGTTGTATAACTGTATTTCTGGTTTATAGGGTAAGTTAGTGTATATGTTTTATATGAACTTACTAAGCTTTCATAAAGCTTACTTGGTTTTGTTTCCTATTTCTTGTAGTTGACATTTTGCGAAACACGACTATTGGATCTCTTCAAAGCTCACACTATCCAGCATCAAAGTCAATAGCTCTTTGAAATGTTCTTTATTGGTTATGTGACAAGTATATAGGTTGAATGTATAAGTGTTGTCTTGGAAAGAAATGATGTGAGCTCTTGTTTCATTTTTATGGTTTGTAAATATATATATGTGTGTGATTTGGGATGTGTATAAAGATGTTGGATTAAGAATTCTTGTTGACGCTTGTGTTAGGTGTGTTTTCGGAAGTTGGTAAGTTTCATAAAAGTTGAGATTGAATTTTTTGAAATGTATGCATATTGGTGATGAAATGATTGGATGGAATATGTTATATGTAAATCATCTTGTTGTAAAAAGGTGCCATTGAGGCATATTAGTTAGAAGTCTAGGAAATGTTTATGTATGATATGGTTTGATATGAATTGAAATAATATCATGGATGAATAAGACTTGTGGTTTAAATGTTGATTGCTTAGGTCATTAAGTGTGTTAAAAGAAATATCTATGTCATATGAATGAATGGCCTTAAGAATGATTAGTTACATGTTTGATATGATGGTTGATTAGTTCTTGTACAGGTTGTGTTGCCATTTATGCATTACATGAATCATAGGTTTGCTTGATATATGATGAACACTTAAAATGGCACATAATTGTCCCACACGGCCTAGCATACAGGTTGGCCACACGCCCATGTGGATTTGCAGGTTTAGTAATATTTGGATCACACAATCACAGTTAGTTACACGACCATGTGACCCATGTTTGCCCTATTTTGTTGCAAAAGTTTTAGTTTGGTCCTCATTTGATCTGGAACTTGTTTTAGATATTTTGAAATCTTGATTGAGACCCAAATTAGTTTTCTAATCATGTTTTACATGAATTATGAAATGAAAAATTGATTTTTAAGCTAGAATTGTATGTGATGATATATGTTTACTGTAGTGACATTTCGTGGCTCGGGTACAGTGACCGGACTGGGTATGGGGTGTTACAATAGCCAGGTTAAGATTTTTTTTCTCACAAAGTTGAAGCTAGAGGATTTTTGGGAGGCATATGGGGATAGAGGAAATTTATAATCATTCTCAGTTTGTACACGTTTGAGTCAAAACTAATCTTGGTAGTGAGGCTTCTTTTTGATGATAGTCTATGGCAACTCAAAACAAGTTAAAATGAAATATTTATGGCATTATCTTAAACTAATTGATAAGGAAACTAGAGAACCATACTATCAAGGGATTCTAATTTCATTCTCAGTAGTGATGAGAAGAAAAAATAAGTCTGTAATAACCTCAAAAGGGTGTAAATGTTTCAAGATTTTTTTTTATTGTAATATACAAGATACGAGATTTGTTGGTCCAAAATTTATTTGGAACAGAAGACATAATTTTTTGAGAGATTTAAAATCTATGGGATAATTTCTCTCTAGAATCTACTGTATACCTTTTCCAAAAACTGGAATATGATCACAGGCCTATCTTATGAAACTTCATAAGGTTGAATTGCCTATGCACTTTTGACCATCAAGTTTCTTTCTTGAGGACTCAACATGATTCTTTTAAGGATTTTGTAAGGGAAAATTGAAGGCATGATAGTAGCTTTATTGAGAAAATTGAGAAGTTTACTAGAGTAGTCAAGATTGGAGCGATGAAGTTTGTGGAAATGTATTTGAAAGAAAAGGAAAGCTTAAAGCTAAACTTTGAGGTATACAACAAGATATGAAAAGTCATTACTCTAAAAGATTAAGTGTGTTGGAATCAAATATTAGAGTAGTGACTTAGACCCTGAAGATTTACTTTGGTAACAAAAATCAAGGTGTGAGTGGATTGTGAAAGGTGATAATAACATAAAATATTTTCATAGCTGCATAGTGGATAGATAAAAAAAGAAACCATATTGAAATACTCCAACTTAGGCCCCTTTTGCATGCACTGGAGTCCCAGTGCGTTAGAATTTTTAGGCAAAAATATTTTCAACTGCAACACAAGTTCACTAGGGAGGTAGTTTGGATATCCTCTAGTTCAATTTTTAATCACACAGAAACATAATTTTTCCACTGATGCTTAGAGGTCTGGTGTATAGGCTGGACCTCCCATAAATAATGTACTTCTCATTTTAACCCTCAATTTTATTATTTTAATATAATACTATTTTAATTAAGATTTAATATGACATAATTTTAATATACTATTATTTAACATAAATATAATATAATTATTTTATAAATTTATTTTTTAATATAAATATATTTTAATTACAATTTAACATAAATAAATAAAATTTATTATTTAATTTAAATATATTATTTAATAATTTATTATATATACATATATTCCAATTTAATGGTCATTTTGATCTCATCACCACCACTGCGTTTGAATCAAATACATATCTTATCGTTGATTTTAGTCTCATTGTTATGGTACCCAATCTCGCTATTATAGTAATTAATCTCACCGTCATTGTTATTTTCAATCTCACCATTGATCTAAATGGAGCTTAGTGATGGGCAATGGTGCTTTGATGAAAAATATTCTCAAAGCCAAACTATCCAGTTTTTAATAAAACCTTCATTTGGTTAAAGGTTATATAAATGGGGTATTTCCAATTCGGGGGGCCTATATAAGATTAAGTGGTCTTGTTATGAAGGTTCTTATGTCATCGGTTGTGCAAGGGAACCCGCAACCATGACAGACTTGAATGATTGATCTTATTCATGAGGGGTCATATAGCCCAACAGGATTGATCTGTTGCTTGGAGAAATATAAGGCCCATCAGCATAGCATGAAAAATATGGAAAGTAATAGATTTGATTCTGTAAATCTTAGGGGATTTGATTTGTATATTGTTTTTAATCTCGGTCATTGATGTACTTTAGTTTGTATCGTTAGATCTGGGGGAGCTCAATTATAAATAAAGGCCTCTCCCCTTTATTTGTATTCACTTTATTCTTGAGTAATAGAATTGTAACAGCCTGTTTTTAATGAAATCGGAACAGTGGTTTTGGACCACAAATTCGAAGTCAGAGAAAAATTTATTTTATTATTATTTATGGTCTACTGTATGATAGAAATACAATATAAAAATTTCATTAAGAAATATTCTTTTACATGTCTAATTTGGTAAAAAGGATAAAATTACATAAAGTGCAAAAGTTGAATTCTAGTAGCCAAATGTATCAAATAGCTATGGAATTTAAAATTTGATATCCTTATATGGAAAATAGACCATTTAGAGGATTTAGAAGATAAGAATGATTATTCATCATTAGAAATTGAAGAAAATATTAAGGTTAATTTTGGAAAGATGATAAAATAAAATGATAAATGAAATAAATAATTTTCATCATCTTTCCTAAAATAAAACAAAAAAATGGAAACCCTAGCCATTGAAGTTGAGTTCTAGCAAACTTATTTGGCTTAATTAGGTATGTATTCTTGTCTCATTTTAATGATTTTTATATTTTCGAGATCATAATAGCTTAATCTAGCTATCTCGGGATTAATTTGCAAAACTATTAAAGTATTAGGGTTTTCCATGGATGAGTATAGTTGAATTTTGAAGTTTTATGGTAGAAAATGAAAGGTTGTTGTTAGATAAACAACTTTTGTAAAGAAAATTTTGATGAAATTATGATTTAGGGACTAAATTGAAAATATGATAAATTCATGGAAAAATTCTAAATTTTATGAAATTCATGGGCTGCTTGAAATAAGGATTAAATTGTATGAATTTTATTTTTCGAGCCTATGGACAAAATTGTAATTAATTAAAAGTATAAGGGCAAAATAGAAATTTTGCCAAAAGATCTGTATTGGATTGAATTGAATATGAATTATATTAAATTGAGTTAAACTCATTCACATAGATCCAGATAAGAGAAAGTATTGGATTAGTAGCCTTTGTATCTACGAACACTTGTCGGGGTAAGTTCGTGTAACTAAATTGTATAATTATATGTTTTAAATTCAATATTATTGTGTGTGATTTGTATAATTTCCATGTATAATTATTGATCACATATCCGGAAAGTATCAAGCCCCGTTTGAACCTTAGAAATTCGAAAGATACAAATGACATGCCATTAGGGTTCCCGAATTGGTTGTGATCCTGCATGTGTTGCAGACACACCATGGCTCGCACGAGCTTCCCGTTATTTAGCTATTATGAGCATCCCAATATTTGGCTCTCATGAGCTTCCCGATTAATGGCTCTCATGAGCGTCCCGATATTTGGCTCGCAAGAGCTTTCCAATATACAACTCTTATGAGCTTCTCGTTACTTAGCTCACATGAGCTTCCTATTATATGGCTCGGAAGAGCTTCTCGATAACATGCTCGTATGAGTACATATGTATATGAATTGGCGGATTGTACACTTCGCGTGTACTACCCGTGTATCCAACGATATTTTAAATGGTTCAACGAGCAAAGTTTGATATGAGATAATGTGAGTTCGAAACGAACTATTACCCGTATATACATGAAGTACATGGAAATGATATTACTTGATATACTGAAACATGAATTGGTTGTTACTTGAATGTAGAACTTGCTTGATGACCTTGTTCATCCATGATTAAGGGTTATTATATGTGATTACTTGGCTAACATGATAAGGATAAGTGTTTAGGCTTTTGGCCAAGTTTGTTTGGATATTTCTTGTATGCTTACCTTATATGTGAAATAATGGTAAGTTAAATTCCATTTTATACGAACTTGCTAAGCTTAAATGTTTACTCTGTTTTATTTTCCATGTTTTATAGTAATTCGGAAGCTCATTTTGGTTGGATACTGGTCAGAGCATATTCACACTATCCAATGGCTCATTCAGTATAAATAGTAAATTAATTTTGGTTATAATGGCATGTATAGGTTAGTTTGGCCAATGTTTGCAAGTAGATGTTTTGTTGAGATTAGCCATTTGAATGGCTAGTGGTGAATATATTTTGATATGTGTATAAGTGGCCTTACCATGTTTGATGTGTGCTTGAAATGGTTAAATGATGAAAATCCTATAGGTATATTAATGGTTGGTTTAAATTGGTATATATGTATATTCGGTCAATTAGGTAAGTTTGAATATTTGGATTTATGTGATGATATCTCATGTATAAGACTTGAGTTTGATTTGTTTTAAGTATCTTGTTATGGCTTGTTGATGTCCAAAAATGTTGATTTAGGTTGATGAAAAATTGGGTGAGAAATATGGCTAGGAAAATGACCTATTTTTTTTATCCACACGAGTAGAGACACGGCGTGTGTCTCAGCCGTGTGTGACACACGGCCAGGTGACACGGTCGTGTGTCCCCTGTATCTTTAATTTGCACAAAACAGAATGCTCACACGGCCTAGCACACGGGCGTGTGGCTTGGCCATGTGAGCCAAGTCAGAAAATTACATGGGTATGGACACAGGTTGGGACACGGCTGTGTGCCCCTATTTCGAATACCCACACGGCCTGAGCAAACGGGCGTGTGTCCCCTGCACCTTTGGAAAATTTTAATATTTTTCAAAAAATTCTCTGAGTACCCGATTTAGTCCCAACTTGTTTCTAATGTGAAATATCTATTTATTGGATCTGTGAATTACGGTAATGCTCTGTAACCCTTTTTCGGTGACAGATACAGGTTAAGAGTGTTACAAGAATTCTTTGAGAAGTTTTACTTAAACTGTTTGTGCTTTTGCCTTTCCATGGATATTCTATTCTTTCGAGCTTTCTTTTGTCTTTGAGTTGTTTCCACTTTATAATTTGATGCCTTAGAGAAATTCTAAGAGAATTATCACTTTGAGAGAGTTAGGCTGACTTAGGCATACTTGAATTGAAGAAATCACCTAAGGCCGTACGGATTGGGTAAAGAAAATTCTAGCCCTGTGACACTTAATCCTAGCGTAAAAAAGAAGAGATAAAGAAAACTTTGTTAGAGATGGCTTTGCTTAAGGCTTTTGGTATTGATGGTTTTCTTGCACAGTTTTACTAGAGCCAACAAAAGGTGGTAGGTGACTCAATCTATTATATTGTTCAAGATGTATTCCAAGGGAAGCAAATTGAGCAATTCTTGAGTAGAATTCTATCAATTCTTGTACCAAAAGTTGATAACTTAAAACAATATCATAATTTTGGCCTATTAGCTTGTGCTTTACATGTGATTGCCAAAATAATTGTTAACAAGCTTAGAAATATTACGCCACTCCTTATTGCTCTAAACCTAATCAGGTTAGTTTTGTTGCAAAATAAAGCATTAGTGAAAACATTTTTATAACTCAAGATGTGATTCATAAAATGAAAACCTACAAAGGGAAGACAAGGTGAATAATAATCAAAATAGACCTGATTAGGCTTATAATGCATTGTATATCTACCTCCACAATGCAAATCCTCTAAAATGGCTCTTTAACGTTGAAATTTTGGCCAACACAAGGTACTAGGCAATGTGACTTGCTTTCTCCCTATTTATTCATTTTGGGTATGAAAAGTCTTGGACATAAAATTAACAAGGAAGTGATTAATGGAATTTGGAAGTCTATACGATTATCCAAGAATAGGCCTCCCATTTCACTTTTGTTTTTTTAAGATAATTCAATTCCATTTTACAAAGCAGATGTGCAACAAGCCGATTTAATGAGTCACACTCTCTCACAATTCAACAACTTTTCTCAACGCAAAATTAATGCTCATAAAACATGTGTATTGTTCCCTAAGAATGTGGATAGAGCTAGTGTAGTACAAATCAATAATAAATTGGGCTTTACACAACTTACCAATTTAGGTTAATATTTCAAAGTCCTTTTGTTCCATAGAAGAGTTACCAAGGACACTCATAATTTCATTATTTGTAAAAATTCAAGATCGTGTTAAAATCTAGGATGCAAAACTCCTTTTAGATGAAAATTTTTTTGGACCAATTTGTAATATCCCTAACACCTCTTGAGAAGAGAACAATGTCATCTTGGATTTTACACGTTTTAGAATTTTCAAAGTAGATAAAATAAAAATTATTAATATTAGTGGAGAAGGTAGTAGGATATCATAGAAAATTAAAAGGTCTTTTGAATTTAAAGAAATTAATTTGAGGTATTGACTAATTTGTAAATGTGTGAGAAGTGTTGGGCAAAAGTGTAAAAATTAAAAATAAGAAATGATTAGATTAGATGGATGGATAGGGGAAAAAAGAGACTTGAAGGAGCATTTTAACCAAGGAAGTATATGAGGTTGTGAATGAGATTGAGAGTAAATAGAAACCACTTGTTTAGCATGATGATGATTAGATTTTTTTTAATTAAAAATCATTAATAATTTAAAAAACAAAAAAAAAATAAAAAAGATTTTTTCTACATAGAAAGATGTAGAAAAGTCTTTCATCATTTTCATCATTGCTCTCCCACATTAATCTCATGCCATTTTAGCCAAACTTTCTTTTTCTTTCATTTAGGTCCTTTTCACCATTTTCACCATTTTTGACCTTTTTCAAGCTCAAACTTAAAATTTCTTCCGTAGAGTTTTAGTGAAAACAATAGAATAACTCCATGTCAATATAAGTTTCTTGTGAAGTTAGCTAGATTTCATATTTGAGGAGAGAGAAAAGAGAAGTTAGGAATTTGAGAAAACTTAAGGTAAGATGATGAAGTTTCTTAAGGGGTTTCATGTCTATCTTATTAAATACATGGAATTAGTATGTGATTATTGTTTTGAGCTTAAAGTGCACAAAAAAGCTCGTTAAGCTAAAAATCCTTCTTTGGAAAACTTAAGCAAAAGTTAGAGAAAAAAACCATGTTAAGTTGAAAATCTTTACTTAGATGACATAAGCAAAAGTTAGGGTAAAAAAGCTCGTTAAGCTGAAATTTTTCATTAGGCGACTTAACTAAAAGTTAGAGCAAAAAAGAAAAAAAAAAGCTTGTTAAGCTGAAAATCCTTCTTTGGATAATTTACGTAAAAGTTAGGGTGAAAAAACAAAAAAAAAATATTGAATTACGTTATGGCTTGATCCTCAAACTTGAGGGCACATAGGCAACTTGGTTTTATCACCAAGTTTAGTCAAACCTAACAAAAAAAAACTATTACTTGAAAGATTATTTTTCATATTATAATCTATTCATGCAAAGTATTTTTTACAAGTTAATTTTATTTGGGATTTAGTTTGTAATTGATGACACACTCATGTAACACTTCCAAGATTATATGTGAAGAAAAAAATTTGGTTCATACCAAACTTAAAGATGAAGTATGATTCGACAAAGTTCTCAAAATTAAAGTGGATTTTTGAATACATCAAATGAAGTAAAAGACGTGACCTAAAAACCTTCAAGTCTCTTTGGAGTTCCCAACATGCTTCGCAAGAAGTCAAGTATTTCAGCTTCATCCTCGTTCTAGTCTAACTGCAAGTTTTACAGATTTGACTTCCAACTTACACTGCTTCAATATTTTGGTCATATCTTGAGCCATAGAACTTTATTTTGGGCCCATAATATATCATTTTGAAGGGATTTGAAAGCTTTAACTTTACTTATTTATTGGATTGAACCTAAAAACTGTCAGGATGGTGCCCAAAAGCGTCCTCGAAGTTCAGGTCACAAATCTACCAAAAGGGACATAATGGTTTTAATGTTTCGACCGGCATGGAAAGCACTCCAAGCTCAATTTCTTTGGAGTTTTGACATTTATTTGAGCCCATCAACACTTGATCTTCAGTAAACTCGAAGCTTTGTAATGTTGAACAAATCTTCCCTCCATCTTGATGCTTCGAAGTGGGAATCTTACCACCATCTTGAACCTTTAAACTGTTAAGTGAATCTCTCTGCCATCTTGATGTTACTAAGGTTCGACCAGACTTCCCACTATCTTGATGCTACTAAGGGTTGATCAAATGTACCGCCATCTTGATGCCATAGAGAGTTAAGCATATTTCTTCACCATCTAGATACCTTAAATTTGGGGTGAATCTTTCTTGGTTTCCACAAGTCCTAACTGAGCTATCTTTCACAACCTAGGTGCCTAAAAATCTGGATAAATCATCTTTGTTGTGCATGGGTCATCTTTCATGTAACACCCTTTACCTGACCTGATCTCCAGGTCAAGGTATTGGATGTCACGTTCTATGCCAAAGCAACTACGATCTCTCAAAAATCAATTAAGCATTTTATTCAAGTTATCAATCCCAAAATACATTTAAAATAAGATTTATGAACTATTCTGAGATCTACACAAGCTTACAAAAGCTTTTTAAGTGGCCGAAGGTCAAAACAAGACCAAAGGTTGATTGTTCAAATCATCGGGAGCTCGTCACGACCTCAGGTCTCCCACATGGTGACGTTCATAGCTCGTCACGACCTTGAGAGGTTTCACGTTGCGACATGACTCTTTAACTTTGCTTGTCGCAACTTCAACAACCCGACATCGCAATGTCAATCTTGCAAACCTTAAAACCTGCACATTTTTTCTCCCTCACACTTAAAACCACTTCCATATACCTTGCATCTTACAATCAAATAATACATTCATATATACCAATTACCAACTTTAAACACTACACATTTGAACATTAAACAACTCCAAACATGACCAAAGTGTAAAGTTTACAATGAAGATTCCATATCCAACAATTTCATCCTTTAGATATATATACAATTCTCAATGAAATCTTATGTACATGCCAAAACTAATTCCCAAAATTTTAATTCATACTTCCTCCAAAGCTTGAGATGTGATAAGATGAGTTGAAGACGATCTTCACCTTCTAACTTCAAAATCATCTTCACCTATGCGGTTCAAAGAAACGCGTTAAGTTCACGAAAGCTTAGTAAACATATCAAGAATTATACTATGCAATTAAAACTTATTTATTATACAAACATATACATATATTATTATCATTACTTTCAATTGCCCTACATAGAATTTTGTTTCCATAATAACTATATTAAAACATCAATTCCACAATATATAAATTACTTACCATTGTCACATTTACATTCACTTACCTTATAATGCTATTGCCCAATAGAATATACATAAATTTTGATAAGATGCACCAAAGTGCCATTACTCTTCACGTAGACGTGCAGATATCACTTTGCATCAAAGTGCCACTACACTTGTACCATAATGTCGTTTTCACTTGCACTGTAATGTCATTATCACTTACACGCTTAGTCACTTTCCTAATGGCATGCCATTTTTATCGTACTATTTCTCATTTTGTCTATATGGGCATGGAACAAACACAATTTCTGCAACATCCTGTTTTTGGGTCAAATTGGAATAGTGGTTTTGGGACCACAAATAAAAAGTTAAAATATTAATTTTATTATTATATTAAATTTTACAACATGATATAATTATTATGTGAAAGTTTCGTAAATAAATTTTACTGTTTGAAAGCTTAATTCAGTAAAAAGGACTAAATCGCGTAAAGCGTAAAAGTTGAGTTCTAATAGCTAAAAGTATTAAATAGCTATAGGGCTTTAAAGTGGAAGTCCTTATATGGTAATTAGCCCATTAGAGTTGATAGTAGATTTTAATGGTTTGGCATTAGTGTAATTTTTAAAGTTTATAAAGGTTAATTAAGTAATTAGATAATTAAAGTTAATAATAAATAAAACCACATTAAACACCATTTTGTATCATCTTTTTTCAACCGAATTTCACAAAGAAGAAAGCCATTTTTTGTGCTTAACTTTCGTCAACCTTATATCCTTCAATTTGGTATGTATTTTTAATCTGTTTTTAATTATTTTTATGTTTTTATGATCGTTGCAACTAGTACTAGCTGGCCCGTGTCTTCGATTTCAAACTTTTTAAAGATTTTGATAGTTGCCATTGATGAGATTATATGTTTTTTGATGTTTAATGGTGAAATATGAATATTTGATGTTAGATTTTCATATTTTATAAAGTGATTTTTGATGAAAATGCAAATTAGGGATTAAATTGTGAAAAGATGAAAATGTGGGGTTCAAAGTGTGAATAAATGTGAAACATGGACTGGTTGGGGCACTATGGTAATTCAACCAAGCATGGGTCTTGTAGAATTTTATGAATTTTGTGTACTTGTGAAATAGGGACTAAATTGTAAAAAATGTGAAAGTTTAGGGCTAAAGTGCAAATAGTCTTACATATGTGTTTTTGGACTGAATTGAATGATTATATGATTAAATGAGTTAATTTTGAATACATATAGATCAAGAAAAGAGGAATCCGTAATTAGATCAGGGGAAAGGCAAAATTATCGAGTAATCAATCTGATTCTTCAATTCTGAGTACGAGGTAAGTTCATAAGTAAATAAATGTTTTTTTTTAAATTTAAATGTATATGTTTTATACATTGCCGAATTTGATTTGTATATAAATATACACTGCCGAATTTGATTTGTATATAGATATATATTACTGAATTGATTTGAGCATTAGATGACTGGTTTCGTGCATGAATTGATTTAATTACGAAGTCGAAAGATCCAAGATATGGCATTACAATAACGAAATTAGATATGAATTAATTTGTGTCATATTTTCACAGTAACGAAATTAGAAATTTTGGGGCATTACAAACATGTAAGACCATATCTGAGATATGGCATTGTACGAGTTTTATATGATTTTCATATGATCTTAACAATTCTGAATGTGAATTTGAGTTGAATGGTTCAGGTATGTGTGAAGTTATATGTTCATGCAATATTAAGGTAACTTTGGTACTTAATGTGATAATATGCATTTATATGAGTTAGTTAAATGTTTATGTGTTTGAGATTTATTTGAATTCGACCTAGTTGAATTGAATTATAAATATCATTGAGATGATTGAGGAAGAGGTTAGTATGAGACGATACAGGTACGTACAGAACCTATTCGAGTATTTAATAGAGAAAGATAATCAAATGGTATTTGATCATGTTTTAAGATATGAGAAAGGTTTGTTGTAATTGTATATATATGGTGATGTTATGTACAATTAGTTGAATTGTATGTATTTGATGTATTGAATTATTCACTTATGAGCTTACTAAGCTATGAAGCTTACTTCGTGTTATTTTCTTATGTTTTATAGAGAATCAAGTCTAGCTCAGATCCAAAAGTCGTCGGGAACATCATCGCGCTATCGGACATCTAAATTGGTACTTTTTAAATGTATATATATGGTATATGGCATGTATAGGCTAAAGTCATCTTGGTACATTTTGAGTTAAGATATTAGCCATGAGATTTGGCTTTTAAAGGTTGGTGTGTATTTGGCCATATGAATTGGTTGTTTAAGTGTTGAGGAAATGCATGTTTGAACTTAAGATGAATTGAAGATTATAGTAAGTTTAATTGATATACTTTTGAGTTAGTTTGGTACTAAAATTGAAATGAAATGAACGAAGTTTATTAGTTAACTTTTATATAGTATTATGAATGTTGTTAATCAATTTGATAAGCAAATGTTTTAGGTATGATTTAAATATGTTTGAATGTGAAAATGTGTTGGTTTCCATATTGATTGTAAATTGGTTGATGTTGAAATTGTAGGGAAGATTAGATAACTATAAAGGGGTTATATTGAGTTCGCACAAAAATAAAAAGATAAATAAATTTCCTCAAGTTTTAGAATTAGTCCCGAATCACTCCTAACTCAAATTATGGACCTTGAGGGTTTATCTAAGGGACTTTAAGATTATTTTATATTATATTTGATAATTATTTGTATATTAATTGTAAATTTTCTGATAGGTCTAGTAATGCTCCATAACCCTGTTCCGGTGACGGACACAGGTTAGGGGTGTTACATTTTATTAGTATCAAAGCTATGGTTTAGTCAATTCTAGGACTAACGTAGCATGTGAGAGTTTAGCTATACATGTCATATATATGAATTGTGATAGTGTGATGATTTCTGACAATTCAAAATGTGTTTTCGTATAGCAAATGGATCCCGATCGAGCCGTAACTGACGATGTTGAAAGTAATGCACCTGCTCCCACTCAAGGGGCAGTGCAATTTGATTCTAGAGTTGTTGCTAGTAGCCACGCTGGAGAGCCAAAACAAGTCTTTTTCCAAATGATGAATGAGTGGTTTACAGAGTTCGTTCGAACGAATCCGGCTGCTCAACAACCTCCATCCCCCGTAAGTTCTTGTAACTCCCCAAGTTATTGATCCGATACACTCAAGTAAGCCACTTGTCAATAAGATTCGTAAATATGGGGCCGAAGAGTTCAGAGCTACTATTGATGATGATGCTGAAAGAGATGAGTTTTGGTTAGATAATACTATTCGAGTGTTTGATGAATTATCTCGCACCCCTGATGAATGCATCAAGTGTGCTGTTTCCTTGCTTAGAGATACCGCGTACCATTGGTGGAATACCTTAGTATCTGTGGTTCCTAAAGAAAGTGTTACTTAGGAGTTCTTTTAGACTGAATTTCGGAAGAAATATATCAGTCAGAGATTTACAGATTAGAAACGTAAAGAGTTCCTCGAGTTGAAACAGGGTCGCATGAAGTGACAGAATATGAGAGGGAATTTGTGAGACTCAGCAGATATGCCCTGGAATGTGTATTGACCGAAACAATTATGTGTAAAAGGTTCGAGGATGGTTTAAATGAAGACATCAAGTTATTAGTCAGGATTCTGGCAATCAAAGATTTTGTAGTACTTGTCGAGCGAGCATGCAAAGCTGAAGAACTCGGGAAAGAGAAAAGAAAAGCTGACTTTGAAGCTAGAGATCCACGAAAAATATCATCGAGTAAGTCATTTCAGTTGACATCAAAGAAGTTTAAAGATGATTTTAGCCGTTCAAAGGCTACTGTGGGTTATTCTAGACGCGATCGAGACAGACCACCTGTGAGTTCGGAAGCGACCTTAATAGCTAGTGTTGGTAACATTAGACCTAACCGACCCAAGTGCAAACATTGGTAAATGTCATCCCGGTGATTGTAGATTGAGTGATCGGGACTGTTTTAAATGTGGATCGTTAGATCATTTCATTCGTGATTGTCCTGAGTTGGTTGAAAAAGACACTATGCAGAATATAAAACCAAGTAACACGGTAGTTAGAGGTAGACCACCTAGAAACACGGATAATGTAAGTTGTAGCTAGAAAGGAACTAAAGACACTTTTGTTAGATCTGAAGCTCACACACCTGCCAGAGCTTATGCTATTTGCGCTCGCGAAGAAGCTTCGTCTCCAGAAGTTATTACTAGTACTTTCACTCTCTATGATACTACTGTAATTGCATTGATAGATCCAAGATCAACTCATTCTTATATATGTATGAATTTAGTATCTAGTAAGACTTTGCCTGTAGAGTCTACTGAATTTGTGATTAGAGTATCGAACCCCTTAGGCAAGCGTGTATTGGTAGATAAAGTGTACAAGAACTGTCCGTTGAAGATACGGGATTTTTGCTTTCCGGCCGATCTGATGTTGTTACCATTTGATGAATTTGATATAATTTTGGGTATGAATTGGTTAACATTGCATGATGCAATTGTGAACTGCAAACGAAAGATGATTGATTTGAGATGCCAGAATAATAAGATTATCCGAATTGAGTCAGATGATTTGAATGGGTTGTCGGCTGTGATTTCATCGATGAAAGCTTAGAGTTATGTGAGAAAAGGCTATGAAACTTACTTTACTTATGTTCTTGATACAAAAGTGACTGAAAAGAAGATTGAATCTGTGCCAGTTATGTGTGAGTATCCAGATGTATTTCTCGAAGAGCTACTGGGATTACCACCATTTCAAGAAGTTGAATTTGGTATTGAACTAGTGCCAGGAACTACTCTGATATCAATAGATCCATATATAATGGCTCTGACCAAGTTAAAAGAATTAAAATTTCAATTGTAAGAGTTGACCGATAGAGGATTTGCACGACCGAGTTTCTCTCCTTGGGCTGCTCCGGTATTATTTGTGAAAAATAAAGACGGAACTATGAGAATGTGCATTGATTATAGATAGCTCAATAAAGTGACAATCAAGAATAAGTATCCTCTGCCCAGAATAGACGATTTGTTTGATCAGTTGAAAAGGGCTACTATGTTCTCAAAATAGATCTGAGATCTGATTACTATCAGTTGCAAGTAAAAGAATCCGATGTGCCAAAGACCGCTTTCCGAATGAGGTACGGACATTATAAATTTTTAGTTATGCCTTTTGGACTGACGAATGCTCCTGCAGTCTTTATGGACTTGATGAACCAAATTTTTAGACCGTACTTAGACTGATTTGTTGTCGTATTTATTGATGACATATTAATTTACTCACAAGATGAATCTGAACATGCCGAGCATTTGGGAATCGTGTTGCAGACCCTGCAAGATAAATAATTATTTGCAAAGTTCAGAAAATGTGAATTATGGTTACGAGAAGTTGGTTTTCTCGTACATATAATGTCAGCATCGGGTATAAGAGTTGATCCGAGCAAAATTTCTATAATAATGGAATGGAAACCTTCGAGAAATGTATCCAAAGTTCATAATTTTCTGGGACTTGCGGGCTATTATAGACGATTTGTGAAAGGTTTTTCAATGATTGCGACTCCGTTGACAAGATTGCTTCAGAAAGATGTAAAATTTGAATGGTCCGAGAAGTGCCAGAAAAGTTTTGATCAGTTGAAAACCCTATTGACTGAAGCTCCAGTGTTAGTACAGCTAGAATCAAATAAAGAGTTTGTGATCTATAGTGATGCATCGTTGAATGGCTTGGGTTGCGTTTTGAAACAGGAAGGCAAATTTATAGCTTATGCCTAGAGACAGTTGAAACCGCATGAAAAAAGTTATCCAACACGCGATTTAGAGTCAGCAGCCATTGTGTTTGCATTGAAAATTTGGCATCATTTTTTGTTCAATGAGAAATGTCATGTGTATTCTAATCACAAGAGTTTGAAATATCTAATGACTCAGAGAGATTTGAGTTTGCGATAACGAAGATGGTTAGAGTTGCTAAAATATTATGAGTTAGTAATTGATTATCATCCGGGAAAACCAAATGTTGTTGCTGATGCATTAGGCCATAAATATTTGTTTGCTCTTCGCGCAATGAATACTCAGTTGACTCTATCTGACGATGGCTCAGTTGTAGCTGAGTTGAAAGCGAGACCATTGTTTTTACAGCAGATTTGTGAAGCTCAGAAAGTTGATAATGAAATATTAGCAAAACGAGCTCAATGTGATTCAAACCCTGATTCAGAGTTTCAAGTTGATTCTGATGACTGTGTAAGATTTAAAGGTCAATTATGTGTTATGAGAAATTTAGAGTTGATTCAGATGATTTTGAATGATGCACATAGTAGTCGTTTATCTATTCATCCAGGAAGCACGAAAATGTATAATGATTTGAAACAACTTCGAAATTTGTTTCGAAATGTTTAATTTGTCAGCAAGTTAAAGCTGAGCATCAGGTATCATCTAGGTTACTGCAGCCGATTATGATTCCCGAGTGGAAATGGGATAGAATCATGATGGATTTTGTATCGAGTTTGCCTCTGTCACCAAGTAAGAAAGATGCGATCTAGGTAATTGTCGATAGATTAACTAAGTCGGCTCATTTCATTCCGGTACTCACAGATTATTCACTTGATAAGTTAGCTGAGCTATATATCTCTAAGGTTGTGAGGTTGCACGGAATACCTATGTCCTTTGTTTTAGATAGAGATCCGAGATTCACATCGCATTTTTGGAAGAAATTGCAAGATGCATTGGGTACAAAGCTGCACTTTAATACTGCTTTTCATCCGCAGACAAATGGTCAATCTGAGTGAGTTATACAGATACTCGAGGATATGTTGAGATGTTGCATTCTTGAGTTTGAAGGTACATGGGAACGATACCTGCCATTGATTGAATTTGCGTATAATAACAGCTATCAATCGAGTATAAAAATGTCACCGTATGAAGCTTTATACGGTTACAAATGCCGAACACCTTTGTACTCGACTGAACTTAGTGAGAATAAGATTCACAGGGTTGATTTGATCAAAGAGATTGGATAAAAAGTTAAAGTCATTCATGATAGTCTGAAAGCAGCGTCAGATCGTTAGAAATCATACGCAGATTTGAAACGAAAAGATATTGAGTTTCAGATCGGGGATAAGGTGTTTATAAAAGTCTCTCCGTGGAAGAAAATACTTAGATTCGGTCGTAAGGGCAAGTTAAGTCTGAGATTCATCGGGCCGTATAAGATCATCGAGAAAATAGGTCCAATTCACAATGTTTTTCATGTATCGATGCTTCAACGATACCAATCTGATCCCTCGCATGTGATTTCTCCTTTTGAGATTGAAATACAGCCTAATATGGCGTATAACGAAGAACCGATCAGAATATTAGCTCGTGAGATCAAAAAACTGATAAATAAGAAATTTTATTTAATGAAAGTCTTATAGTATCGACACGGGGTCGAAGAAGCTACTTGGAAAGCTGAGGATGCTATGAGAGAGCAATACCCGAACCTATTCACTGGTAAGATTTTCGGGGACGAAAATCCCTAAGGGGGGAGAGTTATAACAGTCCGTTTTGGGTGAAATCAAAACATTAGTTCTGGGACCTCAAATTCGAAGTTAAAATATTAATTTTATTATTATATTAAAGTTTACAGCATGATAGAATTATTAGGTGAAAGTTTCGTAAAGAAATTTTACTGTTTGAATGCTTAATTCGGTAAAAATGACTAAATTTCGTAAAATGTAAAAGTTGAGTTCTAATAGCTAAAGGCATTAAATAGCTATAGGGCTTTAAAGTGGAAGTCCTTATATGGTAATTAGCCCATTAGAGTTGATAGTGGATTTTAATGGTTTGGCATTTGTGCAATTTTTAAAGTTTATAAAGGTTAATTAAGTAATTAGGTAATTAAAGTTAATAATAAATAAAACCACATTAAAAACCATTTTGTATCATCTTTCTTCAACCAAATTTCACAAGGAAGAAAACCATTTTTTTGTGCTTAACTTTCGGCAATCTTCTATCCTTCAATTTGGTATGTATTTTTAATTCATTTTTAATTATTTTTATGTCTTTGTCATCGTTGCAACTAGTACTAGCTAGCCCTTGTCTTCGATTTCAAAACTGTTAAAGATTTTGATAGTTGTCATTGATGAGCTTATGTGTTCTTTGATGTTTAATGGTGAAATATGAATATTTGATGTTAGATTTTCATATTTTATAAAGTGATTTTTGATGAAAATGTAAATTAGGAATTAAATTGTGAAAAGATGAAAATGTGGGGTTAAAAGTGTGAGTAAATGTGAAATATGGGCTGCTAGGGGCACTATGGTAATTCGGCCAAGCATGGGTCTTGTTGAATTTTATGAATTTTGTGTATTTGTGAAATAGGGACTAAATTGTAAGAAATGTGAAAGTTTAGGGCCAAAGTGAAAATTAGCTTGAATATATGTTTTTAAACTGAATTGAATGATTATATGATTAAATGAGTTAATTTTGAATACATATAGATCAAGAAAAGAGGATTCCAGAATTAGATCAGGGGAAAGGCAAAATTATTGAGTAATCGATCCGATTCGTCAATTCCGAGTACGAGGTAAGTTCATAAGTAAATAAATGTTTTTTTTTAAATTTAAATGTATAAGTTTTATACATTGCCGAATTTGATTTTAAATAGATATACATTGCCGAATTTGATTCGTATATGGATATATATTATCGAAATGATTTGAGCATTGGATGACTGATTTCGTGCATGAATTGACTTAATTACGAAGTCGAAAGATCCAAATGAACCTTAGCAAAATGTATTGGATATTGATGTCATGATATTAGGACTTCCGAGGTGTGATTTTGTGTAAGACCATGTCTGGGACATTGGCATCGAAGTGAGAAAACGTGTAAGACCAAGTCTGGGACATTGGCATCGTGTATGAATCGTATAAGACCCTGTCAAGGACAGTGGCATCGATATGCGTTAACATTGTAACCCCCCAAACCCGGCCTAGACGTTATGGCTGGACCTGGCGATGTCACATGGAAAGAGATTTGAAGACAAGATTGTCGAGTTTAAAAACTGTTACAGAAAGTTAGCTTTTATTAAATTTGAAAAAAAAAAACTAGTTGATTTGCTTTAAAACTTGTCTCTTAGCGGAAGCTTTTGTAACCAATTAAATTAAGGAATGTCGTTTCTATTTGCAAAAAACCTTAGTTTTTAGAAGAATAA
The DNA here is from genome assembly GCF_025698545.1 of Gossypium raimondii. Classification (NCBI taxonomy): domain Eukaryota; kingdom Viridiplantae; phylum Streptophyta; class Magnoliopsida; order Malvales; family Malvaceae; genus Gossypium; species Gossypium raimondii. The sequence goes on along the minus strand of NC_068567.1, from coordinate 48,369,118 downwards.
AAATGTGTTTTCTGGAGTTGCAATTTTAAAAAAATCCATAAAAACACAGTATAAAGTCCCAAATTTAAAGCCAACCAGTCCATAGTCCAGAATATACATCAAAAACCCCAAATAAGTAATAAATTCTATGCATTAATGAAAAATAGTCTAAAATTTACGTGTGGCCACCGTCGAGTACTCCGCTGTACTGACCCGTCAAGTTTGGGGATTACCTGTACAAATTAAACAGAGAAAGAGTGAGTTTTCGAAACTCAGTGTGTAATCCCCACAAAAAAACATGCATACAGATAATCAACAGAATTCAGTTAGATACAGTCTAGGGTTTGTGCCCATCACATGTGGCCCACTCGGCCCAAATTGGCCTTAGCCACGTGATCCATTTTTAATTTAACCCATGCTAGTTAATTATTCATATATGTTTTCACTATTTACTTATATGTTCCTTCAAAGTTGTCTACTTGAGTCACTATTACTAAATTATTTATATCTGGAGCTACAGAATTCCGAATTAAGATCCGCTTGATGTTTTTGAAACTACACTCAAATTTCTTTCTACCATAAAATTTTTAGAATTTTTTGTTCATCTAATAAGTAGGTAAAATCTTACCCCTATTCTGATGTCTGACAGCTTCGACCTTTCTTTCCTAAAAATTAATTATCTCTCAGTAAAAAATTTGGATGATGTTTACATTTGTTTCTATTGAAAATAGACTCATTAGTAATTTACACATGTAAATTTTAACACCTAATTATTTTTCTCCAATTTTTAATGATTTTCCAAAGTCAGAACAGGGGAGCCCAAATTCATTTTGACCTTGTCTCACAAAATTTATTATATCTCACTTTTAAAATTCCATTACTTACACCGTTTGTTCTATGAGAAACTAGACTCAATAATCTTTAATTCCATATTTTTTTTATCCTTTAATTCGATTTCCAAAATTTATGGTGATTTTTCAAAGTTAGCCTACTACTGCTGTCCAAACAGAAAGTAATTTCGGCTTTTCGCCGAATCCATTTTTTTTGTGTTTCGGGTACACACCTAGTTTTGTTTGATGCTAAAACAGTTCCCGAGCACTCCAAAGCCTATAATCAAGATGCTCAACATCAATTTAACAGATTTACAACCTAATTGACAACCAAGAACGAACAGAAACCCAACTTACCACCAACAATAACCCTCCGTTTAACTATTGTTAAGATGAACACTGAATTCACCAGTCTGAGCCTCCTCCTATGACCAAATTGCAGAGAAAAAAATTACCACTTCTGTCACTAAGAGATTCATGATAGAAACGAAGAGAAACACTTATCGAAACTAAACAAGCACTAACCGCGTGCGAAAACGAAGGAAAATAAATGGATTAGGGAAAAATCAAGAAGAAGAAAAAGAAGTGAAAGATGAAAAAACTTAGAGAATTTCGGCAAGAGGAGAGGGAGAAGAATAGACGACAAATTTTTTTTGGAAAAGGGAATCAAAATTCGATTATGGCAATAAAATAAAATAAAATCCCGATAACCCCCAAAATCTCTTAATCTTCTCCCCTAATGTCCACTACACATCCACTACTCAGAATCCCCCTATTACACAACTCTATCCCAAAATCGAGCAAAAAAAAAATACCCTTACCTCCATAGGGATTCGAACACAAGACCTCCACCATAATAACACACCATTTAACCACCAGACCAGCAATGCCATTCTAATGTAATTTACCCAACAATCAAATAAAAGCCTAATGAACAAGAGTAAGGCCTAATTCATTCAAAATACCAAAATTTTCCCAAGCGAAGGCTTGAACTTGAGACCTCCCAAATACTCCCAGAACACATAACCACTAAAGCTAACAGATATTTGTGTTATATTTTCACAATAACGAAATTAGAAATTTTGCGGTGTTACAAACATGTAAGACCATATCCGGGATATGGCATTGTACAAGTTTTATATGATTTTCGTATGATCTTAACAATTCCGAATGTGAATTTGAGTTGAATGGTTCAGGTATGTGTGAAGTTATATGTTTATGCAATATTAAGGTAACTTTAGTACTTAATGTGATAATATGTATTTATATGAGTTAGTTAAATGTTTATGTGTTTGAGATTTATTTGAATTCGACCTAGTTGAATTGAATTATAAATATCATTGAGATGATTGAGAAAGAGGTTAGTACAAGACGATACAGGTACGTACAGAACCTATTCGAGTATTTAATAGAGAAAGATAATGAAATGGTATTTGATCATGTTTTAAGACATGAGAAAAGTTTGTTGTAATTGTATATATATGGTGATGTTATGTACAATTAGTTGAATTATATGTATTTGATGAATTGGATTATTCACTTATGAGCTTACTCAGCTATGAAGCTTACTTCGTGTTATTTCTTATGTTTTATAGAGAATCAAGGCTAGCTCGGATCTAAAAGTCGTTGGGAACATCATCGCGTTATCGGACATCTAAGTTGGTACTTTTGAATTGTATATATATGGCATATGGCATGTATAGACTAGTGTCATCTTGGTACGTTTTGAGTTAAGATATTAGCCATGAGATTTGGCTTTTAAAGGTCGGTCTGTATTTGACCATATGAATTGGTTGTTTTAAGTGTTGAGAAAATGCATGTTTGAACTTAAGATGAATTTATGGTTATAGTAAGTTAAATTGATATACTTTTGAGTTAGTTTGGTACTAAAATTGAAATGAAATGAACAAAGTTTATTAGTTAACTTTTATATAGTATTATGAATGTTGTTAATCAATTTGATAAGCAAATGTTTTAGGTATGATTTAAATATGTTTGATTGTGAAAATGTGTTGGTTTCCATATTGATTGTAAATTGGTTGTGGTTGAAATTGCAGGGAGGATTAGATAATTATAAAGGGGATATATTGAGTTCGCACAAAAAATAAATAAATAAATAAATTTCCCCGAGTTTCCGAATTAGTCCCGAATCCTCGAAGGTTATCTAAGGGACTTTAAGATTATTTTATATTATATTTGATAATTATTTGTCTAATAATTGTAAACTATCCGATAGGTCTAGTAAAGTTTCATAACCCTGTTCCGGTGACGGACACTGGTTAGGGGTGTTACAAATTCACTACATTCACTCAATAATTAAAAATTGTTCTAACTTTATTCTTTTTACGATTTAGTCCTTTTCTATATAAAATCAACTATCATAATTCCCACTCAATTTATTTCATCATCATGTGACATCTCACTTAAATACTTCATATCACTATTTATTTCACCAATTTAAAGTTCACTAATTATAGTTTAGTCCTTATTTAACAAATTCATCTCACACACACATTTTCAATTCACCATATAAATACACATCACTTTCAAATAAACATTCAAGTATTAATGTATCCTACGAGTATTACTAAAATAAATTATCAAGTTTTCATTTAGGGTTTAAATTATACAAAGTAAGAATCTTGATATACTTACAAAAAAATGCTTGAATAAACATTTTCTTCCTTCTTTACTCATTGGCTACACATTTGCCTTTATCCCCAATTTGTTGGTTACTTCTCTTCTTCTTATTCTCTTCATTACAAATAAACATACAAAACATTTGCACATCAATACCATACTCGCATATTACTTCCATGCATATCAAATGAAATAAATATGAAATCTCTTAAAAAAATCTTATCGTCCTTACCTTAGTCAAATCCCCAACTTTTCTTCACTTCTTAGATGTACTTTTACTAACTTCACCAAAAACTAATCATTCCATGAAGCCTCTATTGTATTTTTACTAAAATCTATGGTGAAATTTAGGGCTTTAAAGATTGAAATAGGTTGAAAATGAAGGGATTAAAATGAAAAAGAAAAAAGAAAAAATTTGTTAGTAAAGAGAGAGTGAGCTGTGGAGAAGCTATGGAGGATGATGATAACGACCTTTTTTTTTCTCCCCACTTTTTCTACATCTTCCAAAAATATCTATCCATCTTTTTACCCTTTTTTTTTTTACAAAAATCTTATTTCCATGCCACACGTGGCTTTAATATCTTCCCATTCCCAACCACTAATTTTTGTACTCTCATGGTTAAATTACACTCCAAGTCCTTCCTCTTTTTCCCAAAGCATCAAATTTGATCTTTTCTTAATTCTAATTTTTACACTATGGCCCAACACTTTGCACACTTTTACAATTTAATACATTCCTTAAATTAATTTTTCCTAAAATCAAATGTCTTTTTAACTTCCTATAATACCCAATTACCTTCTCCACTAATATTAATAATTCTATTTTGTCTACTCAAAAAATTTCAAACACGTGTTAACCCGAATTGACATTGTTCACTTCTTAGGGATTGTTAGGGATGTTACATTCTCCCCCATTAAAATAAAATTTCGTCTTCGAAATTTACCAGATATCGAATAGCTACAGATATTGTTGTCTCATTATCTCTTCACTTTCCCATGTTGCCTCCTCGACGTTATGATGTTAGCTCTTTCACTATATGAACTCATTTATTTCTTAGTTCATTTACCTGCCGAACAATCATCTTAATTGATTCTATAACTACCTAAAAGTCAATGGTGTTGAAATTTTACGTTTTTGGACCCATTCCCGTAGACCGAGTCCATAAATATTTAATAAGAATATTTATGGATTTAAAGTATTGATGAATTGAAATTTGGATAGTCAATTTAGCCAAAATTGTGGTTAATCAGGGCCTAGGGACTAAATTGTAAAAGTTTAATCATTATAGATTTTAATTAGATTAAGGCTTGGGGACTTAACAATTAGACCATATTTAAATAAGGGTTAGTGGACGGTATGATGACATTGGTTTAATTAAGCAAAATAAGGTTAATTATAATTAACATATGATTAATTAAATTCTATTTAATCTTAATCCAACTACAAATAGGACCTTTTCGATGGAAGGAGAGATAATTTCATCTCCTCCAACCGATTACTCAGAAAAAAATAAGAAGCTCAACATCATTTTCGATTTGTATTTCTATGACCCGAGATCAATTTAATTATTGCATATTCATGATATTTTGCAATGTATAATGTTGAGGTGAGTTGTTAATGGTTATTTAGTTGAAATGCTATGGTTGAAATTAAATACTGAGATAGGGATTAAATTGAATAGAATAGAAAGTTGTATAACATAACTGATGTAATAACTTAGTATGAAATTGAGCTGAATTATGATATATTATATAAAGAAATCATGAATTGATGTTGAATTGAGAATGATGGGATGTGAATTGAGTTATGAGGTGAAATTGAAAATTGGTTACTCTATTAATTGTACAGGTTATATTTCGATTTAGTGATGATGCATTTACGTGCCAATTAATTACTTATGTATATCCGATGATGCACTTTCGTGCCAATATATTTTCTTTAGTACATCGTTGATGCAGTTACGTACCAGGATAATTGCTTCAATTCGTCTGATGATGCACCTCGTGTGTTAGTATAATTTCTTCGGTTTATCCGATGATACACTATGCTTATGTAACACCCCCAATCTGGTAGGTCAACTAGCAAACAATGATATTACCAATAAACTGAAATCACCACACAAAAATTAAAAAAAATGCTTCGTTGATTAAGCCATTCAATATATAATAACAAACTAGATTTTAAAGCTGCTTGGCGGATTATGGTACCTTGTCACACCTCAAAGATATAAAAAAGAGTGCCCAAATCATACACAATATAAAAGTTCAAATAATTTGTGAAGTATCACTAAAAATCAGCTCATACAAAGTATTGTATTTGGGTACAGCCAAATTTACTAAATACAATATTTAAACAAAAGAGGCTACGAACAACAAGCCACTCTAATATACTCATGTTACAAAAATAAACAAAAGGATGACTCACGAATGAATCTGTTGTCTGGCTAAGTCCCTTCAAGAACCCACAATGCCCTAAATTACCTGAAAAGGGATAAATGAAGCTGGGTAAGTTTAAAAAGAACTTAGTGAGTTTGTAAAATAAATAATAACCTTCCAACCGAGGTTTCTAGAAATCATAGGAATCTCTAGACATCTTAGGCGTACAAGGTCACAATAAACCAAAAAAACTGGCGTATAATACAATTTTCCCATCCAAGTCTGTGCACATAGCACGCCGGAGGATGTTAAAATGAATATCTATACTTAGGAGGAATAAACAACTTGCATGCAAATACAAGTCACAACTAAGTATAGCTCCTTGGAGGATAGTAACCACATCTAAATACAATTCACAAGATATCAAATATTATGACTAAGTTTAATGCATTGGCAGATACTATCCGCATTCTAAGTACAATTCAAATAAGCATAGTTCACTGTTCGGTATTGATACATTCAAGTACAATTCACATGTGGTACTCTTACAGACATTTATACACCCTTCCTTGTGCTAGCTTCAGATCCTTTCAACGCTCCGAAGAGTTAATGTTCCATTTCCACTATATTGCTCTGTAGAGCTAGTGTTCCATCCGAACCTTCGCGAATCCTACTTGTTAATTTTAACACATATGTGTTCCCCTGTAAGGCCGAAGTCCTTTACGAATCTCAGTTTGCATTCACATGTTCTGCCGAAGGCAAAATGTATAACATATCATATTCTCTATTTACTTTTCCCATCACAACCACACTTCAATATACCTTCATTATCACTCTTTCCACCTTTCTAGATATTTAGTTTATGCACCAAGGAAGGGGAATCCATTTCAATTATTTCTGCGTGTTTATTTATGTTTCATATTTGTAGTTTGTAATCACAAAAATGCGCATACAAGTTCTAAAGATATAACTAACTTTACCTGAACAGACAATATTAGCTTTAAGCTAGTTCGTTATTTATCAAGAAACAAAAGAAATGAACTCACTAGAAATTTCTAGAAAAGCTTTATCTACTCAGCTGGTTCTTTCCCCTTCTTACTAGAGTTTTCTCCCGTCTCTTACGATAAATACAATCAAACATCTCTAGTAAATACAAAAATAACCAAGGCTATTACGTAAATTAAGAATCGAAAACATGCAACAATTTAACCAGAAGAAAGTTTCCTTTCTTCCAAAACTTCCAATGAAAACTTATATATAATTTCAATTACTCTTTCATTTCCTAACATTTGAAGTAAAAGAAGACTTAATTAATTACCAGAAATTGGCTCTAAAGGCAATTTCTAAATAGGTTAAAATAGTAGGTTCTTCCTTCAAGCAACAAAGAGCACTTCTAATTTTCTTCAGAGATAACAAAAAATACTGAGGAAAGGAAAATTAAAACCTTTCCTCTTATATACCTCTATTTTTTAATATAAAACTATGCTCTTCCCACTCTAAGCAGAATCCCTAATCACATTACATCCACACAAAATTCTACTCATTAAGTACAACCATCGAGACTCTCCAGGTGTCATGCACGGTGACACGTTCCTTTCCTAAGGTTTAACATGTAACTGGTACGTGTCCCACCTACCAGGGGATAATAATCGAATGATTAACTTCAAAATAATTGAACCTGCCACTAACGTGTTCACACGTAGGAGAGCTCGCCAAATGCGGAATGGGAGTCCACAAAATGGTGAAACACAACCAAACAGTTCGCTAAAGGATGTGCCTAAATAAAACCAATATAATCTTTCTAATTAGACGGGCTCACTTACAAGTTCCTTACTAAATTCATCTGGTCAAAAGCCATAATACAGATTCAAAAATCTGGGGTGTGATAGCGTGCCAATATAATTGTTGCAGTTCGTCTGATGATGCATCTCGTGTGTTAGTATAATTGCTTCAATTTATTCTATGATACACTATGCGTGCCAGTATAATTGCTTCAGTTCGTTCGATAATGCACCTCGTATGTCAGTATAATTGCTTCGACTTACCCGATAATTCACTATGTGTGCCAGTAGCTTTTCTTTGGTATATCCAATAATGCACTACAATGCCAGATTGAGATGCATGTTGTCTATTCCATGTATCGGACTTTAAATTTGAGTTATGTTAATAGGAAATATAAATTGCAAATTAGTTAATTGATATTTGAAAAAGAATTCGAAATTATGAAATTATATTAAAGGTACGTATTTACGATATATATTTATCGATAACATGTAAAAGATCGTATGAACCGGTTGAATGAGCCTGAGGGTCGATATGGAATGATAATTGTATATTTGATTTGTAACACCCTATACCCGACCCGATTGTTGGGTTCGAGTACCAAGTGTCATAATTAACCCGAGTTACTTAATAACAATTCTAACTTGGTTTAGTTACAAATTAATGACGCCATGATTAATCCATATTTACCACATAAATTTACTCTAATATTTTTAATTAACAAGTTTCAAAACATGAATACAAATAAACTTTCTACAAGTTCTAAGGTTCTTACAATCAATTCGCCTTATTGACTATGAAAAATTATTTACATTGACTTAAAACTTAAGACTTCATTATAAATTCACTTAATTAACCCTCGAAGAGTGACCTCTGAGGATGCCCTTTTATATACATGAAACAACTACTACGCCCTTTGTGTGAACTTGGCAGTGTCTGGCTTGGTCCCTTCCTATAACAGCTCTGTCTATCTTTGATCCTACAAAAAAGGAAACCACTCATAAGTTCAAATGAACTTGGTGAGATTCATTACATTAATTATAAATGAATAATGCATGCTATTGTAAGTATAAATATTTTGATGCGCGTAAGCAAACTCCCTAAATTTCTTGTAAGCTTCTGCAGTTAACTGGCGTGGATGACGCCCATGTGTCCTCCTTGAAAGAATCGTTGGTGGACATATCGGGCTTATTTAGTTTCAATTTTACTCTTATTGACAACACTTTTTTGAAACTTGACCTTGTCTAACTTCATCTCAGACTTACATTTTACCTTCATGGTTTGACTCATCAAAGATAACCATATACATATATATGCAGATTGGCGACCACTATTTGAGGACTTGTAGATATCTTGCCACAACTGAAAATTCTTACCTTGATCCCTTCATTCCATACTAAACTCAATATTGACTTATCTTATTAGCCTCAACAAATTATCTTCCTATGACTTAGCTTGTGCATATACCCTTCTTTAAAGGAAGACTCATTTACTAATATCCTCATTTGCAGCCTTGAATACAAGATTTGGCTGATAGATAAGCACTTATTTCTTTGTGGACTCGTACTGGCAAGATAGTCTCGTAGGACTTTCCCCCTAAAAACCATCCAACAAGATATTCCCAACAACCTCTTGTCTCCAGCAGGCTATCCCATCCTTAGATTATTGGCGGACTTCTACATTAGATAATCCTGAGTGGACTTCCCAACACTAGATAGTCCTGACAGACGATCTCTTTCTTTATTAATCTCTTATAACCTCCAAGATGGTCCTTGGTGAACTTCCCACTTTTTTGGCGATCTCTTTTAGAAGTAGAACTTGGGTCACTTCGGAGAGCTAGTAAATAACCATTCCACAATACCGCCAAACTTCATCTAATCCCCTTTCAATCCGTTCATTCCTCCATTACGTCAATTTTTCCTATCTTCATCTAGCCCGCCAAAGCAACTCCATCTGTATTCTGCATTTTTATAACATAAATTTCACGCATAACATTCCATACACTATTATAAAAAGGGTTACGCCACATATCAATACATCTATGCACAATTCAAAGATCATACTTACAATCATTCATGTATTCACATAACCTTATGTATGTATGGCTTTCTCATTCACCATAATCATATACAATCATAGAAATCAGAACAAAAATATAAGTAGACCATATAAGTAGCACAAAAACCAGTAAATACCCAAAGATGGAGTATAGAAACTCACATGTTATCCTTCGTCCTTGCCAATTTTGCTTTTCCAAATACCAGAGTCTCCTTCATCCTGACAGCAGTTCACTGGATTATCTACTTACTGGTCTTAAATCTCAAGACCACTGCCCCAAGCAGAGCTTTCCTCATCTTTCTCTTCTTCAGAGCAACCAAAAGACAATGCTGAAGAGGAGAAAATAAAATAGAATTAAGATGATTTTCTGCCTACAGAATGATCCATCTTATACATATTTATACCCCTTTTTCGCACGATCACCACAGTCCCACATAACCATCCACCACTAATCATCTTGTCTCTCACTAAGGAACCAATCGATTCCAACTTAGATGCACCAGGATTGAATCTCAATTATTTGTCCTTCAACCACTACAGTGTCCAGATTTCTCAATAGCATCCATTGACCACCGCCAAACATGTCAACGTTTGACTGGAAAATACTACATCAAAAATATAAGAAATAAAGCAGCGATGTCTGCAAGTATAAGAGTCAAATTGTAATTTAGTAATATGTTACAATAGAACACAAGAAAATATTTCAAGGATCGTACCCAAAGGAGGATGAATTAAATCTATTAAAAATATCTTTATAATAATAAGTGTAAATAGTAATAATTAAATTATATATTACGATAAATCATAAAACAAATGAATATTAGAAATTAAATAGCTAAAATAAATAAACAAATGACTAAATCGATTAAACCAATCAGGAAGATTAACTCGTTTTAGAGGTTGTAATTAACTTCATATGTGGGTTAGGGTGGATTAGCTATTAACTAACCAATTATTACCTTCCGTGTTGGGAAATGTTCCCATATTGTAGTAAACATGTAATTGTTTTCTATGTATTTGAACGGTTAATAAATAAGTTTCACATTTCACTGTTATTTCTTTTGTATTTTTACCTTTCATATTTTGCATGCATAATGAAATTGTGACAAACAAATAGTAGCTCATTGATTGTTTAAGTTCAAACAAATGATAAGTGGCATTGTAAGAATGTTGACATTGCAAGAAAGATAACTTACTTCAATAGATAATCTAAACGAGTCCATAATCCCGTAAAAGAATCAAAGTGAGCATTTGATTCAAATATTGAAAAGGATTAATATGTCATCTACAATTTCAATTTAGGAGATGGCTAGTCTTGGCTATCGGAGTAGTTGATTCTACAGGTAGAAACATAGATGTATTCATTGGCAGAATGATACATTGGACTAGACCCAAGATGAATTAATTCTAATTCTGTTTGTGAATTAATTCACTTGTGACATTCATAGTGTGATTTACCTAAATCCTGAGTTAGTTACTAACCATGCGTACGGAACTCATGTGCTTTGATATAAGTGGAGGCTTATACTCTAAAGATGATCGAGTCAATAGCTAGTATGTTGGGTACATGACTTGTGTATGGCATGGCTTTACTAGCAACAGTGGAATTCATAGACCAATTAAAGAGTTAACGATGTCTTCTCATTGGCATTGTGTGAATTGATAAATATAGAACGTGGCAACGGGTTGCTTGTTCTCGAACGAGCAATTTATCACAGTCATTTGTTGTTAGTGATCACATTAATCATTAAGAAGACACAATATTGACAATGAGATAAAATAGGATTGTATTGAGTGAACGAATCTAACTCAGAGGACTCAATGATATCATATGAGGGTAACACACATGCCGAGCTTATTGGATAAAGCAGTTGGATGAAATGTTTTCGTAAAGAGTATACAATAAAGAGTTTTCAATCATGGTACTTCTTGTGAACTGACTCCATGATTAAGTAATTGTGAATTATCGAAACCATGCTTCTGGATATAATTGTAATTACTAGAGCCTAATTGTATATGCTCAATTGGTCCCTCTGCTAGCTCAACAAACGTTTGACCGGATTGCGTTTAAATCAGAAAAAAATTCTACGACTTTGGAAATAATTTAATTGAGTCAATTTATTCGATGCGGAGTTAAATTGGGTGGTTGTAAGAATTTTTCAACTAGAGAATTTGATTAAAGAATTTTCTTGAAAATTTAATTTGGAAAATCTAAGTGACTTTTGGGAAAATTAATTTTGATCAAGTAAAATTAAATTAATCAAATTAATTAAAATTAATATGATATTTTTGGAAATTAATTTTCAAGTTAGACAACTGGCCCAATGGGTAATTGAACTTGAAAATTGAACCTAAGATTGTAAATTGGGCATAGTATGTAAAATCGGGCCAACGATCCAATCGGTGGCTAGACCGGACCACTCAGGCCGTCACTGGCCTAGACCGAACCGTCAAAAATTGAACCAGCTCGAATTACTGATGGCAGCACTCCGATGGCCAAAAAATGGTTGATGGTGGTGGGTCTTCGATGGTTAAGCAGTGGAAGAATTACACTCCTACTAGGACTTTACTAGAGAATTTGATTTAAGATGAACTATTCCAAAAATAATATTATTTTAATAAATTTAATATTAAAGTAAATTTAATGTTTAACTTAATAGTATTTTATTAATTTAATGTTTATCTTGTAAATAAATATTCTATTAATTTAATAAGATTTAATATTAAATTTAACCTAATATTTATCTTGATAAATATTATATTAATTTAATTTTAAAGTGATTAAGTTTAATCATAGTTTAACTCTCTAAACTCTCCCTATATAAAGAGAGCCTTGGGTCATTATTTACACACACTTGAATTCAAGAAAAAGTTGTAGAGAAAATTCTTTGAAGATATTATTTCAAAAAATTTCTAGATATATTTTTTTATTTACAATTTGACCCAAAAGTTTAGAAAAATTATGAATTACCCCACTGGTAATTTTTGTGAAAATTTTTCTGATTCAAAGCGAGCCCACACTCGGCACACGTGAGCTTGAGGATAGCGAAGAAGACTACTCAGTCGAAGCGTACATCCTAGATGAATCGAAAAGCTACAATTTTGATTAAGTGTTTATTACTTAAGATATCACAACCAAGTTCTTCTTTTGGATATATTTTTTTAAAACTCTGGTTTTTCCCTAAATTTCTTTTTCGCTGCATTTTCTAAACACGATTTTCCAACATCTCGACCTCTAACTAGTTAATTATTTGGTTGATACTCGCTTATCTCTCGACCTCACTTTCTCAACCAGGATGAACTATGATTTACTCGGCAAACTCATCTTCTAATCTCGTTTAACCTTTGATTACTTCCTAGGGTTGTCAAGCCTAGGGTTTGTAACGCATGATTTATACCAACTAATCCAATTGACAAACCCTTAATCCTCTGTTAAAGAATTCCTCATCCACTCATTAATCTCTGCTAAGGGAATTAGCTACTCATGGTATTCATAATCTCAATCTCAATTGAAATAAACATGTAATAAACACAATTAAATCTAAAGAGAAAAGAGATAACGAAATAATCTCGTTGATGTCGATAGAAGTGCAGAGTAGGAAATCTCTCGATTGGGATAATAAGAATCGTCGCTTGCAAATGAAAGTAAACTGAATAACTTTAATATTATAAAAAAGTCTTGGATCGAAATCGATTACAAGAGGAAGAACAAAGCGTTTCAGAAAAATAATAGGAAACTAAACCTAAATCCTACTCCTAAACTACAAGGGTTTTTGGATGCGTCTTAGATGACTCAGTTACATCAAACCCCTAAGGTTTTATTTATAGAAGTGCTAGTAGCCCAAATTAGGTCTTCAACACGTCCTAGGTCTTTGTATAAATTTAATTGTGTGGATAAAAATAGCCTTGAAATTCTTGGGCTCCACGTCAGTCCTATGTCACACCATACACAAGCTACGGTGTGACACGATAATGATTTGTGGCTTGGAAGTCCTTGTCATGCTTTCATGACTCGGAAAGCTTGTGCATCACTCATCCCAAGTTCCTACATCCATTGGGCCCTAAATTTAGCATCTTGCACACTTAATTACACAAATTAAAACTACCTAAGATCCGTGTCGGCCTAATAGATCACTAACACTCAAAATTGTGTAAAAAAACTTATTTTCTTAATATTTAATACTAAACTACTAAATACAAAAAATGCAATAATTAATAATAAAATGGATAGATAACAAGCTCGTTAAGTGCGGAGATATACCAAAATAACTTAAGTGTTTGCTTGCCCTTAAGCCAACTAAACAAACTAAAAACAAAATAAAAATAGAAAACAAAACAAATTGAAAATAAGAAATAAACATGCAAGAACAGAAAATTTAGTTGAGCTAACTTGATACAGGAAATTGGACAGAAACATATTAACAAAATAATGCAAATAAGCAAATAACTCTAGCATGATACACAATTGACTCACAATTTCTAAAATTGGACAGGTTAGTTCACTGAATTACAAAGCAAACAAATAAAAGAATATTAAGAATAGATATCCATCAAGACAAATATATAAATACACAATCATGTTCAAATGAATATAAGTGGTAAAAATATCAAAGCTTGGCACAATTTTCTCCACATAAAGTACTACCTAGGTCACATAGGACTTTTCGGCTTGTAACATTTTCCGACTTAGGTTGGTTTGAAACTAAAAAGAATAGGCTCGACAAATGGCCAAGCACGAAAGTAGTTTGGCACATTATATTGTCCTCTATACTTCCCCAAGTGTACATTTAGCTCACCACCTTATTTCTCCATTACTAGGGCCTAGTATAGTATTCACGAGTACCATCATTCTGAGCTCGTATTTTTCACAAATGTGAGCATACTTTTTTTTCCAACTCACTTTGCTTTTATTTTTCTATTTTTTTTCTTCGATATTTTCTCAATTGACATTTTTCTTTTCTTTTCTTCTAGAAGCTCAAAAATCTTATACTTACTATACCAAATTATTCCTTAGTTTCACTCTTTTTTTTATTTTTGAAGCCACCATGATGTATCTACCTAATCCCTCAATATTAATGGTCAAACGTCTAAATCCGTGAAAGGACCAAGAAATAAAGGATCAAATAAATTATTTATTAGGTTCATGGTTTCATTTCAAGTTCATCAAGAAAATGGGTTCAAGCTTCAAAATAGTTACTAAGGAAAATATTTACAAGATAACTTTTTGGCTCGAAAAATTGTCTACCAAACAATGCCTTAGTTCGTCCTTAGATAATTCCATACATGGACTAAATCAGCCAATTCTATCAATTTCTAAGCCTATAATTCAAGTAAACATGCATGCTATTTATATATTCATTTATCATGTGGTATACTTAACATTTTAAATCTATTCACGGTGTAATAAATTGAACCAATTAGTCTAAAAATTAGATAATTTAGAATCAATTATTATCAAGCTAAATTTACAGTTTATTCACAAAATCCTATTAACATGTTCCTAACCAATCACTTGGATTTCTACAAGCTCAAGCATAGGGAAAAACAATAATAAAAATTTAAAAACTACTAAAAACTAGAAAAACAAAATAAAATAGCAAAAAATTTAAAATTTTCCTAAGTCACCCCCACACTTTATTCGGCACATTGTCCCTAATGTGCAAAAAAATATAAAGGAAATATGTAACCCAATTGGCGTGATACGTGCAACTCAATTGGTAGGACTACTCCTTCCTGCGATATTGGCTCGAGTTTGTACTCCCATAAAAAATATAGGGTTCCTACAAAGAAAAACTAAACACAAACTATATATATGCCAAAATAAATCCTAACTAAATAAACCAAAACTAATATAAAAGTAAAATACAATGTCCAAATAAAAAATTGTTCAAAACTAGTCAAAATTAGGATTTGACTCTCCATAATCTTCTCCTTGCCCCTCTCTCGTCTCGCTAATGCTTTAGTAACCCGTCTTCCTGAAGTTTGGGTCGGACTGTGATGGCTCAAGTCACGGATCACCACGCCCTTAGCCGATGGGTGTTCTGGTCGAAACACCCACCCATAGTCTAGTGGCATGATCGGGGCCTCCTCCTCCTCCTCATTATCATCATCCTCTCCTCCATTGTCGTCGTCCTTCTCGTCTGACGGTAAGAATTTATCAAACATGTTTGAGAGTGGAGTTGGCGTCGGTCATCCATTTTGTTGCTCAAGGCGAATCAAAATATCACCCATGTCTTGCATCTAATGTGTTTTCCATATAGAAATGGGAATGTCCATTAATCCCGTCTTCTGTGACTTTTATACTTTAGTCTTTCTCTCCTTTGAGGATCCCTTTTATGCTATGTCCTTTGTCTGGCTTCCTGATTTTTCTTTCATTGGAGCTTTACGAACTGGTCGTACATGTTGTCTCCAATCATGCTCCTCATCTATTTCAAACCATTCTCTATGATTAATTCTTCCATCTATTCCATGTTGTTTATGAAAGCCATGAGGACCTAATCCTTCTATGGGGGATTAGTGAGTGGGAGCATGATCTCTTAATTGTTTTGAAGGGTTACTCATCGAATTAACTGTTTAGGAAAGGAAGAACATGAAACTAACCCTAGCCCAAAACTGGTATTGCCCATTCGTGAACACCTTTACCCCAAGCCAGTCTGGATTGTGAGGTCAAAAGATAAGTAGTCCTTGTTGACTCATTATGTTAGTGGAAGATCGAAAGACCCTGCTAGGGTAGCGACTAGTTGGTTGACGAGGGAATCGAGACGACAGTTGATTGGGATTGCTGAAGCGAGCTAATCACCCATCTTCAGATTTTATTCACTTTATTCTTTATATCTCTTGAAATTCAATTCTTTTATGTTATTTTATTTTATTTAAAAAACCCTAAAACTATCTCTTATTTTACTTTCGTGCTATAATTGATTTAAAAGCATTAATTAGATCTTGAAGTGTTTAGATTAAGATTTCTTTAGTAATCGCCTCCCTTGGGTACGATCCTCGGAGTACTCACCTACTTCTTTGTAAAATCTATATTTCAACTCAACCCGTATACTTGCAGATACCGTCTCATAATTCTTTATTTTATTGCAATGTTTACACTCTGGACTTTGGTATGTCCAAAGGCGGTCACCGCTCCCTCTTAATGTATGAGTGCATTCAGCTTTTCTAATGTCTTTTGATCTGTTGTAATACGGTGTAGCAGATTAAACAAGTTTTTTCACTTGAAGAGCTTAAATACAAGTATTTTCATTATGCTTTAGTTAAGCCTTCATAGTTTAGTTTAAATTCAATAAATAGTATATTTTGAGTCATTTATAGGAGACCATCTGAGGGCGTATAAAATCAATAATGATTGTTATGTTACAACACGGGATGTTCAATGTCACATGATAATGACCAGAATACAAAAATCTCGAGATAGCCTTCGGTGTTGTGACATAACCATGGGATGTCACGACACAGGCACTAGGGTGTCGTGACATCGATCCTATACGAGAAATACTTACGAGCCAAGGGCGTTTTTGTCTGCACAATCAAAAGTTAAACACAATAGTGTTAGTTGATCTAGGGTTGAGGACAAAGACAACTCTAACTCTATAAATAAGCTCTTAAACAATTTTTAAAGACAACTTTTGATATTCTAAGTTTCTTTTTTGTAAATATAGTCTTTAGTTTTGCCTTTCTTTTAGGCTTTAGGTTTATCTTAGTTCTTTTCTATTTTGGGTTACTTGGAGAAGCTGATTTGTAGATTTGAACCAAATCTTGTGGATTCCACGCTTACATTAATCAATACAATTCAGGATTCTCTAAACCTTACTCTTTATTTATTCTTTATGCCTATATTATTTGTCAAGTTTATTGTGTTTATAAGATCCATGAGAAACTAATCCTCTTATAGGAGATTAGCGAGTGGATGTGTGACTAATTGATTACTATGTAGGGTTTTCTTAATGGATCAACTGTTTGGGAGAGGAAGAACTTAGACCCTAGGCTTGACGATCATAGGAAGTCATTTAGGTAGGAATTAACCCAAAATTGGTATGGCCTATCCATGAACACCTTAACCCCAAACCGGTCTGGACTGTAAGGTCGAGAGATAAGTAGTTCTGACTAACTCATTAGTTTAGTGGAAGATCGAGTGATCCTACTAGCTTAATGACTAGCTGATTGAATAGAAACCCAAAATAGGAATTAGTTATGACCACCAAAGCAAGCTAATCACCCATAGCTAGATTTGACGGAGTTTATAATTTTTTTTTTGAAGTTCTTTCCATTTATGTTATTTTGTTCTTTTATTTATAAAACCCCAAAAACTTTTATTTATATTTTATGATAATATGATTTATTTAAATTACTAATTAGATCTATTTGTGTTTGGTTTAGAATTAATTTAGTACTTGCCTCCATTGGGTACAGTCCTCAGAGTACTTACCTACTTCGTTGTAACATATTACAACCTGACTTGTATACTTGCAGACACCGCTTATTTTATATATTTTGTGCAGTATTCTCACTCTAGATGTTAGTACGTTCGGAGGTGATCAAGTTGTTGGCATCATTGCTAGGGAGGCAACGTCACTAGATTAATTTTTGTCTTTACATTTAATAAGATAATTAAGAAACATTTAAATTATACATATGAGTTTTATTTTATTTTTACAAACATCTTTTATTTCTTTTCTGATTTCAGTGTATGACTCATAGTAAGGGAACGCCTATAAAGCTAGTGATTGATCTAGAAAAAATAATTCGTAGGAATTGTTGACAACAACAATAACAGATGCATAACCCACCACCTGCTATAGGAAATCTACCACCACGAGACAACCTATTGTTTGATGAAATTAACAATAATAACCCAGAAGAATTACCACCATCACCACAGCTACCCATAAATATACCTATGGCATGTAACAAAAAAACCTTGAGGGATTACGCGTTACCAATTCTAGAGATGGTTCAAAGGAGTATAACAAGGCTAGCCATCACGGCTAATAATTTTGAGATCAAACCAGTAATGAACCAGGTGATCCAGAATATTTTGCAGTTTAGAAGCACAATGACGGAGGATGTTATTCATCTTTGTGATACTTTTAAATATAATGTGGTCATTCATGATGCTATTCATCTTCGTTTGTTCCCCTTCTCCATAATTGATAACGCTTTCTCTTAGTTAGACTCCCAGGCACCAAGATCTATTACGACATGGAATGAACTCGTAGGAAAATTTCTAGAAAAGTTTTTTCCTATCAGCAAGACGGTCCAACTGAGAAGAGAGATTGCAATGTTCAAATAATTAGAAGCAGAAGGTTTTCATGAAGCCTGAAAGCATTTTAAAACGCTGATCCAGATATGTCCACACCATGGATTACTCGAGTGGCTACGACTGTAAATGTTCTACAACGGGTTGAATGCACACGCGCGTTCAGGACTAGATGGAGTCGCATGAGGAGCCCTAATGAATAAAACATACGACGATGTGTATAAATTGATAGAAAATATGGCGATGAACTCCTGCAATGGTCAACTAAGCACTATACATACAACCAGAAACCATCTACGGTAAAAGTTATCTAGAAGGATGATAGATACGAATAGATTGTAGAAAAAGTTAACCGTATAGAGTACTCAACCAATGCATCATCAATGTATGAGGGATATAAACCATTCTTCTATTACATCAATAATCCCATCGAGAATATGAACTACATCGGGAATAGGGGTGGAAACCCTTATTCAAATACATATAATCCCAGATGGAGAGACTACATGAACCTGGGATGGGGAGGAAACCAAGGAGGAGGTAGTAGTTCTAACCAACCTAAAAATGCTAACTACCAACCTTCTTATTTATAGACGCTTTAAGAAATGGTCAACTCAAATGACCATACTATATGAGGTCAACACCTGGATCGGATCAAGAGGGAGATGCAGTCAATGAGAACTGAAGTAAAAGAAGTAATGTTTGAGTGCACTAATACAACAAAAACATTGACTAAGTTTAAAGATCAGATGAGCCATTTGTTGAGTATGATGAGAGATATAAAACGACAAATTGGCATCAGAATCCCAGTAATACAGAAAATAATCCTTGGAGAGAGGGGAAGGAGCAAGTGAAAGTAATCACGCTCCATTCTGGCAAAGTACTAAGTAGCCTGGAAAAACCAACTCAAGAGAAAAATAAGAAAGATTTCGAAGATCTTCAAGAAAACCCTCAAGGATCTAATACTGAACTGAAACCTAAAAAAGTAGTCAAGCCAACAGTTGAGTCAAAAGATAAGCTAATAGAAGAATCTGCATTGTCAATGGTACCATTCCCTTCAAGGTTGGAAGAGAAACAAAGACGAGATGCGGTAGAATTTGTAAGTTTTCTAAACTTATTTAATTCCCTAAATCTTAAAATACCTCTAATTGACTTAATTGAGAAAGTCCCTAAGTACACCAAATACTTAAAAAAATTTTATGCCTAAGCGTAAGAAAGTAAAAACAATAGAGCAAGTTAACATAAGTGCCTCATGTAGTGCAATTATTTCAAAACATATCCCTCCAAAACTAAAAGACCCGAGGAGTTTTACGATACCTATAAAGATAGGGGACATCCATTGTAGTAAGGCTCTATGTGATTTAGGAGCCAACATTAATTTGATGCCCCTACCTATTTATGAAAACCTTAGGTTAGGGAATCTCAAAGATACATAGATCACACTATAATTAGATGATAGGTGTCGAAACCATTTCTATTTTTTTTTTTAAAAAACCAAAAATTAGTTGTCGATTAAAAGTGGAAAAATTTGGGAGTCGCCACCAATCTTTTATTAAGGTGTGATTGGGTCACCTAAAAATAACTTTGGTCTACGAATTTTAGAAAAATGGGTTCGGGAGTCAGTTACGTACGAGGAAGGATTAGCACCCTCGTAACGCCCAAAAATTGGTACCTAGTTAATTAATTAATGTCATAATGTCGAAAATTTGAAAAATATAATCCTTAGACAAAACTTAAAAACGTTATGTATTAAGACCCTTATCATTTCAGAGAAAGAAAATGCCACACCCAATGCGTTAGGGCACGACATTCTAATTTCCTCAAAAATGAATTAGGCCAGAATACTCGTATAATAAAATTTTAAAAGAATATCCATTTATTCAAGATTTAAGAAATCGCGGCCCAATACGTTAGGGCACAATTCCTCCAAAATCCCAAACTCGGAATCTTTCCTTTATTATTTTTTAGAAGAAATCTTCATTTCGAGAAATCAATGCGTCACATCCAATACGTCAGGACACAACGTGTTGAATTCCCAATAATGAGTTCTTATTTTTGATTAAAGAGAAATGCTCGATTGTTATACGTTAGGGCTCAATTTCCTTGAAAATCCTAAATACAAGCATTATCTCAATTTTGAAAAGTTTGAAATCGAGTAAAAAAATAATGTGATGCTACATTAAATATACAATGCAATAATAAATATTACTATAGCATAGAAATAGATGAAATTAATGTACATAAAACATGTAAAGTATCAAACTAACCAAATACAAAAAGAAAACATGGATCAATATACAAATAAAGGAAATAAACAAAAATATATATAATGAAATAAGTACAAAATATATACATGAAAATTAAAAGACATTCACATAATTTACATATGAAATTTTAGATTAAAATTAATAGAAGCAAAATATATAATGCATTAGGAAAATAAAATAAAAATAAAAATTATAAAGTAGGTGTTAAAATACATATATTTGAGTATAAGAAAATATATATATACATGTATATATAAATATAAATATAAAGATATTTTTTAAAAATTTAAATACTTATACGTACACATGAATATACTAACATAAATAAGTACACATATACAAATATATATATATATATAAAATAATAATTATATTATATTAAATAAAAATGCGTATACAAGAAAAATATGTTCATAAAAATAAAATACATATATATACATTAAAAAATTACATACGAGAATTAAAAGGGATAATAATATTAATAATAATTACATTATTAATTAATTAATTAATGAAAAAATGAAGAAAATAGAATAAAAAACCTAGATTGAATTGTAAAAACAAAAAAAACTGGGGCAAATTCGTGAATAATTGAAGATTGGAGGACCCTATTGAACACGCTAATAATTTAGAGGGGTTGGAAGGGCAATTTCCCCTTCTCCTCTAAACGGCGTCATTCCATCGGGACGAAATTGCAATTGAAAAGAAATAAGGGGTAAATTTAAAAATGAAGAAAACTTAATTAAAAATATATTAAAAGGTGGAGGGGCCAAAAACGCAATTTGCCCCTCCGCTCAAAAAGCGCGGACCCTAGGTTGGGTCGGGTCGGACTCGGGTCGCCCTATGCCCCAAAACGACGCCGTTTTGAAGGGCTATTTAAGCCATTAACTTCTGAAAAAAATCATTTTAAGCCCCATTCAAAAAAAACAAAAAAACACTTTGAAGAGCTCCCCTCCTCCGAGTAGTCCGGCCTCCAGTCTGACCATCGGCCGATCACCAGCCATTGCGCTGGTCGCCAATCTCTGGCACAGCCCCGCCTTATGCGGTGGCCGAAAGAGGGAAAAATCCCCCTTTTTGGCCTTCTCGACCACTCTAAGCCCGATTCCAAGTTCGAATCTTCCAAAAAATCCATAAAAAGCCTCAAAAATGTCAAGAAACCTTTCAGTTTCTGGCCACCGATCCTCGAGGGTGGCTCCCTCGACCGTTTCAGAAGCAAACAGGTCGTTTCTTTCCCTTTATTATTTATTTTATTTATTTTACGAATGAAGAAAGAAAAAAAGTAGATTAAAATAAAACAAATAAAAAAGGCTATAAAAAGAAACCTTTAAACTAATCTTTGCTTTGTATTGAGTTCTCTGTTTTTGATTGAAAGTAGTTCTTTTTTTATTGATTTCCAATTTGGATCCTGATTACAGTGTGTTCAATGGCTTCTTATAGCCACAATAATAAAAGAAATAAAGGAACAAATCTCCTTCCAATTTGATTTGCCAATCTTTGATTCCCTTTCCATTTTTGTGTTTGCAGATGAAGATTCGGCTGCGGCGGGCTAGGTGGTTGCGGCGCAAATGGTTAGAAACCCTAGGGTTTCTGTCATCCTTTTTTGGGCCACTGTATTTGGGCCTTCATTTAATTTTATTTTGGGCCGTATGTAATTGGGCCACTGATTAGGCCTCATAGACTCGTTTGTAATCCAAAATTTAGTCCCGGGAAAGATCGCGCATTTACAGCTGCCCCTCTTTGCTCGTTATCGTGTAACAAGGACAGAGCAAAGATTTTAAAAATGCTCAATTTTGCTCGGTCGTATTGGACTTTACTACTCCTCTTTTTCAAGTAGCCTCATTCCTTCCTACTGCATCTTCGGAGGTATCAGAACTAATGCTCCAATATACTTCACTGCAACTTCATAGCTTCAACATGATCTGTTGTCACTTAAAGATGAATTTGATGTGATCTGCTCTGCTGCAACTTCAGAGAGATAAGACTTCCTTACTTAGTCTGCTCCACTGCAACTTCAGGGAGATAAGACTAGATGCGATCTGCTCTCTGCAACTTCAGAGAGATAAGATCCAAGGTTTTAATCCACTCCACTGTAACTTCAGAGAGATAAGACCATCGGCTTTAACCTGCTCCACTGCAACATCAGGGAGATACGATTTGCCATCTTTAGTCTGCCTCACTGCAACTTCAGGAGGATAAGGCTTGCTTACTTAGTCTGCTCCACTGCAACTTCAGGGAGATAAGACTACATGCGATCTGCTCTCTGCAACTTCAGATAGATAAGATCCAAGGTTTTAACCCGCTCCACTACAACTTCAAGGAGATAGGATTATCGGCTTTAATCTACTCCACTGCAACTTCAGGGAGATAAGATTTGCCATCGTCAGTCTGCCTCACTGCATCTTCAGGAAGATAAGACTTGCTTATTTAGTCTACCCCACTGCAACTTCAAGGAGATAAGACTAGATGCGATCTGCTCTCTGCAACTTCAGAGAGATAAGATCCAAGGTTTTAATCTGATCCACTGCAACTTCAGGGAGATAGGATTATCGGCTTTAATCTGCTCCACTACAACTTCAGGGAGATAAGATTTGCCATCTTCAGTCTGCCTCACTGCAACTTCAGGAGGATAAGACTTGCTTACTTAGTCTGCTCCACTGCAACTTCAAGGAGATAAGACTAGATGCGATCTGCTCTCTGCAACTTCAGAGAGATAAGATCTGTGATTTTAATCCGCTCCACTGCAACTTCAGGGAGATAGGATTACTGGCTACCGATCTGTTCTCTAGGGAACATGACCTGTAAAAATCTATTCTATGAACTTAATTATGTCTAGTGATTAGGATGTTATGATCAAAATGAATTCAATGCTCCTAACTAGACATGTATGAATGACATTTGAATGAATGCAGAATGTCATTTTCTAAGAATTATCACTCAAGTTACCATTTAAAGTTTATTAAGGTTTTTATTGCTGACGCCCTCTGCTTGGCTGTTATCTCCAAATAAACACTTAATCAAATTGCCCTCATTGTGAACTTCAAAACTCAATCCATTAGGACGCAGAATTTGACCATCCTTCTTCACTGTGACCCAATGGTAGGAAAATTTGACTCTTCTCAGTCCTTGTAGATCATGAAACTCTTTTGCACCAATCCCAAGGTGTCATACCAAATGCACAAATGAAGAGTTTTCCCTCTAGAGGGAATTTCTTCCTACTCCTTGGTAATTGAAGCTTTGTCACCAATCAAGACTTCTTGTCATCTCATTCAGTATTTAGACAAAAAAATTCTGAAAGAACAGTCTTAATTTAGTATTTTTCCTTCTTAGACTTTTAAACCTGGTGTGTTCTAAACAAACAGTCCTGCTTTTGGTTACTAAACTATTTAGAAATTCCAAGAGTAATATGCAAAACTTCTTTTGTGAAAGTTTTTTAGTCCATTAATCATTATTCTAATGCAACATGCTTGCTCAAATATTAAAATATTGATTAATTCAAGGCATAACTCGAATAATAGAAAATGAATTTATTGATAGCAAGTGTCTTGAAAAGAAAAAGTATTCAGGAATATCGGAGAATGAAGTATTTACAAGAAAAAAACAAACTCAGTACAAGTTATATGAAGACTAGGTGCCTTGGATATCGCCGCTTGAACTTCTCCGCGCAAACCAAGAACCATCCTGAATTTAACATGTATTCAGAGGATTTACAGCACTTTGTCGATGCCCCCAAAACGTCGTCTATCCTTTCCTTGTTGATTTAAGTGTAGCAGGATCACCATATACCCCAATCTGACAGTGTTTGAGCCGTCCTTTTCGGGTTTTCAACTCAAACCCCCTTTGGTCTCAAGGCGCCCTTTTCGGGTTTTCACCTTTACCTCTCCATTTTTTTTAGGAAATCAGAGCGCCCTTCGTGGGTTTTCACTTTGACTCCTTCCTTGCTTTAAGTGAAATATTTCTTAACCGAATCTGAATTTACAGGATTCGAAAGATTTTTGCCATCCATTTCACTCAAAATCAAAGCGCCTCCAGAAAAAGCCTTTTTCACAACATAAGGTCCTTCCCAGTTCGGCATCCAGTTCCCTCTGAAATCTTTTTGTAAAGGGAGGATCTTTTTCAAAACCAAATCCCCTTCATGAAATTCTCTGGGACGAACTTTCTTATTATAAGCTTGCATCATTCGCTTCTGATACATTTGACCAAGACAAATAGCTTTTAGTCTTTTCTCTTCAATCAGGTTCAACTGATCATACCGAGATTGGATCCATTCGGCCTCATCCAACTTTAGCTCAGCCAATACCCGGAGAGAAGGAATTTCAACTTCAATGGGTAAAATTGCCTCCATTCCATAAACCAAAGAAAAAGGTGTTGCCCCAGTAGAAGTCCTGATAGATGTTCGGTAAGCAAAAAGAGCAAATGGTAACTTCTCATGCCAATCTTTGTAACTTTCAGCCATTTTCGCCATAATTTTCTTGATATTTTTGTTGGCCGCCTCCACTGCACCATTCATTTTTGGGCGATACGGTGATGAATTATGGTGTCTAATGTTGAACTGACTGCAGACTTTCGCTATTGTGCTATTATTCAGATTCCACGCATTGTCAGATATGATTCTTTCAGGCATTCCATATCGACATATAATCTCTTTCTTCAAAAACTTACTGACTGCTGACTTCGTGACATTAGCATATGAGGCTGCTTCTACCCACTTAGTGAAATAGTTAATAACCAAAAAAATGAAACGATGTCCATTAGAAGCCTTCGGTGATATTGGTCCAATGACGTCCATACCCCACATGGAGAAAGGCCATCGAGAAGTCATAACATGAAGAGGAGAAGGAGGCGCGTGCATTTTATCCCCGTAAATTTGGCATTTATGGCATTTCTTGGCATGATTGATGCAATCTCTTTCCATGGTGGACCAGTAATATCCAAATCTCATGATCTGTCTAGCCATTGTGAATCCATTGGCGTGCGTTCCACAAACACCCTCATGGACTTCTTCTAGAATTTTCTTAGCCTCTACAGCGTCCACGCATCTCAACAGTACTTGATCCTTTCCCCTTTTGTATAGGATCTCTCCATCTAGGACATAATCAATAGCTAATCTCCTCAATGTCCTCTTACCATTCTCCGTTGTCTGATCAGGATATTCGCGATTTTTCACATATAGTAATATATCTTGTTACCAGGGACGATTATCATTCTCTATTTCTTCCATATTGTAACAGGGGGCTGGGATCTCATAAATACTAATTTGAATGGGCTTCATGTCCTCTAACTGATTCAGTTTAATCATGGAAGCTAAAGTAGCAAGAGCGTCAGCCATCTAATTTTCTTCCTGTGGGAGATAACAAAAGGTAATGTTGTCAAACTCTTCGATCAATTCCAGAACCAATCTCCGATAACGGATCAACTTAGGATCTTTTGTCTCCCATTCCCCTCTTAGTTGGTATATTACCAATGCTGAGTCTCCGTACACTTCTAATGCCTTGATTTTCTGCCCTATGGCTGCATGTATACCCATGATGCAAGCTTCATACTCAGCCATGTTATTAGTGCAATCAAAGTCCAATTTACTGGTGAAAGGATGATAATCTCCATTCGGAGACACCAGGACTGCCCCAATCCCATTGCCTAATGCATTCGATGCTCCGTCAATGTTTAATCTCCAAGAATGATTTTCTTGGGGATCCTCTTTAGCATTTGCCACATACATCAAATCTTCATTCGGAAAATCAAAGTCTAGAGGCTCATAATCTTTTAGAGCTCTGCTAGCCAAGAAATCTGCTATCGCACTCCCTTTGATGGCCTTTTGGCTTACATATACTATATCAAACTCGGAAAGCAAGATTTGTCATCTAGCCATTCTTCCCGTCAACGCCATTGATTCCATCATATACTTTAAAGGGTCTAATTTTGACATTAGCCAAGTCGTGTGATAGAGTAAGTATTTCCTCAACCTATTGGTTGTCCAAATCAAGGCGCAACATAGTTTTTTGATAGGTTAGTGAATTTCTTACTGAGATAGTATATCACCTTTTCCTTCTTTCCAGTCGCGTCATGTTGACCCAGCACGCATCCCACGGAGTTATCAAACACCGTCAAATACAAAATCAAGGGTCTATTTGGGCTAGGTGGTGACAACACTGGAGTATTGGATAAGTATTGCTTTATCTTTTCAAAGGCTTTCTGGCATTCTTCATTCCAGATATCAGGATTATGTTTCTTCAAAAGGCGAAATATGGGATCACATTTCTCAGTCAACTGTGAAATGAACCGAGCAATGTAATTCAGCCTTCCTAAGAAACCTCGAACTTCTTTCTGAGTACGTGGTGGTGGTAAATCTCGTATTGCCTTGACTTTTTCTGGGTCAATCTCGATTCCTCTTTCACTGACAATGAAGCCCAACAACTTTCCTGACCTAGTTCCAAAAGTGCATTTTGTTGGGTTGAGTTTGAGCTGAAACCTTCTTAGTCTTAAGAACAATTTTCTCAAGACCTGCACATGCTTATCCTCTGTTATGGATTTGGCAATCATATCATCAATATAAACCTCAATCTCTTTATGCATCATGTCGTGGAACAAGGCTACCACGGCACTCTGATATGTTGCTCCGGCATTATTTAATCTGAATGGCATTACTTTGTAGCAAAATGTTCCCCACAAAGTAATATATGTAGTCTTTCACATATCTTCAGGGTGTATCTTTATCTGATTGTATCCTGAGAAACCATCCATGAAGGAAAACAATTAATATCCTGCCGTATTGTCAACCAAAGTATCGATATGCGGCAGTGGGAAATTATCTTTTGGGCTTGCTTTGTTCAGATATCTGTAATCCACGCACATTCATACTTTTCCATCTTTTTTAGGAATTGGAACAATGTTGGCTACCCATTCAGAACATTTGACCTCTTGTGAAGCCCCGCATCAAACTGTTTCTTGACTTCCTCCTTTATTTTAAGCATAATATCGGGCCTCATTCTTCTCAGTTTCCGTTGAACTGGCTTACAATCCTCCCTTATAGGTAGGCGATGTACCACAATGTCAGTGCTCAATCCAGGCATATCCTGGTATGACCATGCGAAGACGTCTTTGAACTCTCGGAGTAATTCAATGAGGTTTCGTCTTGTCTTTGCAGAAATCTCAGTTCCAATTTTCACCTATTTTCCTTCTTCCAGACTCACAACTTCTACTGATTCTTTGTGAGGTAGGATTTGTTTTTCCTCTTGTTCTACCATCCTGAACAAGTCCAGAGATAAACCACAATCTTCATCACCTTTAAAATCGTGCGATCCCTCTAAACACATGTTTCGTTCAAAAGGACACTCTGAGTTCGTAGCGGCATCATTCACGTCGTTGATATACAGGGACCTAATATGGTTACAAAAGAATGTATGAATCTATGTACAATTACTTGTGCAATGATTATAAATGAAAGAATATATTTACTTGTATGGAAATAATGAAAGAACATTTGCTCGAAACGATTGCAAAGATGTTTTATTAAAATAATGATATTCAAACATAAGCCTGTTTCACAAAAGAGTTCTTGTTATTTCTAGGCTAAAACAACAAGTTTGTTCTAAATATTACTCTGAGACAGTTCTAAAGACTTTGGGTATTTCTTCCGCAGTCCAATTGTCTAGAACACTCCCAGGCTCATAAGGACGAATATCTAACCAGCTGCTCTCTTCATTCGCATGCTCATGAATGGCATTGATGTGCATATTTCCCAATGTCTCTTCAATTCTTTCCTCAACCAGTATCTTTCTCTCAGCATGAATAACTCCTCCAGATACAAAGGTTTTGGATACATGTGGAATTATTATTGGCTCCCATTTGGTTTCCTCCCCACTTAGACGCGCCCTTCTTCTTTCCTGTCATTTTTCTAGCTCATTCTTTCTCTGTCCTCTGTCTGGCTTGTATCCTAAGCCAAAGTGACCTTGCTTCCCTTTCAGTACTGGCACCTCAATCCTCCCTTGAAGATATCTTCCCAGCCCTTTTCCAGGTAAAGCTCATTTTCCTACCAACAACTACAAACTCATCTCTGTAGTTTTGGATAATTTAGGCACAAAAATTTTGCTTCCTTCAGGAACAAATACCAAGTTTACAAAATCCAAAGATCGAAATGAGCATTCTACTAACTCATCATTAGTCTCCACGTACAGCATCTTATTGGATACAGCTGCTATTATATCCTCTTCAGCGTTGATTGTCACTAGCCGACCTTCTGACACTAACTTCAGTTTCTGATGTAATGATGACGACACTGCCCCTGCCAAATGTATCCATGGTCTTCCTAATAAACAATTGTAGGAAGGTTTGATATCACAATAATATCTACCTCACAAACTGTTGGGCCAATTAGTAGGGGTATCTCAATTCTTCCCATGACCTTTCTTTCTGTACTGTCAAACGCCCTCACCATATTTTGGCATGTTTTCATGTACGAACTGTCTATGGGAAGCCTGTTGAGTGTGAATAATGGCAACACGTTTAAAGCTGATCCATTGTCAATCAACACTCCTCGCAAAATATGCCCCTTGCATCGTGCAGTGATATGCAAAGCCTTAGTAAATCCCACGCCTCAGGAGGTATTTCATCATCATTGAAGAATATGAAATTATCAGCACTGATATTATTGACCAACCAATCTAACTTGCTGACAGAAATATCATCGGCCACATAGGTCTCATTTAACATCCTCATCAACACACTTCGGTGTACTTTTGAGTTCAAGAGCAAGGTTAGTACGGATATGCGAGCTAGTTGTTTATGCAACTGTTCGACAACATTGTACTCGATGTGCTTCAAGATTTTAAGGAATTTCACGGCTTCTTCCTCCTTCACTGGCTCATTGATAGACAACACAGGCTTAGCTATTTCCTGGTCCTTTGTACGGATATGTTCTGGACCGGCACTCACATCCTGGTCCTTTGTAGTCTCCATTCCAAGGACAGTTGTATTGCACTCATAGTTCCACGGAACCTTCCTACTATTTTGGTAAGAAAAGGTTACAGGTTTCTTTATTATGATTCTTGGCATTACTGGCGCTCTCACTTCATCATTCATTGGCCGCCGCGAGATGATGACTACAGGCTGAGTTACTCTTAGAACCTTTACGGATTCGGATGTGCAAATATTCCCCTCCTCCTTAGCTTCTTCATAAAACTCCATTTCCTTATTATCCATCAGGCCTTGAACCAAGGCTCTGAATTCTGTGCATTCTTGAATCTCATGTCCCTCCTCATGATGGAACTCACAATAGTTTTCCTTCTCTTCAAAGCTTCTTTCTGAATCCACTACCAGCAACCCTCTTTCTACCATCTTCTTCCAGATCCATCTTAAAGGAATCTTAACTTATGCGATATCCTATTTAATTTTCCTACCCATGTTACCTCCTATCATGTTCACTCCATTTTCATTATGATTAGGTAACGGATTCTCTGTACTGGGCGAATCATCCACTTTAACAACACTTATGCTTATGAGTCTTTCTACCAGCTTCTTGAACGTCGTACAATGTTCTATAGAATACCCCACGATTCTTCCGTGATAATCACATTGTACGTTTGCATCATACCACTTGGGGTACGGAGGCTGCAGAGGTTTCAAGTGGTAAGGGGAAACCACATGTGCATTGAATAGATTCTGATATAATTCCCTATACGACATTGGAATCAGCGTAAATTGAGGCTTCTCCGTATTTTACCTTGTGTCGGATCCTCGTTTTGATGATCCTTGTTGGTTAATAGACACTTTTCCCGGTTGATTCACCGTAATCGTCTTTGAATATGAACTTGTATTGTTGACCTCATTTTCCTTCTTCTTCGAGGCTGACCTTCTACTACTTTCTCCCGCATCTATCTTCCCGCTTCTGATAGCATTTTCTATCATTTCGCCATTCATAACTATGTCAGAAAAGCTTTTAGTAGCACTTTCTAACATATGTGTAATAAATGGGGCCTTCAAGGTGTTAACGAAAAGCATCGTCATCTCTCTTTCTAGAAGAGATGGCTGAACTTGTACGGCAACCTCCCTCTATCTCTGTGCTTATTGCCTAAAACTTTCACCACATTTCTTTTCCATATTCTGCAGAGTGATCCTATCAAGTACCATGTCAGTCACATGGCTGTACTGCTTTATGAACGCCTGTGCCAGATCTCTCCATGAATTAATCTGGGTACGGTTCAATCGATTGTACCACTTGGATGCTGCCCCTATGAGGCTATCCTAGAAGCAATGTATCAAGAGTTAGTAATTATTGACATAACCGGTCATTCGTCTGTAGAACATGGTAATATGAGCTTCGGGGCTACTAGTTCCATTGTACTTCTCAAACTCTGGCATTTTGAACTTGTAATGGAGTACTAAATCCGGGACCAGGCTCAATTCTTTAGCATCCATCCCATAGTAGCTCTTCGCACATTTCATCGCTCTAAATTTCTCTTCCAGCCATTCGTACTTCTCCTCTAACTATTTTGGCAACTCATCATTCATTTTCTCATTTCTAGCCGTCTCATCGCAATCAGGGATAGTAGGATGAACAAGGTTGGCTCCGGGGTTAGAGCCTAATCCTGTCTGAAGATTCATTAGCATTGCAGCGTCGCCCTGAAATTGCTGAGGATTAATGGTAACAGAGGTCCTACGCGGGTATATCTCAACTTGATGGGGGGTAAAGTCTGGAGGATAGACAGGTCTCTCATTGTCTCCTTCTTCAACATTAAGCACAGAGCCTTTTCCTTTACCAGTTCCCTTGTTGAACCATTGAGTTAACTGAGCCATCATACTCCCTTGAGATTCCATCATTTTGTCTATCATTTTTTGCTGCTCATTCATTTGCTTTTGAAGCTGCTCCTGCATTTCCTTTTGGGACTGTTCTAGCCTTTCCATCCTTTGATCCATATCATTAGTTTTTGATCGAGTACCGTAGCGGTGTTTAGTAGGCTGGTTGGTTTCCAGATTAACTGAGGAGTAATTTAAATTAATTAGAATCTTTTAATATTTTCAAATGCATATGAAGTAATGCAATGCATGAATGCAAAAAGACGCCAATTTTGATTCAATTCCATTTAAGAAAACTTTACTAGAAAACAAATTTCTTTACATAAAGTGAATTACAAATAAAGCTTTGCCCTATTGCTCAGCATTCTAATCTTCCTAAGTAACACAGCTAACTCTTGCCCCCGATCTGATTCTAATTCATACTTCACACTCAGCATGTCTGCTTGTACTGCCAAAGCTTGTACATGATCAGCTACTTCTCAGATCTGGACCACAGCTTCCTCCATAATATGATCTCTGCTCCTAACTTGGTTCTGAAAGTAGTGTAGCTGTTCCTTATTACGATTTTCATTTACTTCCAAGTGCTTGATCCGGTTTCCACAATTTTGCAACGTCGTTTCTAGCTCTTCGATTCTTTGCTTCATTTCTTCAATCTTGCTCAAGCTTGCTTTCAACTCTATTGCGGAATTTCGATTTCGATACTGACGAAGAGATCCTTCCAACAGGATCACCCTATCCTTTAACTCGCCCTTTTCCTTTTGGCTTTCTGACAAACTCTTTTCTAAAGCCTCGTTTCGCCTCTGCATTTCTTGGAATTTCTGTTCCCATCTATCGGCTTTGTCCTTTTCTTCTCAAATTTTTGCTCGCCACTGTTCTAACCTTTTTCCCTATCCGGCAGTTCTCATTGACAGACGCAACTTTTTATAATCCGTCTTCAGACTACCCAACTCCTCCTCAGCCTTATTTTTCTCTTTCCTTAATGTCTCAGTTTCAAGCTTCTGAACGTCTACGTCCAATCTCAAGTTCGTCTTTTCTTCCTCCATTTACTCTATCTTCTTTTCTAAATCCGCATTTCTTCTCTCAAAATCTCGTCTTATGATTTCCAACTCAGAAGGAATAACTCACAAATGCTCCTCTATTGGCTGGCGACCTTCTTGATTTACCTTGGGTATATTATCGTTGATTCTCCTACCCTACCATTCATTATACTCAGGAGTTGTCATCGGACCCACAGCTAACCCCTTCATTCGGCAGGTCTGTTTCCATGCGCTAAACATCTCCTGAATCTTCTTTCTATAACCATCATCTTTGTATGAAAATTCACAATCAGCTATCCCTTGGGTCGCAGGTATAAATTGTCTTGACCTATACTGTCTCAGCACCAACAACGGGGAATATCCACTAGCTCCCCAAATCCCAAGTAGTGGAACCCAATCGAAATTACCACACCTATACAGGATCTCGTCTGGAAGTAACCAATGAGCTCTCCACTCAACATCTTCCTCCTGAAGACTTTGAAGAATCGCCATCCACTTCTCCTCTGAAATGTCGTCCCTCCTCAGCGTAGCTACTATCTCTTTTAGTGGTGAATAATTTTCAGATAAAACCCGATACGAAACCTTATCCACCCTCCAAAAGTGACTGTGAAACCATACAAGTAGAAGCTATGCACATCCAATAAATCTGCCCTCACCTGTTTTTCGGCATGCACTCAATGACATGAAGGTTTCTCCCAAAATTGCCAGAATCGGTGTGACCTTCTTATCAAGTCGGTCAAATAAATCGGTGACTGCTACATCCACATGCCCCAAGGCCTTGGGGAAGACAACCAAGCCATATATACTTAAAGCAAAGACATCTAACCTCTTTCTCACATCTGGATGTGTTAGAATTGCATCTATCAAACTTCTCCAAGGAACGCATTTACTATCCCCCTTTTACTTAATCCGTGCAGCAACCCACTGCTCACTCATCCCTGTTATACCTATCAGCTTCTTTGAAAAGGTTGGCACATTTACCGCTCTCGAGTAGACCCTGTCCACTTGAAACTTTGAACATCGGAGTAAAGCCACATATTCTTCTATCGTAGGCACCAAATCAACATTCCCAAATGTGAAGCAACTGTAAGCAGGATTCCAAAACTGGGCGAGGGCTCGAAACAAATGCTTGTCTACCTTCACATCAAGCAAATAAGGCAAATCCCCATAATTGTCATAAAATAACTGTCTAACCTCATTATTCCACTGATCCCAGATTTCCTTCAAATCCTGCAAATTGTTTTGAGTTACACTGATGCGAGTAAAATCCCATAATTTCGATACATACCCATCGACCAGGCTATCGCCCTTTTCTTACTGCGTTGTTTCAGACCAAGTTCGGACAGCCGCATTGTCCTCCACTTTATCAAGAAACCCTTTTTCCATAACAAGCTTTCTATCTAGCAACTGAATCTGAACTGGCGCCTTTTATGATGAAATGAAATGCCATGTCATGCAAACAAAATAAAACACAAAAGTCAGTATCAAATATAAGCATATAATCAAGGAAGAGTAAAACGTCCATTAGGACATCTACTAGGGTTTAACGTAGTTCTACCTAAGGCAAGCTTCTAAGGCTCATTATATGCGGTTTGGCTCTAAAGTAAAGGTACCCGAACCAGCAGATTCCTTGATCTTCACCCATTATAGGCTCATATAGATCAAGTTCAGTTCAGGGGGACACATTTTCCCTATGACTATACGGAGATTAAAATCACACGAAGGCATAGGTACCGATGTATCCTGAAAGCGATCCACTATCCTATACGAAGGTGAAAACCTCACGAAGGAATAGCTTCTCACTCCCACTTAGAGGGTAAAATTATCCAGTACATGTAATGTATAATGCAAAATAATTTAAAGTACTTAAATCAATTAAGCATGAATGCAAGAGGATTTTTAAAAATGAATTTCATTTTTTCGACTATAAGACAAAGATTAATCAACTTTGTGGCTCGACTCTCTTTTTCTTAAAAAAAATGTCCCCAGTGGAGTCGCCAAGCTGTCGAAACCATTTCTATTTTTTTTTTTAAAAAACAAAAATTAGTTGTCGATTAAAATTGGAAAAATTGGGAGTCGCCACCAATCTTTTATTAAGGTGTGATTGGGTCACCTAAAAACGACTTTGGCCTATGAATTTTAGAAAAACGGATTCGGGAGTCAGTTACGTACGAGGAAGGATTAGCACCCTCGTAACGCCCAAAAATTGCTACCTAGTTAATTAATTAATGTCTTAATGTCGAAAATTTAAAAAATATAATCCTTAGCAAAAACTTAAAAACGTTACGTATTAAGACCCTTATCATTTCAGAGAAAGAAAATGCCACACCCAATGCGTTAGGGCACGACATTCTAATTTTCTCAAAAATGAATTAGGCCAGAATACTCGTATAATAAAAATTTAAAAGAATATCCATTTATTCAAGATTTAAGAAATCGCGCCCAATACGTTAGGGCACAATTCCTCCAAAATCCCAAACTCGAATATTTCCTTGATTATTTTTAGAAAAATCTTCATTTCGAGAAATCAATGCGTCACATCCAATACGTCAGACACAACGTGTTGAATTCCCAATAATGAATTCTTATTTTGATTAAAGAGAAATGCTCGATTGTTAGATTTAACGAAGAAAATCGAACCCAATACGTTAGGGCTCAATTTCCTTGAAAATCCTAAATACAAGCATTATCTCAATTTTGAAAAGTTTGAAATCGAGTAAAAAATAATGTGATGCTACATTAAATATACAATGCAATAATAAATATTACTATAGCATAGAAATAGATGAAATTAATGTACATAAAAACATGTAAAGTATCAAACTAACCAAATACAAAAGAAAACATGGATCAATATACAAATGAAGGAAATAAACAAAAAATAGAATGAAATAAGTACAAAATATATACATGGAAATTAAAAGACATTCACATAATTTACATATGAAATTTTAGATTAAAATTTATAGAAGCAAAATATATAATGCATTTGGGAAAATAAAATAAAAATAAAAATTATAAAGTAGGTGTTAAAAATACATATATTTGAGTATAAGAAAAAATATATATACATGTATATATAAATATAAATATAAAGATATTTTTAAAAAACTTTAAATACGTATACGTACACATGAATATACTAACATAAATAAGTACACATATACAAATATACATATAAATAATAATTATTATATTATATTAAATAAAAAATGTGTATACAAGAAAAATATGTTCATAAAAATAAAAATACATATATATACATTAAAAAAATTACATACAAGAATTAAAAGGATAATAATATTAATAATAATAATTACATTATTAATTAATAAAAAATGAAAAAATAAAGAAAATAGAATAAAAAAACTAGATTGAATTGTAAAAACAAAAAAAACTGGGACAAATTCACGAATAATTGAATATTGGAGGACCCTATTGAACACGCTAATAATTTAGAGGGGCTGGAAGGGCAATTTCCCCTTCTCCTCTAAACGGCGTCATTCCATCCGGACGAAATTGCAATTGAAAAGAAATAAGGGATAAATTTAAAAATGAAGAAAACTTAATTAAAAATATATTAAAAGGCGGAGGGGCCAAAAACGCAATTTGCCCCTCCGCTCAAAACGCGCAGACCCTAGGTTGGGTCGGGTCGGACTCGGGTCGCCCCATGCCCCAAAACGACGCCGTTTTGAAGGGCTATTTAAGCCACTAACTTCTGAAAAAAATCATTTTAAGCCCCATTCAAAAAAAACAAAAAAAACTTTGAAGAGCTCTCCCTCCTCCGAGTCGTCCTGCCTCCAGTCTGATCATCGGCCGGTCACCGGCCACCGCGCCGGTCGCCGATCTCTGACGCCGGCCCCGCCATATGCGGTGGCTGAAAGATGGAAAAATCCCCCTTTTGGCCTTCTTGGCCACTCTAAGCCCGATTCCGGGTTCGAATCTTCCAAAAATCCACAAAAAGCCTCAAAAATGTCAAGAAACCTTTCGGTTTCCGGCCACCGATCCTCGGGGGTGGCTCCCTCGACTGTTTCAGAAGCAAACAGGTCGTTTATTTCCCTTTATTATTTATTTTATTTATTTTACGAATGAAGAAAGAAAAAAAAGTAGATTAAAATAAAACAAATAAAAAAAGGCTGTAAAAATAAACCTTTGGACTGATCTTTGCTTTGTATTGAGTTCTTTGTTTTTGATTGAAAGTAGTTCTTTCTTTATTGATTTCCAATTTGGATCCCAATTACAGTGTGTTCAATTGGTTCTTATAGCCATAATAATAAAAGAAATAAAGGAACAAATCTCCTTCCGATTTGATTTGCCAATCTTTGATTCCCTTTCCATTTTTGTGTTTGCAGGTGAAGATTCGGCTACGGCGGGCTAGGTGGTTGCGGCGCAAATGGTTAGAAACTCTAGGGTTTCTGTCATCCTTTTTTGGGCCACTGTATTTGGGCCTTCATTTAATTTTATTTTGGGCCGTATATAATTGGGCCACTAATTGGGCCTCATAGACTCGTTTGTAATCCAAACTTTAGTCCCGGGCAAAATCGAGCATTTACAATAGGTCTTCAGTATAACCTAAGGGAGTGCTTGAAGATATATTAGTTAAAGTGAGGAGCTTTATATCTCGGTCAATTTTGTTATATTAGATTTTGAAAAGGATCGTGAAATACCCATTCTGCTGGGTAGACCCTTTTTAGCCACATCAAGGTCCACAATTGACCTAGAGAACAACGAATTAACAATGAAGATCAATGGTGAGACAAAAACTCTTAAATGTGGTCACCAAAAGAGTTGGGGAGATAGGGAAAAGTTAGGAAAGCATTATTATGAAACATTTATCTAAAAGTCTAACCACCCTAAGCTTCGGAAAGTATCCTCTGTAATTAGTGCAAGTCGGAAGACCAAGTTCCAAGAACGAGATAAAAGAAGGAAGGTAGAGTGGCATGAAGGACACTGGACAAATACTAACGAAACTAGAAAAGCACCCACGTGTACACTGACAAAGCTGACGGATGAATCTGATAGTAAAACTTGACATTCTTAATTAAGTTTTAATTTTATGTATATTATTGTATTTTTGACTAACCAGTAGTTTAGACTTTAATTTTTATTAAATTTTTGTTTAAAAGAAACTGAGGCGCTTTGAAAATAGGAAGCTTGGGCGAAAATAGATTTGGTGTCGCAACACGGTACCCCTGTGTCGTGACACTTCAACCAGAATCGATAGAATCAAGAAAATCATCTCGATGTCGCGACACAGTACTCTTGTGTCGCAACATAGAGGGCAGTTTACCTAGGTTTCCAAAATCTTTAGAACGTGTCACGACATCGGCAACCTGCCAGGGGTGTCACGACACAGAACCCCTATCTCATGACATCGTTGTAAATTTTTACATGGTTGACCCGACCCAATTGTGCAACTCAGCGGCATAAACCATGTTTGAGCCCGATTTTTAACCTTAAAACACCTTTTTAAAACCTAAAAACTATTTTAACTTCAAACTAAACCCTTCTCATCTTCTAAACTCTCTTAAATTCCTCAAAATCTCCTTAAACCCTAAACTCCCCTTTCTTCTATTGCAACATTTTTTGTGTGATTTTCCTTAAAGTACAAGGACTAAGACAAAGCATTTACAGAATTACTTCACATCAATTTTACAAAGGAATTTGACAGACTCCATTTAAGGTTACAGGTTCCTAATTTATTTCTACTATTCCATTAGATAGATTGCTTGATGTTTTATTGGCTCTTAGATAGAAAAGTTTGTCAAAAATGCCTCCAAGAAAATTTAGGAGAATTAGCGAACCAGAATTATCAACAATTTTAAACCCTTCGAATTTTCCAAATCAAAACGTTGAAAATACTTTTTAGAAATTCTAGGAAAGACGTTTATTCAATAACGAGGGTTTGAACTGTTAATGACATTATGTCAAGAAATTTTTCCCTTGGCCCGATACTATAGATAGAACGCTTTTGTGTGATCCCGAAAAACTCTGTTGTGGTCTCGGTGGTTCAATAATTTTATGCATCTCTAAAGGACCAAGACTCTAGAAAGACTAAACGTGCCACGTGGGAAACGATGCATGTGCGAGAGAAAGAAGTGAAAATCACCCCTCGAGTTATATGCGAATTTTATAACGCTCCATTCTATGAAAAATATTTTGTAGAAAAAACAGACTTAGAATATTTTAAAGATATAAATATGGACAATGTTATAAATTACCTAACAATAGGGAGGGGTAAATGGAAGTGTCGCCTAGGTACCAATATTCCTACATCTTTTAATCAAGCAATAATGTTTCCTATTGCAAAAATGTAGATCCAAATTTTATCCACCTGAATTGCTCCTGCTCTAAATGTCTCTAATGTCAATACTTTTAGAGCAGTTCTGCTTTAAGCTATTTTAAAAAAAAAATAGGTATGCATCAGAACATGGATATATCAATACATGAAATGGTGCGTCAGCGACTAGAAAGTCGGGATCTTCTTTCCCCATTTAGTGACAGCCTTGTGCAAAAGAACAAGTGTATCAATGATGTCCACTGAACAAACTATGAAGTCATCCTGAAGTATCATAGGAGATACACTATATACGCAATACATAGAGCTTCGTACGAAACAAATAAAGGAGTGGAACAAACACCAACAAGAGAATACGACTACTCCAGCCTCATCTCAACGGAAAGTAAAGACGGTAACTCGGCAAGAAATTAGCGAGAGCAGTTATCAAAATTTGGATTGGATGATACACTAGATGCAAGAGTCGGGCCTATTTTTTCAAGAATTTGCATTGCAGAACATTAGAGTACCCAATTATTCGTCGAATATGTTCAATCCAATGCATTAGAGTAAGAAGAAAAGGAACAGGAAAGTGAAGAGTAGGAAGAGAGCGGGGATAAAGAAGAAGAGGATGAGGAGATGGATTTTGAGGAAGACGATTGAGCTTTTTAATTGTTAACATTTAAACACTGTATTTGGGATACTTTTTAATTATTATTCTTACAAGTAGGATTAGCAGTAGATTATTATTTGCTTCGTTTTTTCTGTTTTAGGTTTTTTTTTTAGGAACTCCACATGAAAGAAGCACAATAATTTCAAGCTTCCAAATGAAAAATGGAAATGAGCACCCACCAATATAAGTATGGAACTAGCACGATCAATCGGGTAACTTTTTCTTTATCTTTTTCGGGCTATACATTGAGGACAATGTGTTATCTAAAGTGTGGGGGGCTAACATAGGAAATTTATTTTTTTATTTTCAATTGTGTGTTTGAGCTTATAGAAATACAAGTGATTGGTTAGGAGCATGTATGTAGGTTGATTGTATTTACTATAAGTTTGGCATGGTAATAGATGATTTTAATTTTTTTTATTATTAGATTACTAAGTTCTATATATTACACTATAAATAGGCATTAAGCAATTGAATGCACCAAATGATATAGAGAATATAGGGAAACGAGCATGCTAGTATGTATGATAGATTATTGAATTTGTGATTGTTTGATTGATTAAATTTGTGAACATTGAGATACTTAGCGATGACCTAAAGTATTGTTTGGTATCCACTTTAGGCCAAAAAGCTAACCCTGTTTATTCATCCTTAATACCTATTTTTGAGCCAAAAAACACTTCTTGATGAACATTCGTACAAAACCCAAGCCAAAATATCAATTTGTACTTATCATTTTTCTTTGGTTCTGAACTATACGAGTATAGACGTCTAGTCATATGTATTGAGGGTTAAAGAGATACATTACGACGAATTTTGTAAAAATAGAGTGAAATAAGAAGGATCGGTGAGATATAATGATTATAGGTTAGCTAATATGTGCAACAAAAGAAAATTTCAAAAAGAAAATCAAAATGAGTAGAAAAAGTACTTGAAAAGTAAAAGCATTTGTAAGTGAGATGTATTGAAAAAGGAAAAAAGGTGATAAAGTCACAAAAATAGAAAAGTTTGTTCTTTAGTGCACAAAAACTCGTGAGTTAGCCGTAATTGTTATATTATGTTGTGACTTCCTATGTGGAGAAATAAGGAAGGTAAGAGAAGGAAAAATAAGGCGGTGAGCGGGTAAGGGTCACTAAAGGGGAGAATAGGGAACAATACAATGTGCCAAACTATTTTCGTACTTGAAATTATTTTGATGCTTACAATTCTTGAATTTCATACCTATCTTAAGCCTCAGAATGTTACAAGCCGAAAAGTCCTATGTGATCTACGTAGACGTATTTATGAATTGGCATCATATTAAACAATTTCATTTTCGACTATTTGTATTCTGCTAGGATAATCAAATTACCTGTATGATTTATTGATTAACTCATACGTTTGAAAACCTTAATGTTTGTATTCCTCATAATATACTAAACTTAGGTGTTTGATATCAAAAATGGTAAGTCAGTTATATATCATGTCAAGATTATGTATAAATATGAAATGTCTAGTTATGTACTCCGAAACCAACATTTGTACTATACTTGCTCAAGGATCATCTTCTGATTTACTGTTTTTGATGCTTTGCTTGAGGACTAACAATGACTCAAGTGCGGGGGAGTTTGATCTCCTGTAATTTTTATAGCATTTAATAAATTTAGGTGCCAAACTGAACCTAAAAAAAATTAGGTGCCAAGTTCAGGTACCAAATTGGGCCCAAAAAAGTTTAGGTATTAAATTAGGGAAAAAAATGTCTAAGTTCAAGTACCAAATTGAGCCAAAAAAAGTTTAAGTACCAAATTAGGAAAAAGTGTTAAATTCAAATACCAAATGTTATATTAAGCCTTAAAATTAATACTAATGGAGTTGTGCAAGACAATCCGGAAAGAGCTTCAGTTGTGGGATGGGAGTGTTTAGAGATTGGAATGGAAAGTGGTTGATGGGTTATAGCTGCAGTTTTGATACTTGCACAGCTTTGCAAGCCAAGTTTTGGGCAATACTAGACGGATTGCGGGTAGCGCGAGAAAAGAGATTCCGAAAACTGATGGTTAAACAATTGTGAGGATGATGTTGAATGATGACCTAAGGGATTTGAGGAACTATGCAGTGGCAAGAAGAATAAAAGACGTATGCCGTAAATAGTGGAAAACTTGTATCCAGAGAAGCAAACCTTGCAGGTGACTTCATGGCAACACTTTCTAAACATGATGGATCAAGCTTGTCCAAGTTCCAAAATCCACCGCTAGGAATTAGCTCTGACTTTCTAAACATCATGGTTTTAGCTCTCAATTTCATTTAAAAAGAAGTTAAATGAAGGATTATGTAATTTTTACAAATTTAAATTTTAGTTTCTATACTTCTATTTCTAAAAATTTAGTCTTTATTTTTAAAATTTAACTATTAATCCTGTTAAAATCATTTTGTTAAATTCAAGTTTATTGCACTATTTTTTTAGCTATATTACTATTGAATAAGTGTTTTTTTAATTTCAAAATATCACACTAACAAATTTAATAAAAAATTTAATTATATTAATAATTAAACTTAAATTTTGAAACATAAAAATAAGATCAAATTTCTAAACCATTAATTTATTAAACGGTGATAAATTTGAAATTCATACTTTTGCACTTTTAAAATTATACAATTACACTGAAATTTAATTAATTTATATATATTACATACATTTCATCCCCTCAATTTTTATATTATAAAAGAACTCAAAAAATTTTGAAATTCAAAATAGAAAATTTTGCAAGTACTGTACTGGATTGATTAACTTAATGAAAATATGAAGAGGTTGAAAAATTTCATGTCGTGAG
Organism: Gossypium raimondii; assembly: GCF_025698545.1. Lineage (NCBI taxonomy): Eukaryota > Viridiplantae > Streptophyta > Magnoliopsida > Malvales > Malvaceae > Gossypium > Gossypium raimondii. The sequence goes on along the minus strand of NC_068567.1, from coordinate 48,326,342 downwards.
AAAATTAAGCTAAAATATTTTAGGCATAAGGATTTTAACCCTATATTTAATTTTTCATCTCTTTTAATCTTTTATTTTGTGATATTTAATATTTGAATTTGTGATATTTATCAAATCACTTAAAATGAATGAAAAGTTATTTGCCGACATAACATACACGCAAATTTTCACATGAATGTCATATCAATAATTAATTAAATTTCAAAATTCAAAATTATTAAAACAAAGAAAATAATTTTTAAAAAACTAATTAATTGTTAACGTGACATACACGCATATGTTAGTTCAACAATGTTAATGTTATAATAGACGTCGATAATAGAAATAGAACGATTGCAAAGCAATAAGAAAAGGAAAATTAAAGCACAGATTTTACGTGGAATCTCTTTCAAGAAAAAAAGAACCACGGGCAAAGGAAGAAAAATTCACTAATGTTGAAAATTGATTGATACAAGAGTTTCGACTACATCTATTTAAAGGTTAAAAAAACTCTATTTTAATCAATGTCAAATAAAATTCGGGTCATACAAACTCTAACAATTAACAAACATTAATTTTTTCATTCATTTTATGATGATTTGATAAACAATACAAGTTTAAGAACTAAACAAATAGGAGATTAAAAGGGTTTTTTGTAAAGTTCTATGAATATTTTATGGCTGTTGAGGCTTCTTGTAATTGATTTCTTTGGCTTATTACTGATTTTGACAAACTTGCTTCGGGTATTATGATAGTATTACTTCATTTCATACGTTGACAATTAAATTTTTAAGATTGGGAATATGTGTGGATTAAAAATTTGTAAAAATATTTGAGACTCTACTCTTGAGATTTGACATAAATCTTAAATCAAATTAATTAGTTTAATTTAATTTGTTGGAAAACAGACTTCTGGCATAAAACTATTTTTATTATACTTTACTATCTATATTATTATACTAAGAATTTAGCGATGTCATTGTCAATGAAATTTTAGATTCACAAATAGAGTTTAAAATTAACCGAGTATTTTATATAGGTATAATAAAATAATAGAAAATAAATATTTAAAAGAAGAAACATGTGACAATTTTTAAGACGGTTCCTATGTTACTCAAAATATCATAAAATAATGTGTTTAAACATAACCAAGCACATCCTCCTCGTTAATATTATCTATTGAATTTTAAGTTTTAAATCAAATAATTACAAGAATTAAATTCATAAAATTAAGGACATAATTTCATCTCCAATTCATCAACTATAAAGCCAAAACCTCCTCTTCTTTTTCTTCCTTTATTTTTTTTCTTGTTTATTTTACAACACTGAATTTGGGTTTAGTTGTATTTCGAGATTCTTTTTAGAAAGAAAGAAAAAAAAAAACCAACTTAAAATTCTTAAATCATATTCTCAACAACAACAATTAAAAACTGGGCGTCGGAACATTCTTTAAGAAATGACCAAAAAATTGTCTTTTTAGAGCCAACTGCCTATGGTCCCGACCGCCAAGTCTTAAGCCAGAAGCCTTTTTTGTCAGACATTCTATGGTGGCAATTGGCAAAGCAGCCACATGGTTTTCACTTTCCTTTTCTAGATAAATTCTTACAAACTAAAAAGCAACACGGCTTAGTAGGGCCCTCCTGCTTTGGCATCTATGTCACTACAAACCTAATCCTCAATATCACTAAAGCACCAATTGGCTAATGATAAGGAAGACACACCATTTCTCATTAAATCTTTTTTTGTTGAATGAGGTGGAATGTGTTGGGCTGAAAATGATTCACTAACTATTTCCAAATTCTCTTGAATATTATATTTGTTCTATTCCTAATCCAAATTATGCAAGGAATCTTTGACATTATTGCAAATTTGGAATATCTTACCTTCACAATTAGGTAGCTAATCATCATAGAGGGAGAGATAAGTACCTCAAGTTTGAACCATGGGATCAGATGGTTCGGAATCTCCTAGCCATTGCAATGGGGCTTCATCATCCATTTCTGCAGTTCCTTTTTCCTGACTCTGACATTCTAACAATGGATTGCAAAACTGTTCCATCTGGTCATGGATTGCTTAGGAATCAAGTTACGGTTAAATCTAATTTAAAGACTTCACCTAAGGTGAATGTTAATGTAATACATACAATATAATGCTTGATTAACAATACATACCTCAAGTAAGCAGGTCACATCACTTTATTTATAAAGGAACCTCAGCTTAATTTATTAAGATGGAGAGTCATATTGTCTTTTTTTCATATTTAAATTGAAAATAAAAAAAGGGCAAAGCTGGACCTGGAAAATCCACAAAAACGGATGACCCTTGAACCCAAAGCTTCACTAGCACCTAACTCTGTCAGCCTTGTCTTTTAAGCAAACAGCTCAAACCCCATTATTCTTTCTCACAACATGGTTTGGTTGCTCATCAAAGAACTCAAACCAAAAAGTTCCACCCTTCAGTCCAAGCGTTCTAGCCAAAGCATCCAGCTTTTTAGCAGTTTCAAGTCTCCCAGCGGTAGTCATCACCGGTATACAGAAAGGATGGGATCGTTCCAAGCGCCTCCTGGAATGAGAAGCTCTGCATTGTTAGAAACTTCATGTGGATATTTACTTCAAGAGTTGCAGGCAAGAGATTCTTTATTTTATTTCCCCTTGAAAATATTTTAAGTAAAGCTGTGGTTGTAATCAGATCATACCTTGTGATATGTAATGGAATAGATGATATGGAATGAAGTTGGAGAAGATCAGTCAGAAAGAGAGAAGGTTCTACTAGAATTAGAACAGGAATGTCTGGAGGTCTACCGGAGAAAAGTTGACCGAGCAAATATGTCAAGAGCTCGCCTGCATCAGGAACTCGCCGAATCTGAAGCTGAATTCACTCACCTTCTTTTGTCCCTTGGTGAACGTTCCCTTCCCGGACGGGTACCATATCGATCAATCTCTGCCTTGTTTGAAGCTGAAGTTCATATTTAACCTACACACACACATACATATATGTATATATCAAAAGATGCATGGTATTTCATATGGTTCAAAACATCAAAAGGATAAAAGCAATCTAGATTCCATTGATTTTTGTCATAAACGAAACAACTGAGAACAATGTTCCTGTTAGCAGTAAAATTGGGCAATAAAAACATGGGGATTTGATCCACTCAACATGCAGCTCGAGAAAGTAATTGTTAATGTTGATTGCTTGGTTCCATGACCTCCTACTTAATGTCTCTGCAGCCAGAGAAAATGTCAGGAACAATAAAGCAACAACTTGATTCCATTACGCCAGCATTGCAGGAAATGCGGTTGAGGAAAGAAGAGAGAGTAAACCAGTTCAGAGCTGTACAAGGGCAAATTCAGAAAATCTCTGCCGAAATTGCTGGTCAGTCAGAATATGATGACTCCATAACAAACGTCAAGGTGAATGAGAATGATCTTTCTTTGAAGAAACTTGAGGAATATCAGAATGAGCTCCAAAGACTCCACAATGAGAAGGTACATAATCTCCTCAAAATTTGTATTAAGGAAGTTGTACAGAGGAATCATCCTAATTAACATCATATACTTTTCTTTCCGGTTTTATTCTTCTGAAGAACAACAGACTCCAGCAAGTGGAAAAATATATAGCTGCTGTTCACAATTTGTCTGCAACATTGGGGATGGAATCTTCCATGATTATTACAAAGGTTCACCCAAGCTTGAATGAACTGTGTGGGATTTCGAAAAACATAAGTGACGGTATTTTGGCCAAACTCAACAGCACAGTGGAGTCACTGCAAGAAGAAAAACAAAAGCGGCTTGAGAAGGTATAATGTTATGCCATTATTCTTCCGTATGCTCTTTTAAGGGGAGCTAGCACCATGCTCTTGCCCTGCAGCAAATAGTACATGGTTCATAATTGTTATCTAACCTCATAAATGACAACATAAACATAAATCATTGTAAGATCAGAAGATTTTTTATTGGTTGAGTGGTCAACCTTTTGTTCCTAGATTTGCCATGAATTTTACTTGAGGAAAGTCTTCTACAATCACTTGTTCTTCCTTTTCCTTGACAGCACACAGCTCAGTCATAAGATAACTTTTTTCCATAAGTTTACTGAATTTCTGTCACTTCCACAAACTCTTCAGCTGAATTTCTGTCAACTTGCAGCTTCACCAACTTGGTAAAGCATTGAAAAATTTATGGAGCCTAATGGATACATCCTATGGAGATCGCTACTTGTTTTCCCATGTTATTGATCAATTATCAGTCTCATCAGCTGAAGTATCTGATCCTGGAAGCCTTACACTGGATATAATCCAACAGGTTGGTGTAATCAGCATCATTTAAAAGTTAAAATTATCAAAGCGCTATAAACTTAAAAGTTTCTTTTAAATGTTTCAAGGCCGAAGCTGAAGTTAAGAGATTGGATCAATTAAAGGCAAGCAAAATGAAAGAGCTATTTCTCAAGAAACAGAATGAGCTTGAAGAGATATGCAATAAATCACACATGGAGATTCCTTCAAGATCAGAGATGGAAAATATACTAAACCTGATAAACACAGGTGGGATTGAACAAGTAACATATTTTCTCAAAATTTATTTTCTTCTCGTTTAAATCTAATTTATCTTTGATCTAACTATATGATGTACAAAAGGGGAGATTGACTATGCTGAGCTCCTCATGAGCATAGATGAACAGATATCAAGAGCAAAGGAAGAAGCATCAAGTAGAAAATCAATAATGGAGAAGGTGGAAAAATGGATACTAGCTCGTGATGAGGAGCGGTGGCTGCAAGAATATAGCATGGTTAACGATCTTACAACAACTTTTCTGCAGAACTAGTTGGATATCTCTCTAGCTGTATCTGTCTCATGTTTCCCATTTCATGAATATTTTCAGGATGAGAATAGATATTCGGTCAGCAGGGGCGCTCACAGGAACCTGAGACGTGCAGAAAGGGCCCGAGTAACAGTCAACAAAATCCCAGGTATAAAAAGGAAAAGCTCCTTCATGTTAGAAATACTTATTCCTTATAGAACTAAACTTGTTACAGCCCTCATGGCATTGACTTTATTAAAAGGTGTATAAGCATATACCAATATTACATTGAATTCGTCAACTAGCCTGAACTAAACAATTACAGAATGTGCCAAGTAAATCACCGAACTGTGGCACATGATCAATTAGATTGTGTTAAGCCTTCAGCATTCTACCTTGAAACATGTTTCTCAAGTGTCAAACAGTGAATCTTAATATCTTATCCTGTGCAACTCTGCATGAATGTATGATTTATTTTTGGAGATATAGATTCTCACAGAATGGTTTCATGCAGCATTGGTGGATTCACTCATGGCAAAAACCAAGAGTTGGGAAGAAGAAAGAAGGAAAGTTTTCCTGTATGATGAGGTAAATATCATATATTCCTCTTACATATTGACTAAACATTCGTTTCTTTGATAGTGTGACAATAATGTTCATATAACCAACAAAAAAGGAAAAAAGAACCATGCTTCAGCGAATGTGATGGTAAATCATTAATGCATCAAGACATGCAACTCCCAACTCTAGAATCGGTTACTTGTATCCCTGGGTACAAAAATCCTCTATGCACTGACTTGAAGTTATATTTTTCACATAATATCTCAAGCATGACTAATCAACCAAACAAGCTGCTATAAGGAAATGACATCTATGGCTATCTAGGTACCTCTTTTGGCAATGTTGGAAGAGTACAACCTGTCTAGGCAAGAAAGAGAAGAAGAAAAGCAAAGGCAACGGGTTAGTATAATTCCATGTGCAACCAACGGTAGAATTCAACATTTATAATGTCCTAATCAACCAGACCTCTCTAATATGTTGAAATATTTCTTAGCAGATGAAGAAGGTCCAAAGCCAGGTAGTAGTTGAGCAAGAAAACTTCACTACATCTAGGCCATCCACCAGTAATCGGCGCCTTTCAAACAAGAGCTTAAATGGAGGTTTTGGCAATGCAAGCCCTTTAAACAGGAGGCTTTCCTTGAGTATCCAGCAGCTAGGATCAAATGGCAAAAGCTCGGTGGCTCTTGGTACATCCTTCATCAAAGAAGGGAAGAAAGAGCAAGGAAAGAGGATATTTCCTCGACCAAATTTCACCTCTCAGCTAAGAGATGAAACAGCTTCAGTGGTATCAACATTTTCTGGGCCCTTATCACCTTGAAATCATGAAAGATCCATTCTGATCTAATGCACTAGTAACCGGAAAAGCTTATTGTAAGTTTGAAGAGGAAATATATATATGTTTGCAGAGAATAAGTTCAGTTTGTCAAAAAAAAAAAAGACCTTGCTGTGTAGTTATATAAAGTCTCTTGGTTCGAATTCTTAAGTTAACATTTGTCCTTACAATGAAAAAGAATGGAAAATATTTTTGCTTTCTTGCTATTTTGGAGCGCAATAATCAAGTAGCTGGTGTTTTCAATTTTTCATTACTCAAGAAACGCAATAATTCAATAACTAATCATAATCGAGTACAAGGAAACTTATAAAAAGCAAACAAGCATTTACTGTAGAGTTCGCTAATAAAAAAAAAGGAAATGCTATGCATCGTTTATCTGAATCGGAGCTTCATTTTCTGGCTTACGGAAGAAGAGGTCTATGCGGCGGGTTCCAGCGGGGGCGGATTTATCAGCAACGGGCCGGGAACGATCTCGATCCGTCGCGGAGCGAGCAACGGATTGAGTAGACTCGGCTGGAATAGGAAGCGAGTCGAGAAGAAAATCGCTCGTTGGTCTATGCCTTTTGATGGCGGTTCTTAGGTGATCGAGCTTCACCGTCTTTTTCTTCTTCTCGGCAGCGACTTGGGCTGTTCTCTCGGCGAGGAATCGAAGGAAAAGATTGGTGGAACATGAAACGAGGAATAAGGCCTCCGAGTTCACCTTGTTGATGTCCTTGTCAAGTTTCATGATCTTTTTGACCCTTGCCGTCGGGAATTCGGGTCGGATCGGATCAACGGCTTCGTCTTCTGCCATTGATGGAACGTACTGTAAAGAATTGGGAGCGAAAAGAAAATATTAAGGAGAATTTAGGGCTTTTAATTGGCGGGAAATCTGTTGTTCTTTCGTAAGGGTAAAAATGGACGGATATAATAACGCTGTTTTTCAACTATTATTGACTTCTTTATAAGCAAATATTGAGGGTGCTTTGGTCCACTAAAATTTACCCGCCATATCTCGTGTTATTTTGGCGCCAAATAAAAGTATTTATTTCGGTAAATCGTTTTCGTTTATAGAATTTTTCAGAAAAAATTCGAAGGATTCAAGGTTGATGGTTTCCACAGTCAGAAAATAAATAGCCTATATAAAACGATTAATTTATTTATGGAAACTAACTCATACTGTCATGTCAACATTAAATTCACCAACCAATATCCAATTTAAGTTTATTGTATCAATCAAAACTAGTGTTCAAGTGATGGATCAATCAGGGTAAATTTAGCAATATTTTGAAAACTACTTTTAAATAATTACTTTTACAAAGCATTGCGAAAAATTGCAAAGTGTCGTTTAAGATTTGAGTATTTAGTATTATTGTCAAATAGTGATAAATAAATATGTATTTAAATTAGTTAATATTATTATATTTTAATAAGAATATAAAAATAATTTATTTTAACTTGTTAATATTTTAATATATGAAATTTCCATATAATTTTTAAATATTTTAAGCAATAAATATTAATTATTTATAAAAATTAATTTGAATATATAAACTATATTTTAAATATTTAAATATAATCATTAAATATTTCTAATTAGATATTAACACATTTGTATTATTTTAAAAAATATTTTTTTTAATTAATTATTTTAACACATTTGTAGTTAAGCACTAAGAAAAAAAAGAAAAGTACTATGTTGTTAGAGGGGTAAAAAAGTAATTAAACATCAAAACTGTTTTTGAGTGAGGAAAAGCTGAAAATTTTAGCTTCTCCTTTTCAAAATGCTTGTAAAAAATCAAAAATTTCAATTAAAAACAGCTTGTTTAGCAAAAAAAAAAAATTAAAAGTACTTTTCAAGCCAAAAGTATTTTTTTTAAGCACTACTAAATAAGTCCTAATACTTTGCCACCCAATACTGTAAAATTAAATTTTAAAACCCTTATTCCTACTCACCTTTTAAATTCTACCCTAAGCTGTATAAAACCTATGTTTATCCCACTTCAAAGCATATAAAGAGTTTCAACCAAGTAAAGAAAAAAAAGATAAATACTTTTTCAAATCACAACCTCACTCCACCTTAGTTTCATAAGTCCTAATTTTATTTTAAGTATTTATTTGATTTTGAGAATATTAAGTGAGTATGGTTAATTTTTAATTTGTATATTATATTAAGTAATGCTAATTTATATTAATTTATTGCTATTAATTAATTTTTAGATTTAAAGTTCAAAGATGGACAACAATTTTTTTTAACAGTCTATTATAATGGAGAATTTGTAACATGGGAATTGGTGTTATTTTTCAATCAAGGTGTCAAATAAGTATGTGTTTCAATACAATTGTCAAACTTGATCAACTAACATAAAATATCAATTCAAAAATCGCAACTCAATGCAAGAGGATATTGTCTAGACTTATGTATAGATTTAAAATGTCCCATAATCCACTCATTTATAGCACACTTGAGCTTTATGATGATGATGATCTCGAGACTATGATATCGGCCCATTTTTCAACCGAAAATGATGCAACACAGTTGTACGTTGAGTTGTACAATGTTGAGCAAAGTTGCGGAGTACGTGATATTCCAAGTTCATCCACACTTGTCCTTAATATTTCTCCAACTATATGTGGACTATACACCGTAGGAAGCTTGTATGCGGAGTTACCATGGACTCCAATAGGAAGACGATCATTCGTATGTGGGTTGGATCTCAACCTGAATGAAGCTTTGGACAATCCATATATGTTACATCATCAACATCGTTGATTCCTATTAATTCGAACGTGGATGATGAGCAATACGAATTTCCAAATGAAAACGAATATATTAAATAATCTAGTGATCTTTGGTCCGAAGGTATTCCCAATGCTAGCATCGATAATAAATAATATAATAAGAAGATGATGATTACGGTGGTGGTGGTGATTTTGACAATTACCGTAACAACCCAAATTTCACTGGTGTTGAAAAACATGATTTTCGAACTTCATTTCCATAAACTAAGTCTGTAAGGACGAAAAATAAAGATTTAGGAAGTTAGTATGAAAATATATTGAAGCTCGGTTAAGTAATTTAATCGATAAATTGGTTAATTAAAGCTCAGGGACTAAACTGTAAAAATATAATCGCTATTGAGTTTTAATTAAGAAAAGACTTGAGGACCTAGATAGAAATTATTCAAATGGTCAAAATGGTTATTTAAGCATTGTATGTCATGAATTAGTGGATGATGATGGTTATTTCCACTAGCTTAATTAAAATATAAATTATCATAATAAAATTTTTATTAAACTAATTAATTAAGGTTAATTAAGTTATAATCTTAGTATAAAAGTTAAGTTAGTGGAAGAAAGATGAGCATTCATCTTCTTACATCGTCCTTAAGAATAAAAAAAAGGGAGAAAACACCTTTTTTTTTAAAGGTAGCATTCAACTAAGCAAAAATTACAACACAACAAGTTAAAATTCATGAGTTTTTTATAGTTTATGATCACGGGAGCTTGATTTAGCTAGCTCATGTATCAATTTATATAATTGTTAAGTTTTTAGCAAGTTACCATTAAAGAGAAGTTGATAATTTTGGGTTTAATTTGAAGAAATTGATAGTTAGCAAGCTTAGATTGTAAAAAGACTAAATTGGAAATTGAATCAAACTTGTTAGATAGCTTTGTAACAAGAGGGACTAAATTGAATAAATTAAAAATTAGTCATGAGATTATGCTATGAATAAAAAGTATAGAGTCCTTAGTGAAATAATGTGAAATCAAAATTTGATCCAATACTAGATATCGAAAGATATGCATATCCAGAGTATAGGAAATAAATTGAATAAAATGCAAAATATGTTTGGCTTTGTACTTAAATGTGAATTAGATGAAATTTTATATTGTTTTATTTATTGATTTACCGAACGTAGTTAAATACGACGTCGGGCAGTCAACAGGGAAAGAAAAAACGAGAGTCGTTGATAAGTGACAAGAGAATTCAGATTATATTTCTATGATTAGAGATCATTGAATATATATATGTTGATTACATGATTTGAGTTAAGCTTATATTGTCGTGTGAAATTATTTGAATTGGATGATATTAAATGTCGAGAAATTGGACTGAATTGAATGAAGTAGAAAATATTATGATATAAATGATACATGATATGTGATATGAATATGGAATGAAACATGCTATGTGACATGAGATATATATATGAATTGATAATGAATTGGAATGAGATTATGATATAGAGTGTGAATTGGTTATAAAATATTTTGTGAATTGACCTTAGTTGCTCCGGCAACGAATGTGACACACTATAGCTCGGACCCAGTGATCGGGCCATGTATAGGGTGTTAAAGTATAAGTACATTGTCATTTATCAAAAAGCTTGGTACGCAAAACAGAAGGTTATTTCATGATTATATGAAGATTGGGATAACTCTTACAATGAGTTGCAATCAAGGTTAGAAACAATGCAACAGTTTGCATTAGGTACCATGGTGGAATCGCAAACCCTCAATGCATATGATCTATTCGGTCAACTAGTGGGGCACACAAATATTCCACTGATTATTTTGGACATTTGATATATTGATTAGGGCGTGGCCAAATTGTAAGCTCATTGTCCAAAAAGACGAGACATGGATGCACAGTAAGTATACGCAAATCTTTCTAATTTTTGTTGCTCAAGATGGGAAATGAAACACTATTTTGATACCATTTGCAATTATGGAGAAAGAGAACTTGAAGTCTTGCCATTTTTTTCTAACAAACTTATGACGATATGTTATTAAAGAATGTGGTATATGCGTGATATTTGATCGAACCAAATCAATCGGTGCAATAATAAGGCTTTCTGGAGGTAAATGGAGTCCTCACAATGCTCATATAGCTTACTTCAATGTTCAATTAAGTATTTAAGTTCTTTTTTATCCCTTTTGTGAACCAAGTTTAGTTTCGATGTTCAATTTGATAATCATATCAAGCGCCACTATATGACCCAATGGTTATTCAATACGTATATTCTGATATTAAAAAAAAATCAAATACTAAACTTGACTTTGAAACTAAACTTAATTTTGGTAACTTGGAAGAACAAGAAAACTCTTAAGGTTCCCATTTCGTTAGTAGAAGCAAGGATGCTACCATTAAAAAAGTTCCTTGAAAGATCCAAACTTCTCACTTTGGACATCTTTTGGCCTATGTTTGAGTGAATTGATCCAGAACACGTTTCTTTTAAAATATTGGGATTGTCTTACATTTTATTCTGATACACAATACTAATTTAATGACATACATATCAATTAGATCGACAAATGAATCAACAAAATCCTCTTATTTGAACTCTCAAATTTTCTCTTTTGTAGAAATCTCTCACTCTTTTGTATCCCTATACGAATCAAATCGAAACCCGGATTGATTAATTTTATTTGAAAAAAAATGATAAAGTTCATAACGAACTTAAAATCATCGTGTATATCAATATGACTGGTATTATTATTACTAATCAGTAAAATTCACATTCAAAAAAAGGGGGAAATTTTTTGGTTTTATGGTAAAAAATTCATTCATCTCAGTTATTTTTCAAGAAAAAAAGAAGAAGAAAACAGGGATAAAAGGAATAATTTTTAACCCCTAAACTTTGCAATCAGGATCACTTTAGTACATGCAATTTTTCTTGGTTCACTTTGGCACTTAAACTTGACAATTGGGTCCATTTAGTCCCTAAACTTGAAAATTGTAAAAGTTGGATGATGTGGCACTCTGAAATTACATCACTTCATCACTTAAAATTAAAAATATATATATATATTTTTAGGTGATAGTGTAGTACAATCTTAGAGTGTCATATTTAATGTTTTAATAATCGAACTAATGGTTGAGTGGGTCAGACCATCGGTTATGGATTCAACCATTGGATCGAAAATTATTAAATAATAATTAAAATTTCATAAAAAACCAAAAAATAAAAATATGAAACTAGATCAACTGTCGATTTTTGTCTCAATTTTTAATTTTTAATTTTACCAATTTTAAATAGATTTTAAGTCAATCAGTTCAACTCCTTTGTTTAGACCATTATATCGATAAATTCTCGATCTGTCTGATCCAATCTTGTTCTAGTAACACTGGGTTCATCATCAAATATTGACAGAATCCAAGTTCAAGTACCAAAGTAGATATAGTTCTCAAGTTCAATGACTAAAGTGGACAAAAAAATACATGTACCAAAGAGGACCATGTAACACCCCTTACCCGTATTCGACACCAGAATAGGATACGAGGCATTACCAGAACACATACACTTGTAAACGTATTTATCCGAGTTATAAAATTTCATCTAAATTAAAACTTTCAAATTATTAAAATGCTTTTATAATTATTCACAATATATCCTCAAATTATTATATTCATAAATAATAGGACCTAAGAGACTCGATATATACTCAAGCAATTCAATGCTTCATTCCAATTTCATTCAATTCACAATTTCTCATGCTTACAATTCAAATCATATCACTAACAACTTCCATTTAATTTATGTACAATTCAATATCATTAAATTTAATACTAATACGTATTTACCATTTAACTCAACGTTTATCGATTATACCATTCATTGACACATTTATGAAATTCTCAACTTTGCAATGAAAATATCACTTTAGCTTAAATAACAACATCAATTCAACTCATCATCCCCTTTTTAGTCATTGTACACTTTAAGTATGAACTTACTATTTCATTACCTTTCCACACTCGTTTCCTATGCATATCACACAAGACATAAACATATCATTCAACCAAAGTCGCAAGCTAGTGCATTTAAACATAATTCTTTTTGGAACTAACCACATGATAAATCATTTCAATGCATAACTTATAAGTTTAACGTGGCATAATCCAACCACAACTTGGCTAAAGTGTAACACCCCTAACCTGTATCCATCGCCGGAATAGGGTTTCGAGGTATTACCAAAGATTACATAATATTTTCGGATAATTCGAGTCATTTACAATTCACTATTTCTTCCTGTCAATCACAATTTCAAATGACAGATTCATGTAAATGAGCTCAATATCATTAGCTGTTTAACTTCCGTTAATTTAATTTTACATACACATAATTTATTAACATAACCTGTCAAACACAATCTCTGAATGACGAGATCACATAATTGAGCTCAATTTCACTGTTCAATAAGTTTTATCACATGAAATTTGCTTAACACTTACCACAATTTGTCAAATTAGAGAACGACTTACAAAATTGAGTCTTCATTTCCTCGATGCAATAGTCCAACTATGGTCTTGCACATAATCACATAACACACTCCGATGCCATAGCCCAGCTATGGTCTTACACTGAATCACTTACCACTTATCTCTTGTCACTGATCAGAAGTACTCAACCTTGCGTTCTACTCAATTTGAACTTATAATTCAATTTTCATATATATATATATATATATATATATATATTCTTTTATTTTACAATTTTCACAATTCAATAGCAAACATATGAATTAACATATTATGTTATTCCTAAAATTATCAAATAATCATTAAAATTTAACCATATGAACTTACAATTCGATTTTATAATATAACGATAATCATAATTTCATAATCACTATTTAAAATGAAACATTATATCATTTCTAATTCAACGTTTATCGATTAAAATTAGGAAAATGACCAATTTATACACAAGTCATTCATATATTCCCCCCTCCTCTCCATTCCACATCCTTAACGTGTATAACACTCTTAAACAACATTATCCACACTTTCACTATTTTCTTGTATGTAAATTCAAGCTGTCTGTCTAAGTCAGAGTCACTAATTTATTTATATCTAGTGGTACAGAGCTCCAAATTAATATCCGTTAATTTTCCCTGAAACTAGACTCATATATATTTTTACCATAAAAATTTCAGAATTTTTTGCTTAGCCAATAAGTACAGTTTATTCTTTAAAGTTTCCTCTGTTTCACTATTCGACAGTTCTGACCCCTCTTCACTAAAAATTAATTATCTCATTGTACATAATTCGGATAATGTTCTTGTTTATTTCTTTTGAAAATATACTCATTCAAGATTCTAAAAATATATAGTTTATCCCATAATTATTTTTTTAAAATTTTTTAATGATTTTCCAAAGTCAGAACAGGGGAACTTGAAATCATTCTGACATTGTCTCACAAAATTTATTATATCTCATGATTTTCAATTCCATTGCTTACACCATTTCTTCTATGAGAAACTAGAATCAATAAGCTTTAATTTAATATTTTATTCATCTTCTAATTCGATTCCCACACTTTATGGTGATTTTTCAAAGCTAAACCACTGTTGCTGCCCAAAACTGTTTTAGTGTAAAATATTGATTACCAATTTGACCCTAAACTTTTAATATATGACAATTTCATCCCTAGGCTCGGAAAATGAAATTCTTGCAATTTAATCCTTGATCCAAGACTAATAATTCTCATACATTTCAATAAAAGCCCATGTATTCCATGAAATTTCAGAATTTTTCCACAATTTCAATACTTTTCAACTTAATCCCTAAAACATGTTTTCATCCAAAATTCTTTAATAAAACACATTTAAACATCCATTAACATATCAATTTCATCATCAAATAACAAAATTAATATTAACTTATCAATTGTATCTTCCTAAACTTTCAACAAAATGAGAAACTAGTAGAATACTAAGTTGGACCTAATTGTAAAATTCTAAAAATATAAAAATTTCAAGGAAAAAGTAAGAATTACACTTACTTGAAGCTAAAATATGGAAGACCAGCTCTAAAACCTCTTCCATGGCTGTTTCCCACCGAAATTTCAAGAAGAAATGGTCTTGAAATCCTTAAAATAAATTTTGGCCACATAAACTTTATTGTAATTCCAATTTTGTCCTTAAATACATAAAATTCTTTGAATTTTTTAACGGTATGCCGTCTCAGCCACTTAAGTTGGTCCATTTACTCTTTTAGTCCTTTCTTATTTAATTGTTAAGCTATTTAATCACTTTAGCAAGTTTTGTATCTTTTCAATTTAGTCCTTTTTAATTAATTGACTGCCGAAACGTTAAAATTTTCTGACGAAACTTTAACACTACCATATTGACACTCCGTAAATATTTATAAAAATACTTATGGCTCGATTTATAACATCGAGGTCTCGATACCTTTTTTCCTCAATTTCTTGACTTAATAAATTTTTATAAAACACAAATTACTAATTCAAAAATCTCTTAAAATCATATTTGACTCGTAATTATTAAATAATAAAATTCACGAGCTTATTTTCAGTTTGGTGGTCTCGTACCACTGTTTTCAACATTTCTAAAAATCGGGCTATTACAGACCAAGTTGCCAATTTGAAAGGCCAAAAACTATATTATCCCTTTTTTATAATTTAATTTTTTAAAATGAATTTTTATTTTTTTTAATTTCAAAGAGATTTTATTTTATTTTCCATAAATTTTGAAAAAAAAAGGAATTTTTATTGAAAATATAAAAACTTTTATATATTTTTATATTTGTATGCAGTTTTAGCAAGTAATGATTAAATTGAAAAAAACTATTTAAATATTGAGGGTTAAAAAGTTATTCTATTTTTTATAATTGTAAAATTGGACCAAGGGATCAAGATTCTCAAATAAAAGAAAGTTTAAGGACTCAAATGTTAAATCACATGGATTAAATTTTAAATTTTAAAAGAATACATGAACTTTTGGCATATTTAATTTAATTTTAATATTTACTAATTTTCAAATAAAATATGTGGTATTTTATTTAATATTTACTAATTTTATCTACTTATTTCTCTAAAAGAAATTCAACAGAACTAACTTAAATATTTTTTAAAGATAATATATTGTAAATGTATAGACCAATTTTTGACCCTGGGCCTAGTACCCAAACTAAACCCACTACCCAAATTAGGCCCAATGGTAAAAAAAACCTAAGCCCAACAACAACAGCCCATAAACTAAAAAATTCACAGCAAACCCTAACCCCTAACCCTAGCTCCCATTGCGTACCACCGACCCCAACTGCCGCCACTCCTCTGCCACCTGCTCTCTACCTGCTTTCTGCCATCGCCCAAACTGCTCACCTGCAAAGACAGAAACAAACACGCAAGGCAGAACCAAATAGTAGCATAACAATAATAGAAGCTATAACATTGTATCAATCTGCTATAAAAGCAAAAAGAAAATGTAACTTTGAGGGGGGGATGATTTTCGGTACAAAACCGATTAAAAAACCATTGTAGAGGGGGGTTTTCATTCTATTTTCCTTTTCTTTTTGTAACGTTTTTCACAGAAATAAGAAACAAAAAAATCAAAGGTGATTTCCGACCCTTTTCGTTTTTACATATTTTACCATTTTTTATTTTACTTTTTCTTTTTTTTGTTCATCTATTTATATACATATAGTATAAATAATAATAAAAAAGAGAGGGAAACTCACCGAGGAGAGGCGATTCGGCGAAAAAGGGGAAACTTTTGGTCTCCCTGTCAGCCGTGATACCTGCAGATTTGATCGATGGCCGGACCTTTGACCGGCTTCGAAAAGGGAGAGAGACTTGAGAGAAATTTTTGGTTTTTTCTCGAGAAGAAGAGAAGAATGAAAATTTTGAAAAAAATTAGTTTAAATAGGCTTCCAAAACGACGTCGTTTTGGGGTCTGCTCGAGCACCAAAACGACGCCTGCTTTGACTGAATTCGCTATTTAATTCGACCCGATCCAGGGGATGCGCGTGTTTTTGACGGAAGGGCTAATTGCACGCTTAGCCCTTCCGATTTTTAATGCTTTTAAAATTAGGTTCTTTTGATCTTTTGAATTTTACCCGGAAATATTTTGTGTTTTCAATTTAATCCTTACCCGAACTACGTCATTTTAATGGAAGGGCAATTTGCTTTACTAGTCCCTCCATGTTTTATGAATGTTCGAGTAGTCCCCGCTTTTGTTTATTTGCGTTTTGAGCCCGAATCTTGTTTTAATGTTTAATTTAGTCCTTTTGTTATTTTGTTTGTTTTCTTAATAAATTTCATATTATTACTATTATTATTACTATTATTATTATTATTAGTTTTATTTTTCTTTTATTTATTCGTTATTATTGTGATAATATTAATTAGTTTTATACTATTTTTAGTTTTAATTTTATTTCATATATATATATACATATAGGTATTATGCCCGTACATATATATTTTTATTATATAGTATTTTCACATACCGCATATATGTTTATATATATATTTCATTTTCATAAATATACATATATATACTTACATAAACTTTTATATCTAATAATTTTACAACATATATATATTTTTCATATTTTATAATCTTATGTATATACATACATATATATTTCCTTATAGGTACAAACATATTTTCATATTTTATGATTTTTATCTATTTTCCTTTATTGTTATTATTATTTTATTTATTTTATTTTATTTTATTTTACTTTATGTTCATTTATTTATTTATATGTCCATTTTTTTATGTTTTAGTTTATTTATTTATTTATTTGTTGTTGTATATACATGATGGATTTGTTCTTTTTTATTTATTGTTCGTTTTTTGCTCATATTATTTTTAGTCACATTATTTTATTTATTATTCCATTATGCACATAAATACCATATTTCAAAAAAAGAAAATTTTTCTAAATGAGGCAATATTTAGCTTTTGGAAATTCGAGAAAACATGCCCTAAGGTGCTGGGTGTCGATTTTTCTCGTTCAACCAAATAGCTAAATATCCTTTCAAAAATTACAAAATAAGGCAATGTTTTGCGTTTGGAAATTCGAGGAACGTGCCCTAAGGTGCTGGGTTTCGATTTCTCGTTTAACCAAATTGCCAAATATCCTTTTTAATTTTAATATATGCTATTCGAGTTTTTTTTTAAGGATCGTATTTTAAATCTCTTTAAAGTTTTTAATTTTTCGACACTAAGACATTAAGTAATCAACTAGGTACCAATTTTGGGCGTATCGAGGGTGCTAATCCTTCCTCGTGCGTAACCGACTCCCGAACCCGTTTTTCTGAATTTCGTGGACCAAACTTGTTTTAATAAAATCAAATCGTTTATTAAAAACAACCACTTTTCGAGGTGATCCGATCACACCTCATAAAAAAGGATCGGTGGTGACTCCCATTTTCGTTTTCATTTTCCAAAACCCAAGTCGACCCCGTTTTCCATCCAAAAAATGATGTCAACAGTAAAATTTGAAAACAAGACAGATCAAAACAAACTATACCCTTAAATATTCAAATTCAAATTGAATCTTATTTAAAACTTAATATTTACTTAAATTCAATTTTTTGATATAATATTTTATCAAACGCATGTAATTACGGGAGACCTTCCGACTTTAAAAATCTAGAAGATGACATTTTATCACTTTTTTTTCAAGGATTTAAGACTTTTATGCTATATTATTCAAAAATATATTTACTTTTTATGCTCTAAACTTCTCAAAAAGTATTTAGTCAGTATTTTAACCTTTTTTCTTTAATTGACTCTTGAATTGTATTTTATTATTCAGATTAGTATCTTACACTAATATTGTTAGTTTGTACTAAGGTAGCACTGATGATTAATTCTACAGTGACATGCGGTAGCCTCTCAATATGACATGTGATAGACATAAATTAAAAAATAAAAAATATTTTAAAAATATAAATTAATTTCAAAAAGTATATATTTTTTAACAAATTCAGATACCAATTAAATACTTTTAGACAAGTTCAAGGACAAACTACATGTAAACCCTTGAAAGATTACTGTTGTTAATAAATTAGGGCAATGTGTGTGACGAAATATAAGTTTAAGTACTAACTAGGTATAAAAAAAAGTTCAAGTACCAACTAAGCACTTTGAGACAAGTTCAAAGGATAAATTACATATTACCCCTCAAAATTAACCGGAAAGTAATTTCAATGTTTAGTATAAAAAAATTAGTCTACCTTAGGAATGTAACATTCCATTGAGAATTACTCAGGAAAATAATGAGCATTAAGACAATTTCAAGCTATATATATATATATATATATTATATGGATACACTCCAATTTATATTTACAATATAATGAGGAAAAAATGCAAGTTCTAAAATTTTACAATCTTAAGTTGAAATATAAGTTCGAATGTATTTATGCAATTAAATTGATCAAAACGTGAGAATATCATACATTGCTGATCAATTTAAATACCAGTTAATGAAAAATTATTAAAATATATTATTAGTATTTAATTTAAATATTTGTTAATAATAACAGTTATTAAAAATGTTAAAATACCTTAATATTATTTTAATTTAATAAAATAATTTTGTAAAGTAATATTATATTAGTAAAAAGTGCTGAATTTTCCTAAAATTTTAATCAAATAATTTTAGTGTATACAAATCATTGCAAAGCAACTTTTCAATAATAATAATAATAATAATAATAATAATAATAATAATAATAATAATAATAATAACAATAACATTTCTATCAATCATATGTAATGAGTTCGGTTCCATTGCAACCACAACCCCTAAGGGTAAAAGTACCACAAAACTCTCTATACTATACCTTAGATTATATTTTAGTCTTTTATTAAAAAAATTAGCTCCTTTACTTTAGATGAGTGAGCAAACCTCTCCATTAAAATTTGATGTATATGTAAGGTATAATACCAAATTTAGTCTTCAAATTTGATATATTTATTCAATTTGACCCTACTCTTTTATTTGAAATAAATTAAAAATTTTATTAAAAATTACAATATTGATCCAATAAAAGAGTAGGGTCAAAATTTATTATTTTAAATAATTTTAAATTTCAAAAGGGCTTTTTATTGATTTTTTAAAAAATTATTACTAAATCCTTTTGACTCTTTAGCCTTATTACTTTTAAAATTTTCTAATTTATTTTCAATAAAAGAGTAGGGGGTAAATTGAATAAACTTGTAAAATTTGAAGGTTAAATTTGTTAATATACCTTATATATACACCAAATTTTAATGGAGGGGCTGTTTTGCTTACTCATCTAATGTACATCCCATTTATTCAGTAGAGGGGCTAAAATGCAATCAGGGTATAGTAGAGTGGGTTTTATGATACTTTTACCCCCTTAAGTAAAAGGAAAAAAAAAAGGCGAAAGGGGAGCCAAACGTCGAGGGCTATACGGTATTTTTGTCCAACTTCGCGTTGTTCACATGTTCCCGTTTTTAGTTCACTCTATAAAAATTTCAAACTAAGAACGAAAAGAAGGAACACTTAGCGGCTACACTCATCAGTTCAAAACCATAACAGAAATGGAGTTTTCTCAAGCCCACTTCGATCGCCTACTAGTTGCCGGACACACTCGAAAAGCCTCTGAAGACAACTACCCTCTTGACGCCGAGGTTCCTTCTTTTTCTCATTGCTTTATTTTTTATTTTAAGATGATGAAACAAATATCTGCACCATTTTTAATGGCGTCTGTCCTTTTTTCCCCCCAATGATTGGAGGTTCTTTCTGTGGTTGAGAAGTAGTCCATGTTTATTATTGTATTGGTTTTCTCTTTTCTTTTGTTTTATGCTTATACTTTTAAGATAATATTTCTAGGATTTACTCTTAGTAATTAAAAATATCAAAAGTCAATATATTGCCTTAGATCTTGTAAATTTAAATTTTGTTGAGCAGAGGGGTTATTCAGCACATTTGGCATTTGAAATCCAGGTTGATAAAATGGCATCTCTATCTTTTGAACTTTGTAATCCTTTTATTCAAACAAGCTATGGCTACCCGGAGAACTTCAACTCAAATTCTACTTCTTTCTATTCTTCTGTTAACTAAATCAAATTTCCTTGAAGCTGCAGAGTCTAATACTGATTCTCGGAATGTCGTTTGTATTGAGAGGGAGAGGAAAGCATTGCTTGAATTCAGAAAAGGTTTGAAAGATCCCTCAGGTGGCTTTCGTCTTGGGTTGGAAAGGATTGTTGTAACTGGACCGGCATCAACTGCAGCAATACAACGGGCAACATCCTCAAGCTTGACCTTAAAACCATTGATGTTAGCAGTTCATTCGGCCAAAGTGAAGCACTTAACAACCGAACATGTCTTGGCGGTATGTTGAATCCTTCTTTGCTTAATTTGAAATATTTGAGTTACCTAGACATGAGCGGAAATAATTTCCAAGGGATTCCGATCCCGGAATTCATCGGTTCACTCAAGAATTTGAGGTACCTTGACCTCTCTGAAGCTTCCTTTAATGGTGAGGTTCCTCATAGTCTCGGAAATCTGTCGTACTTGGAATATCTTGATCTATCAATGTATGGATCCTATCCTTTGCAGCTTTGGGCTTCGGGTTCGTCTCTCTTCTTTGCTATAACTTGACCTTGGAGCCATGAATCTCAGTAGGGCAAATAATTGGTTTGAGGCTGTTAATATGCTTCTTTCCCTGACGACTTTGTACTTGTCGAGCTGTGAACTAAATGGTTTACCAGAGTCTTTGACGGTAAACTTTACTTTACTTTCAACACTTGATCTTTCTTACAACAATTTCAGCACTTGGATTCCTCGTTGGTTATTTAATATAACCACTCTTCAACGTGTTAACCTCTATGAATGTGGATTGAAAGGTTCCATACGCGAGGTTTCAAATAGGAAGCCTGTATAATCTTCGCACCTTGGATCTGTCATCAAATGTGATTAATGGTGAAATAAAGGGTTTCATAGATGCTTTGGGTGGCTGCAGCAATAATACCTTACCTGACTTAGATTTGAGTTCAGATAATCTCCAAGGAAACTTGCTTGATTCCTTGGGAAAGCTCAAGTATTTACGGTACCTTCGACTTGCCCAAAACTCATTCTCAGGTTCACTTCCATGTGGTCTATAGGGAACTTGTCCAGTTTGACAATACTGGACTTATCTTTCAATTCCATGAATGCGACAGTTTTACAAAACATTGGACAACTGACGAGGTTATTCGAACTTAATCTTTATGGAAATTCATGGGAAGAATCATCACTGAAAACCATTTCTGGAACCTCTCGAGATTATACCGTTTTGCTTCATCATCCATAAGCAAATCTGTAATCTTCAACTTGAGTCGAGACTGGGTACCTTCTTACAGTCTATCTGAAATCACTGTCAGTAATTGCCAACCGGGTCCTGGTTTTCCGACATGGCTCAGAACTCAAGTTGAACTTTCTCAACTCACACTGTCTGTTGCTGGGATTTCAGACATGATACCTGTTTGGTTTTGGAACCTAACTTCTAGCCTTTGGTGGGTGGATCTTTCGGATAACCAATTCAGGGGAAAGCTTCCCGGTTCAGTTAGCTTTGGTTATAATATCGGAGCATGGGTAGATTTGGGATTCAATCGCTTGGAAGGTTAAATACCTTTATGGCCACCCGCGTAGCTACGGGCCTATACTGGAAAAATTCTTCATTTTCTTTTAAAATTTTAAATCAATAAAAATAAATATTTTTATCATCGTATAAATTATAATTTAATGGTAGCATCTTTCTTTGAGGAACAATCTTTTCTGTGGACCAGTTCCCTCAAACATAGGCCAAAAGATGTCCAAAGTGATAAATTTGGATCTTTCAAGGAACTTTCTTAATGGTAGCATCCCTGCTTCAATTAACCAAATGGAAACCTTGAGTTTTCTTGATCTTTCAAGTAATTGTTTATCAAGAACAATTCTCAGAAAGTTGCAGGGCTTGAGAAAATTAGAGATCTTAGATCTGTCAAAAAACAATCTATTAGGTGATGTTACGAGCTCTCTTTGCGCATTGCCTTCTCTTATCTTTTTGAAACTGAGCTGTAACAATCTCTCTGGCGAGCTTTTTTCGGTTTTGAAGAACTGCTCTGGGTTGTTATCTATTGACCTCGGAGAAAATCGATTTTCTGGAACGATACCAGACTTAGTTTCATATAATCTTTTCCTTTTATCTTACTTGGGATTACGAGGCAACTTCTTGACAGGCAGCATTCCCTAATAACAGTGTGAATTTCACAATCTTCACATCATAGGCCTTGCTCAAAACAACTTATCAGGGACCATCCCCAAATGCTTGGGTCATTTGGAAGCGTTTACTTATCTGGGTCCTTATTCATATGAATTACCCTCAACTCAGCATATACGATTCTTACAACATGTGGAGATTGTCTCAAAAGGTAACGTCATAGATCTGTCGAGCAATGATTTAAAAGGAGACATACCAGATCATATAACAGAGCTTTCAGCATTGGTCACTCTGAACTTGTCGTGGAACCATTTGAGTGGGAATATACCGGAGAACATTGGGAACTTGCAACGGTTGGAGAGTCTTGATCTCTCGCACAACAATCTTTGAGGCTCAATTCCTGCTAGCATGATCTCAATGACTTTGTTGAACCATTTGAATCTGTCGTTCAACAAGTTATCGAGACAAATCCCGACAGGTAACCGGTTCCAAACTTTCAATGATCCTTCTATACATCAAGAAAACCCAGAGCTTTGTGGCCCTCCATTGTGAAGCAGTTGTTCATCACTGACCAATGGAGACGGAGAAGATGAAAATGGGGACTCAGAAGGTGGAGATGAGAAGTTTTGGTTTTATAGAAGTTCAAATTTATCGATGAAATGAAAGCAAGTAATTATCTCCTAATCTAATTTTTAAAAATTATTTTTATACAAATTATAAAAAGTTTATTACAAGTATAAACATATATGAATGTTTGGATGATCATAGTAAAAAATTATTTTATAAATCTTAAAGAATTATATTATAAAAATAATTAGTGTATTTTATAAAATTATAATAAAAATATGTTATTATCTTATTTTTAAAATTATGGAAAAAATTATACTTATAAAAAATTGTTATTGTTTTTTTATTATTATAATTTGTTTATAAAAACAATTTTGAAAAATATGACAAAAATTATATTATTTATAAGAAGTGTTATAAAATTTTAGACAATTTATAAATTTTTTATAAAGTTATATATTATAAATTTTATATTTTTTACTTAATTTATGTATTATACAAAGTGATATAATTTAGCATAAGTCTTTCTTCAAATTAAGTTTATATAAGTTTTTATAATTAAAACTATAGACTATTTGTACTGTAAATTCAAATATTATAAGATTTGTGTTAATTATGTCAATAAACTTTTTTTTTCTTGCACCATATTGTGGGATATGGTGCCATTTGAGAGAATGATGCCAGACACAAATATCATAGACAGCTCACGAACTCTTTAATTTGAGACATTTAAGGTTTCGAGATATGGTTTAAAAGACATTTGTTATTCTAAAAAAAATATTTGTCATATTAATAATATTACCTAAGTATAACATAAAAAAACAAGGTTGAATCGTACTAGCATGTCTGCATATTTTTATAACTTTCATAATAAGTAGAATTGGATGATCTATTCTTGAACAACATATGGAAGAATGAGATTTTGATAATCTTAATTATGCAAATTTAAATTTAGATGATGATAAACTTGATCAAAGACCAACAGATGAGAATAAGGAGCATATGTTAAATATTAAAGAGGAATAACCCAATAAATATGTACTTGAACAATTAGATAAAATTGCATATGATGGTTATTTTTGTTGTTATTTTTATCAATAATCATATTATCAACTACTTTTAGACTAACATAATATATATGATGATTTGATTTTAATTTTTGTTACTTGTTTAGAAATTATTTTATTATACTAATAAATTTTTATAATAATTAATATATTTTAAAATTATAAATTATGTAATTATATAATTACAATATGTACTAACAAGACATAAAAAATTACGATATAATACACTCATTCATTTGGCCGCCATCAGCTCGATCCATGAAGGTGCTGGCAACCTCATTACTCAGCCGTATCCCTGCTCAAGCACACTCTCCTCAATAAAATTCTCATTGTTGTTCCGTCAGTTACATAGTAACCAGCAGAGAAAGCCAAACTTGATTTCCCAATTGCTATGATCCATAGCATGGTGGGAAGGATGCATTATATCGGTGAAAATCCAGTCTTGTAGGTTGACAGACAGTAAGGAACTCATTCAAGCTTGTCGGTTTAACAACACAGCACCATAATGACAACGCAGGGAAGCGTTAATAATTTAACTTAAGGGTAAACAAATCAATTTAATTAACTTTCAAAGTATATTTTTAAACAACAGATATTAATAAGTATTAAAGAGCACTAGTTAAATATTAATAAGTTATTATTGAAAAAGTAAAATACACAATATTTTTTTGTCTGACTGAAGGGTGACGTGCCAGTTAAAAAATCAATATCATAATAAACTTAGCCCTCAACTTTTACATATTATATTAATTTAGTCGTAATTTAAAAAAGTAAACTCTCAATTTTTATAAATGGTCTTAATTTAATCCTAATTCTAAAATTTTAAAGAAATATATAAAAGCATAGAACTCGATTTCATGTAATTGTACACATGAAAATTTGATTTGATTTAATTCTTAATAATCATTTTGATTTGATTTAATTCTTAATAATCATTAACATTATTATCGATATAACACCATTTTATGTTTACACATTGCATACATAAATAATTATATTTCTCAATATAAAATTATTTGATTTATTTATTTCTTTAAATATGTATAAATAAATCAAAAAAAAGTTTTGATATAGAACCACAATTAAATTTTAAGTATCAAATTAGACGATGAATCAAAGTTCATGTATAGTTTTGAGATTTATCATTTATTAAAATTGTAAAAAGGATAAATTTTAAACATTTGAATTTGTACATCTATTTGTCCAGATCTATTTTAGACATAAAAAATAAACATGTATTTTAAATTAAAATTTAAAATAAATACTTAAAAGAATTAATTTTTTTAACATTTATTCAGTGAAAGATATGTCTAATTGATAAAACCCATTTCTCTCAATCTATCTTTTGCTCTTTCAATGCTGACCCTCTACAAAGCACCTAAATATGTGCCCCAAGAACCCTTCACTTTGAATATCAGACTTGATGCCTGGTCTTATTGGTGGAGCAACTATTGTTGAGGGACTTGATGGCTCTCAGTTGATTTCAAGCAAGAATCCTCACGTTCTGCTTTCTCTTAAATTCTACAATGTTGATTATTGTGAACTCCTCAACAAGGATAAAAAGTGGATTAAGATTATTCTTATCTCAATTCCACACCAAACCATAGACAATTGGCAGCAATGAGCTGCTTGCGCTTCTAAAACCTACATCAATTTTGATATTGCAGTGTAAAAAAAACAACCCTACAATTTTAACTTAAAAAAGGCAAATTAGACAGTTGATCCCTAAATATTCTCATGTGTTTTTATTTTGGACACTAAAAATAAAAATTGCAAAAATGGCACTACCATTACAAACCATTTTCATTTTGATCACGCATCATTAAATTGGGGTTAAACAATGGTATTGTACACTCATTTTAATCACTCAACTTTAGTTGGTTTTCATTTTAGTAATTTATTTTCTTTTTTAGAATCAATTTGGTTTTTTTAAAATGGGTTTTTATGGGAAATTGAGTTATTTAGCCGCAGAAATGAAACTCAAAATTTTTTCCTATAACTCAATTCATTGTAAAACTCAGGTTTTTCATGGTAAAAAACTTAGGTTTTCCTATTTTTACCAAAAAATTAAAATTAATTCAAAAATAAAAATAGAAGAAATTAAAAGATAAAATGTTTTTTGTAAAACTTTAGTTTTTCCTATAAAACTCAGGTAATTTCTTGCAAAACCCTAGATTTTTCTTTTTTATTGGAAAGAATTAAAATTAATTCTAGAAAAAATTAAAATGTAAATTGGTTTTTCCAAACAAGAACCTATGTTTTTCCTTGTAAGGATTCAAGTGTTTTTTCCTTGTAAAAATTAATTCTAAAAAAAGACATTAAAAAGATAAAATGAGTGGCTAAAATAGAAATTTACTAAAGATAGATGACTAAATTGAGCGTACACTAAGATTGCCTAACCCTGAAAATAAGGGTGGGTAACTAAAATGAAAACGGTTTGTAATGACATTGCTCTTTTTGCAATTTAAAAAAAATTTTTATGGCCAAAATAAAAGGTTCTGAAAGCTGAGTGACCCAAATGTGAAATTTACCCTAAAAAAGAGAGAGAAAGAAAGTAGGAGGGGAGACCCTTGGTATCCGCAACGTGGAAGTGAAGTAAACATACAAGAAAAGAGAACAAAGGAAAGGCAAAAGGAGCGCCAAATATCGAGGGCCATCACGGTCTTTTCGTCATAAGTTTATGTTACCTTCTCTACTTCACTTCTCCAATAGAAAAAGAAAAAACCCTAGCGGCTACACTCTTCCCTCACTTTCTAAACTAACAGAAGAAAACAATCACGGAAATGGAGTTTTCTCAAGCCGACTTCGATCGCCTTTTAGTCGCCGAACACACCCGTAAAACCTCTGAAGTCAACTACGCCAAGGACCCGCTTGATGCTGAGGTTCCTTCTTTATTTCTTTTCCGTTCAATTTTTTTTTAATTCGTTTCTTTGTTTGCAGTTACTTCCTTCTGTTAATCGATTTTAATAGTAATGAGGTTTTAATTCTTTTATTTTTATTTTCTTCTTTGGTTTGAGGTTTTTTTTAAAGAAATTGTTCTGTGTTTCCTATTATCGGTTAAAAATGGTTGCAGAATTTAACCAAATGGGGAGGGGCTTTACTCGAATTAGCTCAATTTCAGACTGTTTCAGATGCAAAGCAGATGATAAATGGTACTCTACCATGTTCTTGAGTTTATTCCTACTATTAGTTTTTGCTCATGCAATGAATATTGATCATTTAGATGCAATTTCGAAATTGGATGAGGCGTTGATGATAAATCCATCCAAGCACGAAACTTTGTGGTGCATGGGAAACGCTCTTTCCACTACTGCATTTATGACTACCGATTCTGACGAGGCAAAAGTTTCTTTTGATAAGGCAGCTCAGTTTTTCCAAAGAGCTGTTGATGCGGTAACTTTTTTTTTTTTACTCTTATGCTTGTTTTGAATATCCCAAAATGAGGGTTTTGGAAGCTAATTTGGGATTTTTAAAAAAATATTTTTTTGGGTTGTAGGATCCAGGCAATGAGCTTTATCAAAAGTCTTTGGAAGTTGCAGCTAAGGTAAACCTGCTTTTCTTATAAGTTTCATAACACGGGAACAAAGATATATGCTTTTTTATGTAAATATAA
Source organism: Gossypium raimondii (assembly GCF_025698545.1). NCBI lineage: Eukaryota > Viridiplantae > Streptophyta > Magnoliopsida > Malvales > Malvaceae > Gossypium > Gossypium raimondii. Next base: position 48,297,968 of record NC_068567.1, on the reverse strand, counting down.
CCTCACAAACTTTCCTATGTAATTTAATTGATGTTTTAATATTTTAGCTGCATTGTTTGATGTGGTAATTATTTGAAATGAACTTGGTGTGGTAATCTGGACTTAGTTTCTGAATGACAGAAGCAGGATACCTTGTTAATGATAAGGTTGTGGCTAGTGCTTAATTAAATATTAAGATATTTTGTTACTATGGCTGGTTAGTGGGATTGGTGTTTTCCTTTTGTTTTACCTACTTTAAGCTGGTTTGGATTTCCTTTTTATTTTTTATTTTGTGTGTTAAGTGGATGTGTTTATTTCTTGGGAAAGAGACGAAAGAGTATCTAGGGCAGTGTGGGTGAGGAGTGGATGTTTTGCTGATGATACTTTGTGCTCTGATCTGCCTAAATTTTTAAATAAGCTTGGACTTTGTTCGTCTTCTTAGGCTCCAGAGCTACATATGGACTTCCAAAAGGCTGCAGCTAGCCAACAGGGTATGGGTGGGGCATCTTCTGCTTCTTCAACTTCAACTGTGAGTGTTTTTTTAATTATGTACATTGACTTGCAAATCTTCCCTGCTTGTTTTCATACTTCTTTTTGCCTTGGAAGTGCTTGCTTATATTATCTTTTATTATCATCTGATCTGAGTTAGCAGTTACTATTTGTTTGCATAAGTTCATTGCGTATTAATAGATGTGAATAGTGAATAATTCCTATAATTTTATGTAAGCCTTATCTCATGATCTGAGTTAGCGAGCCAACAGACCATGGACTGAAATACATGTTTCCACATCAGTGTGAGGTTGCATCACATTCACATATAATTGTGCATATTCTGCTTTTCTGTCTGATCCTTGAGGCATGTTGCCTTCTCAGTAATGGTTAAATTGCATATTCCTCGGGTTTAGGTATTTTTTTATGTTGCAATGGAAAGTTGAAGACTTGGCAGCTTGGCCTTGCATACAGTTGTTCCAGGGACTGGCAATAATTTCTTATGGAAAAGAACTTCCTTTTTGTTGACATAGATGTTCATTAGAATTTGATGATGGCTTTAGTGAGGTTTAGGTAATAAAATATCCCTGCTTGGTAGGTATGAATTCTAGTTCAGAGAACTGTAACCGACAAAGGAAAAAAGGTGTTTGCATTACTCCCTAGGTTATTCAGGCATCAAACTCATGATTGATTGGGTTGCTAAATGACTACAAAGATATATTGGTGGTTATTATTATTTGTAACCGTTCTGTCAATGAGTGCAATCAAATATTTATGCATGGTTTGGAGTTTAAACTTCTGAGCCCAAAAAACCTTTACAATATGACAGTGTCCCAACACTTTTCTCTAAGTTCATAGCATAGAAGATATTTGCTGATATATTTGTACATTTTCAGGCTGCCAAGAAGAAGAAGAGCAGTGATTTAAAGTACGACATATTTGGATGGATAATTCTTGCTGTTGGAATCTTTGCATGGGTGGGAATGGCGAAATCCCATCTTCCTCCACCTCCTCCACGATAAAGCGGTTTGCTTCAATAATCCTTGAGGGAACCATTCTGGTTACGTTGCGTTGGGAGGTTTGAAGATTCAGCTGGTGAGATGTAGCAAATTGGAGCAGGTGGATTGTTACCACATTTTGGTAGTGTTTTCCCTTCCCTTGCTATTATTACAATCTGATTAGGGTGGATATCTCGGATATTGGTAATGGATTTAGTCATTTAATAGATACAATAAGAAGCATTTTGTCTTTCAATTTTTGCCATTTCCTTGTTAATCTGTATCTGTAGGCGGTTTAGCATACGTTCAGTATGCTCGATATTGCAAAAAGTAGTATCTTTTTGTATAAATATAATGTTTCAAATAAACCCATATCTTGAATGGCTTTTCAGCCGCAAGGATACTCCCGAAGGCTTTGTTTTAGGTGTGGTAGAATGTGGTTGTTTCGACCATGATAATCAGAGACAATGTCAGGAATCATGTAAGTTTAATGGTTATAGTTGAATTTTAAAAGGAATCAAAATAATTTTTTTATTTAAGGACTAAAATTAAATTGAATTATTAAGGAAGGGTTAAATATGTAATTATATTATTTAATAATCTAACTTCACTCTTGACAAAAGAAAACAAAAAAAGAAAGAAAAAGGATAATTTTTGTCTCTTCAAAGGAGGAGACTAGTAGAAAAGTAATTTCTTGCTTACATTTTTTAATTTAAATAGAAAGGTAATTACCCTCTTGATATTAATTATGCATCTAGGTCCTTCAAAGAAAATTTAAATGTTTTAAACTCATATTTAATTTAATTATATATGTTAAATTTTAGAAGAATTCTATTACTGTTAGTTTGCAAGTTTTGACTTCAGTGTTCATCATTGCTTTTACTATTTTGGATAGAATGCACGTATTATGTGTACAATAGAAGAATAATCAGAGAGAGAATCAAATACGGAATTATATTTGTATATCTTGAAACTACTTTACCTTAACCAACAAATTATGATAGCACTCAAAATTCCATGTTTTTGTCTAATACATTAAATCACGAGTTTTAAATGGTTTCTAAAAAAAAAATCATTTATTATTATTTTTCCTTAAATTCCTTTTGTCCGTGTACCAATATATATATATATATATCTACATTAATCTATAAATAAGGGTGAGCATTCGATCGAATCGAATCGAAAATTTTCGAGTTAATCGAGTTTTCGAATCTCATTTTATCATCCTAACTTTATTTGAAGTTTTCTCGAATCGAGTCGAGTGAGATGGAATTCGAATCGAATCGAATCGAATATATTTGTTCGAGTTAAATTTTAAAAAATAATTTTGGGTCCTTGTAACCATTGTCACCCATCGTAATAAAATTTGTCCACCTTAATCAAATTTTTTATTAACTTTCATCACCTCATAATTTATTTATTAATTTTTTATATACTGGTTAGCTTATTTGTTTGCTTAGTTGTTTCAATTATCTTCGGATTCTTGTCACTATGTATTTTGGAATTAAAAAATATATTAAATATAAAAATATGATTTTTTAATAAAATTTATTTTAAAAATAAAATTTGAAATTGATACCAATATAAAATTTTAACACTAATATTTTATGGCATAATTAAGAATTCAATCTTAATATAAATATTCAATATGACTAAACAATTCAATAATATAAATAATATAAAATGTTAAATTTAATTTAATAATATAAATAGTATATATAAATAAAATTATTACTATTTATGTTTAGTGATTTTTTTGGATAATTTTGATTTTTATTTGAGAGTAAAGGTGAGAAGTAAAAGTTTAGGGGAAAATAAAAGTTTTGGGGAATAAAAGTTTGAGGAAAGTAAATAGGGGAGTAAAATTTTGGAGGAAAATATTAAAAAAATTGGAGGGGGAGGGTTTGGGGTAGATGGGAGGTGGGATGGGAAGAGAATAAAAGTTTTAGGGAAAAGTGGGAGGAGTAAAATTTTGGGGAAAATAAAAGTTTTGAGGGTTTTGAGAGTAAAATTTTGAAAAAAATGAATGGAAGAGTAAAATTTTGGTGGGAAATGGATTTTGGGTAGATTGGGGGTTGGGAGGAGGAGTAAAAGTTTTGGGGAAAAGTGGGAAGGAGTAAAAGTTTTGAGGAAAAGTAAAAAGTTTGGGAGTTTAGGTAAAACTGTAAAATATTATAGTTTGATATTGAATTATTGAATTATTCGAGTTATTCAATTAAAACTCAACTCGATTCGAACTCAAATTGAAAAAAATTCGAGTTGATTCGAATAACTCGATTCGTTTAACTCGAAATTCGAAATTTTTTTTCGATTTTTTCGAATCGAATCGAATTTTGCTCACCCCTATAAATCAATACCTACAAATTTTCTTTGTTACATGATTGAAAATTTGTGATTTTATTTTAAAGGTATGGGTTTGGTCAAACTTATTAACATAGTGGGTTTTTAAAAAATTTCTTTATTTATATATATATAAATAAATATGAAATTATATAATGAGAACATTTTATATATTTTTCTTTACCTATTAAACATTTATTTTTCACCTATATTGTGCGTATGGTAATTGGTAAATTCTAATATTATAAAATTAAATAATTAAATATCATTATTTTTATATGTGAAATATTTCAACTAATTATCTCAAATGCACACAAAAATATATAATACTAAAATTTTCTACACCCATGATATGAATGGAAAAATAAATATTTCACATATAAAATTATATTTACTAAAAATAATGATATTTGAAATAATTATTTAAAATATTTTACATATAAAAATAACTATGGTCTTTGAAATAATTAACTGATTTTATAATATCGAATTTATCCTACTCACATTGTAAGTGAAAAAAATTATTAGAAAAATTAGTTAATGTCCTAAAATAAAATATATTTAACATAATGATATATATAAATATATATTTTCATTATATAATTATATAATTATTTTAAAAATAAAATAAATAGCTTAAATACACCTTGTTTATTAATTAAAAATAAAATTAAAAAAATTAAAACAAAAAAACTTGAAACAATATAAATAAAAAAGAAAACCAAAAGTGAAATCAGATGGTCTTTAAGATTAATCACCAACCTTTTAAGGGCTAGTTCTTCATTGCTTTTGAGAAGTACTTTTAAGAAGTGCTTTTGAAAAATTTGAGTGTTTGGTATTGCTGTCAAAAAGTGCTTTTGAAGAATAAAATGTCCATTTTAGACATGATATTATAAAGTAACAAATATGTATTTAAACAATGTTAAAATTAGTTAATATTATGATATTTTAGTAAAAATATAAAAATAATTTATTATAACTTATTGTTAATATTTTAATATATAATATTAATTTTAAATATTTCTAAGTAATTAATATTAATTATTTATAAAATTTAATTAGAATATATAAACTATATTTAAATATTTAAATATAAAAATTAAATATTTGTAATTAGATATTGACACAATTGTATTATTATAAAAATTATTTTTATTTTTAATTAATGCTTTTAACACATTTGTATTATTTTATTTTAAAATATATTTGAATATATATAAACATAACATATAAAACATAAACCTAACAAATTAAAATATTACATATATTTGGATTAAAGTTTTAAAAAGGGATAATATTTATATACCAAATATAAATACTAAAAATTTTACAATAGCATTTACAATTTAAAGTGAATTCATTAAACTAGAAGCTATAGCATCTCTTGTTAATTCCATTTCAAAACCACTTGAATTGTTTGATTCACCGTCATCATCACCATTACCATCGTCGTCGTCATCGTCATCATCACTTTCTCGACCATGCACATTTTCTGAATCAATAATATAGGTTACTGCATGTGCCAGGACTGATCCAATCAATGAGCAAAGAAGAAAAACCAGGTTTTGAATATTTGATGGGCTACTTTAACACTAAAATTAAACAAACATAATACCATCTAACTAAAATCTAAAATCTAATTACTAAAACTCAATATTAAACTTAGTATTTCACTTAAAAGGAGCCTAAAACTAAGTGTGAATTTAACCCTAAAACATATATTAATTAAACACCTATCAATTTCGCTCCAACTATCATTGTAATTTTTGTTCTAATATATGACAATGTACATTGTTTGTCATACTTTTGTTCGATTTAATGCACACTACCATTTTAGTGTAATGTTTGCCAATAATTGTTTCAAAATGGTATGAACTTTAGACCAAAAGAAAAATAAAAGTTATATAAACAACAATTAAATAGAAAGCCAACAAAATTAATTGAAGTTGGTTTGATTCGTTAATTATTTTAATGAAAAAGCTAAATTCAACTAACGATTTAATTAATTATAGTTCAATTAACAATGGATCGAACTAACTATTTCATCACCCCTTAGATTAAATGTTTGAGAATATAAAACAAAATACTTAGAATTATTAAATATTATATCCAGAAATCATATATACAGGTGCAAAAGTTGGAGACTACTATGCCATTCATCTTGTAATTGCTTCAAACGCAAGGAAGACCTAATTCTTTCACCTTTCTCCTATTCTAAAAGCAAACACATTTTCAATTGAACAATTTAGCGTGCAATGGATACTAAGATGCTAATTTGAGGGTAAAATATGGAATACCCATATTGTAATCTGTGGTGCTTTATTAACTCACGATATCTTTAATAAAGATAAAGCTAACAATCCAGGTCAAGGCGAGGCTTTCAAGGCAGCTTCTCCTAGTTTACCTCTGAGCAAGTGATGGATCGTAGGGTGCTCCCCAAATTGAGCTAGGGACAGTTTGGCTACCGGTTGCAGCAATAGTAGCTGGAACATTGGTACTATTACCAAAAGGGATTAGGCCTTATACTGGCCTAAGACCCGTCTGCATTACAGGCCGACTATAGCCACCAGAATAAGTGGTGCCACCTAGAAAAGGTGGTGCATATGAAGGATCAGGATTCATGTAGCCACCAGCATATGGTACCGTTCCTATTTTTGTTAAAGAACACAACATCAGTGCAAGTGTTAGCAGAGTGAAAAGGTGGGAGAAAAAGAAAAGAAGCAACCAGATTGTGTCCCAAGTACCATTTATATAGGAAAAGAAAGTTACCATGCATTTTCTTCTCAGCACTCAAAACTTCAGCGCGTAGCTTTTCAACTTCTTTTGCCATCCGGATTAGATTCTTCTCCATAGCTTGCATTTGCTCCACCTCGCTCTATGTTTGACTCTTTTTCATGCTGAAATGTAACGCTACATTTAAACAAATTCAAAAATAATCGAGCCTACTTCTTAGCAACTATATGGTGGTGGAAAGCACCACAAATGAAATATGAAACAAAGAGATCTTGAGGTAAGCAACATGATTATTTTGCTTGCTTGAACATTTGCATAAATTATGACTGGGCTCATAGAATAATTTTTGATAATCAAATATAAACTGGTGCTATCCAGCTTATTACAACCATTTCCATCTATTGATTACTTAAAACAAGATGCCACATTAAAGTCGGAGCATGAGGCAATAATAACAAACGACATATTCAACATGGCAATTTTATTAACAGTTACCAAACAGTTTTATAATTCAGATTAGACCTGTCCATGGGCCGAGCGGCCCGGCCCGGCTTGACGGCCCGCCCGAAATATGGGAGGGTTTGGGTAAAAATATAGGCCCGAAATATGGGCTTGGGAAAAAAAATGAGGCGCGGGCCTCGGGCACCATTTTTTTTTGGCACAGGCTGGCCTCGCTCTACCAATATAATAAATATATATTTTTATTTTTATTTTTATTTTAAAATACTTTTAAAATATTTTTATTTTTATTATTAAAATAATTTTTAATGTTTATTAAAAATGGGCGGGCAGGCGGGCTCTAAGCTTATGATATTTTTCCAGTAGGGCTGGGCAAAATTCAGCCCATATTTCGGCCGGGCCGAAAATTTTTCGCCCGCCCGAACCCGGCCTACCCATGGATGTGTCTAATTCAGATGAACAATAGAGCAAATAAATTATATTTAAAAGCTATGGAGCTCTTGCAAGAATTTGAATGACCAAATGCAGTTACCAAATCCTGTGGTATTATTTCAGGACAAACACCATCATATTAATAACAAAAACATTTTACCACAATAACAGTGAATATTGCAGCAAAATATTTTCAATATGATAACTTACTGAAGGGTTCCAGACACCAAGCAATAAAATGAAATAACAAGATAACAGAAGGAAGCACAGGAAAGTTTTTAACAAAGGAAACACTCCTATTGCACAAGATTTATTTCTTCAGCAAGTCATTAAAATTCAAGGGTAACAAATGAAGATACAGGGGAGAAGGACTTTGAGATTTGATAAGACAGATTCTAGAGCTCCAAAACATTTTAAGAAAAGAAAGCTACTGGAGTTCTCAAGAAAACGCAAAAATAGACGATGCTGATATATAATGATATTGAAAAATACTTACAAGAATTGGGGAGCACAGGTTTTACACCCTAAGAACAAAATAGAGATACAAAAAGCATACATAGGATAGAAAAAGGTTGGCTGGAAGCAGAGTATAGAATAGTAGTGGCCAAAATACATCTCTCTAACAAAACCAAAGAATCAATATAATCAGTTTTTAGGGTGTCAAAAATAGCTCCAAATAAACAAACCAAGGTGCCTTCTCCTGGGTGCCTTTTAAGCTTTTAAGCACTGGAGGGTTGCCTCAAAGCAGTAGCAGCTATCCTGAATGAAAATTCAAATTAGACTTCCCAGAGCTCAAACCATTCTGATAAGATAGAAAAACAAAAGCAAAGCAGAGCAAAGCAACAGAAGAAAACAAAGCAGAGCAAAGTAGTAAAGCAAAAGAGGCACAAAAGCTAGAAATTTCCCTCTTTCAAAGCTATTTTTTTTACTTACCTGTGGAAGAGGAACTAATTAAAGAGAAGAAGAAGAAAAGAAACTCTCACCTGCGGAAGAGGAACAAAGAACAGGAAAGAGCTTTGAAAGCCAAAAATGTGAAAAAAAACGTTTGTGGAAAGAACCAGTAGAGGGGAAAGAACGTTTGTGGGAGAAGACAGGTTAATTTAGTCAATTTTCAGCCAAAAGCACTTCAAGCTGAAGAAAAAAAGAAATTTTTAGCTTCTTCATCTGGAGAAAAGCCCTTTTCTGATGGTGAAATTTTTATGTGAAAGGAGGGCGTTCTTCATTCCTTTTAAGAGAAAAGGACTTTTTATTGAAAAAGTCCTTCTAAAACGTGTAGAAGAATGGGCCCTAACAGTCTAACCAGTAAGTATAATATATCAATGGAAGGCGCTTTTTGTATAAAAAAACTTTTCAAAAGTATGTTCCCCAGTTTTGCACCACATTAATAAAACAACTTATTTCCTCAAATAATTATAAAATCAATCTAAATAAATATATATATTCAAAATAGGCACATATTTATAATTTTGCCTTATGCAAAAGTAGGCTATTGTAAATTATATTGCATTATTAAATATTTTAACACTTAATATTATGTAAAATTAAAGTGGTTAAAATATGCTTAAAGTTTTGTACTCTTCGTACATTTGAAATTTAATCTTTCTATATTTTGTATTTAAAATGTAAATCTAATTGTTAATATCGTTAAATTTTTTTATTAAATTTAAGTTTATTATAACGTTGTTTTTCGTTACATAGTTATCAAGTAATTTTGTATTATTTCAAAATGTCACATCAATGAATTTAACAAAAGAATTTAAATTGTGTTAAAATATGAAAAGAAGAAAAGTTAAATTCTTAAAAATAAAAATAGAAAAACTAAATTCTAAATACCGAAAGAGTAAAGAGGCTCGGAGCTTATTTTAACCAACTAAATTTGATGGTGATTTGTCATATTTTCGTTCATTATATACCTTCAATTTTGATTTCAGTTCATGTCAAACTCTAATTTTGAATTGAAATATAATAATTAAAAATGACTAAAATAATTTCGAATATATTAATCTTTTGAATATATCAAGAAAAATAAATTAAAAGAAAGAAATAATTAATTGAAAACTAAATGAAAGATTAAATAATATTAAAACATAAATCAAGATACATAATTGATTATATTGTATATACATTTTGAATTCTATATTAACTATAGAATAAAATAAATATTGCGCTACAAAATTATATAACTAATTAATGATGTAATATTTTTAATAATATTAAATCTATAATCTATCTGTCTCTCTATCTCTCTCCATATATAAGACGAGTTTGGAAAAACTTTTGAACCAATAAGAATATAATTTATTTTCAATCATATTACTAAATTGACATTTAAAAATAATTATAATCAATTTTAAAAGTGAAAAATATATCATAGTAGTTATATTAAAATAAAAGTTGTGATAATCATAATAAATTTAAATTTATTATTTGGAAAAATAAATATATTTTTATAAAAAGTTGTGATATTGTGAGCGTAGTTTAATTCCAAGACTAAATTGAACTTCAATTTAATATTAGGGATTAATTTAAATTTTCGTCTTTAAGTGAGGGACTAATTGTGTAGTTAATCTTTTTATTTTTAAAGTTTGGTTAAATTAGTTTTGTGCGTGTTCTATTATTTATTATTATTACTATTGTAGTTTATTTAGAATAGGATTTTATGTTATTAAATTTTCTTAAGTTAATTATTAGAATAAGATGACTATTATTAGAATTACACTAGGATATTTATGGATTTTATTAATAAATTATTAATTAATTAGGATAATTAGGAGTTAGATGAATTAGTATCATTTTATATACATATATTATGAGACTAAGTTTTAGTTTCGTTCACATCGACATTGTTGCTAGTATAGGAAGACATGGGTTTAAGCGCGTTAAAGTGTCACAGGTTGCGGATCAAAGCTCGTGACCATTATGCACAGAACGTCCCATAGAGTTTAACTTATTAAATGGGGCTCATTTGACCCACATGAACTGACCCGCTTCATGGAACCCAAGGAGAAGTTCATCTACTTGAAGTCTTGGTGACCCAGTGAAACACTCTAGTCAAACTGGAGTTACAAGGTAAATAAAGTAAATCCTAAAGGGATAAGATTATATAGAGTTTAAATCCTTTAGGACTCTCAATTGTAGATAGGCTCTAATCTTGACCGTTGATGTAACTCAATCTGTACCGTTAGTTTTGAGGGAGCTCAACTATAAATAAATGTCACTCCCTTCATTTATATTAATCTCATTGTATTCAATTATTATTGAGTTAAGAATATTCTGAGAGCACTTACTCAAGCACTTAATGTGCATTGCTTTCTTGTGGATTTCCAACTCTCTTGTTGCTCTTTTCGTTTCAAGTTGCTTTCACTATATTTTTTTGGTGTATTTCGAGGGTTAGGCTGACTTAAGTAGATTTGAAGCGAAGAAATCGCCTAAGGCCAGCGCGGTTTGTTAGACTAAAGTTCTAGCTCCGTGACAAAATCACATTTTCTCCTATTTAGGGGTTGGAGAGGGGTTATGGATGGTTTTATTTTGTATCAAAAAATAGATTAGATGTATTATTTTATTAATTTTCTCATAGGATAATTTAGATTAATTTTAGATAAATAAATTTTATTTATTTATTTTTCAATTTTTATCTTGTAGATTGGTTAAATCTTTAAGTTAGATTAATCTAGGACTATTAAGTTTTTTTGCTATAAATCGGGAGTTAATTTGTATCGTTCCTACATCACTGTTGCCCGCCTCGATCGATCCGCATGCTGTCATTCCAATCTCTTGCCTACCCTAACCGTTCACTACTCACCGCCGCAACCTTTTACCTAGGCTAAGGCTTCCTTTGGATGCAATCGGGTCTCAGTGCGTTGGCTTTTTTAGGCTAAAAAAATTGCAACTGAAATGTTAGTAAACACAAGGTTGTTTGGAAAGCATTCTTTCAGTACGTTAAAAATACATTTCACCTCACTAGAGGCTTAATTCAAGACTGGAGCCTTTTGGTCCAGTAAAAATTTAGCAACTTCAGTTGCTTTTTCTTTTCTTTTCTTTCTAATTCTAGAGTTGCTTTATTATTTTATCTTTCAATAATGTTTTATTTTTCTAAAGGCTCAATAATTTCAAAAATCTTTTAATAATGAATTGAGCCCCTATAATTAAATATATGATTAATTTTGAAATATTAAATAAAATAAATTTTTGAATTTTTCTCAAATTTTAATTCATTTTTAATTATTTATTATTAAAAATAAATATAATTGTAATAATTTTTAATCATTTATTAATTTTTTAATTGTTAAATAATTTTAAAAACTTCTATTATATATCATTTTTAATCTAATGTCCTTAAAAGTCATTTTCTATTTTCACCTCACAGTTACAGCTGCATTTGAATCCAAACACGCACTCCACCGCTGTTTCTAATCTTACTGCTATGTATCCAATCTCACCGCTACAGTAATTAATCTCACTGCCACTGCTGTTTTTAACCTCACCGGAGGTAAACACACCGCCCATCAAAACTAAGCTTAACTGTCCCAGCTCCAGCGTTGTCACTCCTACCCTACTGTGCCTCCATCATTATTATCCCAAGCCGTCATACCCGCTTCATCTAACCCGAGTTAGGTAGCCTTCATTCATTTTTTTCTTTTTATTTATTTATTATCATCTAACATTATTTATTATTATTACTATTATTGACATTATTTTCTTCCTTTTGTGATTGTTTTGCCGTACTTTTTTAATTTTATTTTGTAGCTAATTATTATCCAATTTTTTTTTGGAGTTTCCGTCACCAGTAATCGAAGTTCTTTGGGTTCTCCGGCGATAGAATGTGCCGTTATAAAAAAGCATATGAATTTTCCCATGTTTTATTTTATTATTATTATTTTAAAATGACGATCCTCTTTAAGTGAGAGGCTAATTGTGTAGTTAACCATTTTTGTGGAGCTCCAAACCCGACTGGGACGGTCCGACCCGAATTTCGAACATTACATTAGCTACCAAAGTGATTCTCCATTTAAACCATTACAAAACACACCTACCGACCAATCACACCACACAATTAATCATGAAATATTTAATAAAAACCTAATATCATGCTTCCGTTGCGCTATTCTGATCAACAATCAACAATAAGACTAATTCACAATTTAATATTTAATGGACAATTACCTCAAAAACTTTAGTTATACATGCATGCAGTGAAATATTTTTAAAAGGGGTATATTTGTAGGGACTTGAAAAATCATTTTGTTTAAAAACATATAATTAGATTTAAATCGTAATATAGTAAAATATATAAAAAAAACTCTATTTCACAAGGTTTGAAAATAACATTATAGATGAAAGTCTTGTTTTAGAAGTTTGCTTAAAACATCTTGCATTACTTCATAAAATCATCATTTAATTAGTTCGTAGGCAACTAATAATTTACGTAGTTAGTCCAATTTTACATTCATGCATACTAAACATTCAATTGTTTTCTAAAACACACCTTTAACATCTAAGTCTTACCTCAATGTTCAATGGCTCTTCCACCTGCACTTACGAGTTAGTCAATCAATTAATCAAAGCGTTTATCAAGCAATCATAATCTACCATTCAATCATTTATCTAAAGCACTAGTAAAAGTTCCAAATTAAACCAATTAAATAGTCCATAATGTCTAATTACAACCCGACAATTATAACTAAGTGTAATTCTAAATCCCATAATTTGGTCCCACATTGTCTTCCTCATTGGGTTTGGGAACATAACGACATACCCAGGTATAGCCTCGATTTGGATCACTTGGATGACTCACTTCCCTGCCTCTTCACAAGTTAAATCACTGCGATATTATAAAAGAGTGGGCGAGCTTATTGAAACTCAGTGAGTGCTCAAACATACTACAAATAAACGCATCAGTTAGGTTAAAGGGTGACATGCTATAACGATTCACATATTATTACATTCTACACAAATAGTAACTCACAGGACATAATAGTTCTCATAAAATTAGCAGTGCACATATAGTAAGTAATTTGCATAAAATGGGCAGATCACATAAATTATCAATTCGCATAAAACATCTGTTCATATAAAGTAATAGTTCATACCAAATGACAACTCATGCAAAATAATAGTTCATATGAAATATCAATTCATACCGAATAACAATCCATGCAAAATAATAGTTCATACTCCATTATAACTCATACATTTCAAATAATGATAAATTGGCATTTCTGTGATTATGAAACATATAGGGGACTTTATCACCACACGTTAGATAAACGGATCTCCAAAACACTCATTACTTTTGGACTCAAAGAGCCTTACGCAATGCTCACACTCTCTAAACACACCACGCTACCTATGGTAAATGGAGCTATGCTCAACATTCTCTTATCTCTCCAACGCATCTCGGGCCACAATGTCCATTGCAATAGTGAGGGTGAGTACTTACAATTCTATAGCATGCCAACTATATCCAATGGTTTCATAAGGTCACAATGCCAAAATATCTCTTTAACACATTCACAATATTCAATATAATAGGGCTCGCAATTAAATAGAGCTCAGACATTATAACACAATTCTCAATTCACAATTCGCAATAGAGCATGACTTGCAAATAATATAACTTTCATGCAACATATATTGCACTCATAATCACAATTCACATATCATGTCATAGCTTACATAAATTATTGTTTGCATATTTTATTTAGCATAGGGCACGCAATACAACTCAAAACCTCACAATACATAGTCTGGCAAATTAATACAGTTCACCATATTAATACAAATCACCAAATTAACATAGTTCCCCATAATAATATAATTCACCAAGTTAACATGGTTTAAAATATAACATAATTTACAAATATAATTGGCTCACACTATAGTTGAGCTCGCACTTAACATTTCATAATAATATAATTTTGTACTAATCAAAGCTTGCAATATCGTAAAACTCATAATTCACTTATGGGTTCGTGCATGGATAAATGTGCATTATCAATCAAATTCGCATATTATAGAAGTTTACATTATATATTTTTATAACCGTTTGCAAGCATTACAAAACCATATATAAATATACATTACATATATATACATACCTATTTATTGGCCATTGTCTTTTCAAATTTTTAGCATACATTAAAAGTCTCATATACATTTATATATATTAGATAATACAAAACCTATAAATGCATATATATATTATATATAATAAAACCTACATATATATTATATATAGCAAAACCACACATATATATGTACTATGTATATAGCAGACCCACGCAAATATATATACATACAACACCCATGCACCCATATATATATATATTATATATCACCCATGCACGCATATATATTAGAAACTCCACTCATATATATTATATATAACACGAAACCCGTATATTATATATAAATAACAAAACTCCTATACGTATCTATTATATATATGCACATACATTTTAGTACTTCAACTCACCTTTAATATTTAACTCACACACAAATGCAATAATTAGATGCACAATTCACACACATTTATCACGTCAACTACATTATTTACAGTGACAATCTACCTATTTTATTCTTATAACTACACGCACATTTTAAATTCATGCATTTGGCTTATTAAAATTGCACAACATGCATACCAAACAATCAACAAAATTGCAATGGTTTGCACTGGGAGAAATCAATGTTTACATATTAATTAAGCAGGGGACTCGCATATGTTACCTTATCCTATGTATTGGAGTTTAAATGTAGTATATCAAACCACTCACCTTAGTTAATACCTCTTGCACAACAATGTCAAACAAGCTTTTCTTTCCCTTTTGCATTGCTCGTGAAACCTCCCAATGAATCCGAAACTTTGCATACACATTAAATACAATAAAATATCATTATTAACAGCCTTAAACTAAAAAAAAAAAGCATCAAAATCACCACTGTAAGTTCACTTTTCTCATACCGAAAATTTAACTAGTTTTGCCGAAATAGGTGTTTAACCACTCAAACTTTATCTCTAAGCCTTAATTTCGATTCTAATATTCCTAAATACCATCTAATTTAAAATTTAAACCTTTAATTCTACCTAATCTCACAAATTTAAAGTTTTCGAAAAAATCAAGCTTGTTTGAACACACAAAAGGGGGAAATTTGAAAGTCATTAAAATTGGATACCGATCTGTCAAATTGAGTTCAAATACCTTCTATTTAGTTAAAAACAGATTAGAAATCAATCAAAAATAGTAGGTTTACTCATTATTTCAGATTTCACCATGTTGAACCAAAATTTGATTAAAAAGCTTTAAACCTTAAAAACTCTCAACACACTCAGTTAAATTCCAAATTAGAAAAATAACAACCTTAATCTAATCATAATAAGTCAAGGCATTATCTCAATTTAAAGAAAACAATAAGTTGTGGAGCTAATTCGAAGTTGAACGTGAGAAGAACAATGAGGATTTAATGATTTTTCTTTAAAATTGGAAGGTGTTGAGGTGTTTGTATAGCTAGGAAATCACCAAGGATTAATTAATTTTGAGAGAAAATATCAGATTTGAATTTGGAAACTTGTTTGAATGGAACCTGGGTGTTTTTAAAGGGGAAGAAGATGAACATTTTTTTTTTAAAATTAAGGGGAAGTTGTCTTTTAAAAATTCCTAGTTTTTTTATTTTCAAATCAGTCCTTATTTTAATTAAAACACATTTTTTCAATTGTTTTCAAACCCGATTTTATTTTTAAAATCTGTTTTAAGTTATTTAATAATTGAACACCTAATCCAAATTTTCACCACCCAATTTTTAGACCCAATAATTATTTTAATATTTTATTATTACCATTATTATTTAATTAATCATTTTATCCTATTTTAATTTCTATGATGTTAAACCCAATTTTTCTCTCAAGACCACAATCTAATACCTAATTTTACTAACCTAATTTTTGGGATGTGACAAATTTATTTTAAAGTTTAGTGTGTGTTGGTGGTTTCTTTATTATTATCATTATTATTATAGTTTATTTAGAATGGGATTTTATGCTATTAAATTTTCTTAAGATAAAATGATTATTATTAGAATTATATTAAGATACTTATGGATCTTATTAATAACATCATTAATAAATTAGGATAATTAGGAGTTAAATGAAATAGTATTATTTTATATTCATATATTATATCAGTAAAGCCTTAGTTCGTTTGACATCAATATTGTCATCAGTATAGGAAGACGTGAACTTGAGCGCACTAAAACTTATTTATCTTCCTATTAGAGGTTGGGGAACCAACTATTAAGTTAGATTAATCTAGAACTATTAAGTTTTTTTTACTATAAATAATGAGAAAGGGACAAAAAACGAAAAAGAGAACACAAAAATTTCCACTCAAAATCAGATGTCCTTAACCCAAATTTTCCCTTCTCTTATTCCATCTTTCTTTTCCTTAGTTCGGTCGCTGCACTGTTCCTACATCACCGTTGCCCGCCTCGATCGATCCGTTTGCTACTGTCCCAGCCTCTCGCCTGCCTCGACCCTTAGCTACTCATCGACGCAACTTTTTACCCTGACCAACTGTCGTGCCTCCATCACCGTTGTCCCAAGTCATCGTACCCGTTTCATCCAACCCGTGTCAGGTAGCCTTTATTCATTCATTTCTTTTTATTTATTTATTATATAACATTATTTATTAATTCTATTATTGACATTATTTTCTTCCTTTAGAGGTTGCTTTGCATTACTTTTTTTTAATACTTTATTTTGTATCTGCATATTATCCATCAATCTTTTGAAGTTTTCGTTGCCAATAATCGAAGTGGTTTGGGTTCTCCGACTACAGAACGCGTCGATATAAAAAAGAGATGAATTTTTCATGTTTTATTTTATTTTATTTATTATTATATTAAAAAATGACAATCCTAATCTCTTGCCTTTTCGGTTTAATTGGACTTTGAAAATTCAATTTTTAAATAAGGGCTTCCCATTTTATTTCTTCCTCGCCTTTTAAATGTCAAATTTAGTCCTTCAATTTTTTTTTTTAAAACTCTTAAGATGCTGAAATTGCAAAATTGCTGGTCAAATAAATCTGTTCCTCATATTGTGGTTAATTCTAAGGTTCCGTAATCTTGGTAAAGTCAATTTTACTTCTAATTTTGTTTTACGTATGTATATGATATATTTCTCTTTATAGATATTTGATTGGTATGATTAATATTTACATTATAAGTATGGTTTATTTATAATTATCGATTTAAAGAATAAACTTGATGTATAACTCTTTTATGTAATAATTATATCTGATGATAAATTATTTCTTTAGGATAATAAGCATGATAATTTTATTTATATTTTCATGAATGTCTTGAGATTAATATTATTTTATGCACATTTATGCATAACCCTGTATGTTCTTATCTATTATTTTATAACATTGTTTGTATATTGTAATATGTATTTTTAAGTACATTTTATGGATATAATTAAGTATATTTTTCACTTATAAATTGGTATATATTTTTATGTATAATTTATTTTGTTATTTTTATTGAACACTATTAAAATTGTTTAAAAATTAAAAGAAACTAGCATTTGTATATGTTTTTATGTATAATTGCATTTGTAATTTATATATAATTTCATTTGCAATTTTTAAAAAATCTATAAATTGTGTATATTCTTCATATTTATCATGAACTATTATTAAAATTATTGCATGTTGCTTTACCTATATTTTTTTATTTTTTCAAATAATATTATAGTTTATTTTTATATAAATTCACATTTGTATATTATTTAAAATTGAAAGAAAATATCATTATCTATGATAGGTAATGATAATTAAAAATATTTTATTTAAAAACTAATTAAGAATTAAATGTTTGAAATCACATACAACGTATGTGCATAGAAGCTAGTATATATAAAACATGAGTTTAAAAATTTTTGAACTGACAATAATACTCGTTATTTTCCATTATATTATTTAATTGGCATTTAAAAATAATTATAATCAATTTAAAAAGTGAAAAAAATATCATAGCAGTTATATCAAAACAAAAGTTATGAAAATCATACTAAATTTAAATTTCTTATTTGAAAAAATATTATAATCATATATGTGTTGGTTATTATTATTATTATTATTATTATAGTTTATTTAGAATATGATTTTATGTTATTAAATTTTTTAGGATAATTATTAGAATAGGGTGATTATTATTAGAATTATACTAGAATACTTATGGAATTTATTATTAATTAATTAAGAGGTAGATGAATTTATATACATATATTATTTTATTATTATTTTCTTAGACTAATTTAATTTAATTTTATATAAATAGTTTTATTTATTTATTTATTTTTCAATTTTTATCTTGTAGATTAGTTAAATCATTAAGTTGCATTAATCTGGGATTTTTAAGGTGTTTTACTATAAATAGTAAATTAATTTGTATGAAAAAGTGACACAAAAAAGAAACACAAAAAATCCCACTCAAAACTGGAGGTTCTTAACCCACAATTTTTCCTTTTTTCTCTTTTTCCATCTTTCTTTTTTCGGTTTGGCTGCTACATCGTTCCTACACCATCGTTGCTCGCCTTGGTCAATCCACGTGCTACCATCCTAGCCTCTCACCGACCCTTCAATTTAATCGAAAGTTGAAAATTTAATTTTTATATTTCTTCCTCACCTTGTAAAATATCAATTTTAATCCTTCAATTTTTTTTAAATCCTTAAAATTTTGAAATTGAAAAAGTGCCCATCAAATCACTTTGTTTCCCATATTGTCATTAATTATAAGATTTCGTATTTTATGTATCTTGGTAAAATAATTTTATTTCCATTTTTTTTTATAATTTTGACGTATGGATAAGATGTATATTGCTTTTTATGGATGTATGATTACTATGATTAATATGTACAGTATGTTAGTGTGTAGAACAATGAGCTTATGAGAAATTAACAAAAGTTTCAAGGTGTGTATTTTATAATTAATATGTACAGTATGTTGGTGTGTAGGGATAAAAATGAACTTATGAGAAATTAATGAAGACTTCAAGGTGTGTATCAACACCACTTTCTTTAAAGTTCTATTCGCCTCCACCTATATTATAGTGTCCAAAAGAGCTAATGCCAAATGACCTCGATGATACAATGAAGCCCAATGATTGTCTATGTTTTGCACTAATAGAAACAATTCACTGAGCACTAAGCGGAGTATAGAAAGAATATCAATTTCTATAAAAAATTCTATAGTAATTCTTTATAGAACAATCTAGGAATATAAAATTTCTTTATTTGATAATGTGTTTTGTTATAATAAATTAAATTATTTTTGAAGAAAAGCTAAAGTTGAACAAAAATTGGCAAAATTGTATTTCAAATGATGTCTAAGAGATATAATTTTGAACTTACTATTTTGAACTCTTAGAAAACTTTTTGAATCAACTTTTAATCAAGTTAAAATGATTTCAATCGATTTAAGTGTTTTAGTAGTTGAAGTTTGGAAAATATTCAAGAAGTTTTGGATGGACATCCTCAAACCTCAAGCCACTCCAATAAGCCCTTCGACAAAGCTTGACAAAGATGATGAAGGTAAATGTGTTGATATTAAGGTATATAGATCCATGATTGGCACATTGCTTTATCTTGACACAAGTAGACCGGATATTATGTTTAGTGGTTGCTTGTGTGCTAGATATCAATCATGCCCTAATGAATCACATTTACAAGTCGTTAAGAGAATTTTTAGGTACCTTAGAGACACTCATAATTTAGGACTTTGGTATCCTAGAGATTCATACTTTAGCTTGCATACTTTCTCGTATGCGGATTTTGGAGGTTGCAAATTAGATAGGAAGAACACCTTCGATCCTTCTCAATTCTTAGGCGACATGTTAATTTAATGGTTTTCAAATAAACAAAATAGTGTTGCGCTGTCCACCATCGAAGCAAAATACATTTCCGCTGGTAGTTGTTGTGCTCAAGTTTTATGGATGAAACAAAAACTTAAGGACTATGGAATTGATGTAGATACCATTCTATCAAAGTGCTATTTGTCGCACTAAAAATCCCATCCAACATTCTAGAACTAAACACATTGAAATAAGACATCATTTCATTAGAGATCATGTCCAAAGAGGTGATATTGTTCTAAAGTTTGTTGACACTTTGTATCAATTAGTTGATATTTTTACAAAACCATTAGATAAGAAAAAAAATTGGACACTTAGGAGAGAACTAAGTTTAACCATCTTGCCTTGACTTTGTGTTTAATCTTTACTATGCACTTTGAATGATTTTTAAACTGTATATGATTTAAGATGTATTGAAAAAACATGCTTGCATGATTCCATGGTTCTTATATGCAAAAAGATAGAGGGAGTTTAAAGTGTTTGATTAATCTATTTTGACCATATTTGTCTAGCATAATTTATTTTTGATACCTTTGAACTTGCTTGATTGAACTTTAGTTGATTAACTTAGTCATTTTTTATGAATTTGTTATACTCTATGAATCATATGAATCTCGCTTAATTCCTGCATTTTCATGCACATGAAAACATTAGAATTTATCTAAGATTCAATTCAGGACCTTTAGAGTACATTAGGACTTCAAAAATTGCTTTTTGGAAAATCACTACCCTTGGAAAAAAGAATGGACATTTGGTATCGATACCTTTCTAAAATTATCGATACTTGATAAAAATTATCTATACCCATTTAAAAACATCGATACCTGTTGGGTTTTAATCATTCTTGCATCGGGGAGATTTCAAAATAATTTTAAAACCTTGAAACCATTCGAAAACCCTTTCAACTCTCACTTAAATTATTCACAAATCCTTCCACTTTTTCACTAAATCTTTACTCCAAAACACTTTCTAACACCATTGTATCAAGCTTTCCTCAACATTGCTTCAAGTTTTTCAATATTTCAACAATTTTGAGGTAAAACCTAAACTTTTCCTATTTTAAAATTTTATGAAATGTAGATTAAAATCTTGAATTTTGATGAGATTTTAGGTTGATTTGGAATCTATAAATTTTGTATTATTGCAGGGGTTGTCTATTTCTATAAGTTTTCTAAAAAATTCGTTTCAAACCCTTGATAAAACTCCTCAACGAAATTTTTTACAAGCCCCTAAAAAGAGTCTAAGAACCAATGCCTCCTCTTCTAATCCTTCAAGTGGGTCTAGACCGTCTCTATGTGAGTATTTTCATTCCAAAGCAGAATGAGAACGTTTTAATAGAAAATTTGTGTCTAAGTGTGTTTGGGAGTCTAGAAAGCTAGATTTTGATATGTTAAAAACCATAAATTTCTCTTATCGTCCAAATTTTCGTGCTTGGGGTTTGATTGATTTTTTCAAAATTCATTCGCCTAATTACCTTAATCTTGTTCGAGTTTTTTTTACTCTAATGTCAAATTCGAACATGATGAGTCAGGCGAAACTATTATTTCTATAAAATCGTTTCTAATGAATACCTTGATTCGCCTAACATTAGAAGATTTTGGAAAATTTCTAAATTTATCCTTCAAAGGTGAATCCAATGAAAGAGGTGCCTACAACCTCGCTCTTTATATTGAGTCCAGATATACGTCCAAACTCAATATTCATGATCATGTCCTTCATCTTATCATCACTTGGATCCTTAGACCTATAAAAAAGCATGTCGTCATTTGCTCCATTGATTATTGGTGGGTCAATTGTGTACAATCCGATAGGCGTCCTGACCTCGCACTTTTATTGTTTAATGACATAACTAAAGACATTAGGAGGGCAATGTCTACAAAAAACACCCTTTCTCATGGCACTTATTTGTCATACATCTTTAGGCAGTTAAAGATTAACACTAGTGGAAGCACCCTTATCATTTCCTATCAACATCTTAGTTATGGGGCCCTTCGTCATGCTGGTTACTATTTCAATCCTAACAACAGAGACTAGTTAAAGAGTGAACTTCCAGCAACTCATGAAGAAGATGATGTTGAAGGCGCTTACGAGGATGTTCTTGCACCAGAGCATGTTCCTCCATCGATTTCTCAACCTCATGTCGCTACATCCTCTTCCAACATCAACGTTTCCATTCTTGATGCCATTCACTCTTTGAGTAATGATCTTCGAGGATTTTGAGATGACATTAAATCTAGGCTTTCTTCGTTAGATTTACAAATGGCTTTGCTTTTAGATCATCATCTTCCATTTTCTCATAATAATGATGATTAGGATAATCATTGCACTTTCATGCCATTTTCATGACATTTGCACTACTATTTTGTTTATTTCCTATAACTATGGTGTGTTGCACTTAGTGTTTATTTATCGTATATTTATGCCAAAATCTTATATGCTTGTTTATTCAAATGACTATGTTTTCTGTATAACTTGTCATCTTGCACTTACATGCTATATACCTTACGCCAAAAGCTATATGAATTCTTGTTAATTCTTATTTCTAAATTCTTGAACTAACCATCTTTTCTCCTAATCTTTATTTGCTCATTTTTACATAACAAGAATGAGAGAAAGCAAAGGTAAATTGTTGATAGTAAAGTTAAATTATCAACAAAGATAATTTGATTAATGATTGATATTGTGCTTAATTGACATTATACAAATTATATAAATTTAGTGACCATTCTTTTCTAAGTAAAATGAATTTCAAACTTTCTCTTAAAAGTTCACTAAGCCTTAAATTGAAAATGACTTTTATAAAGGGTTAAATTATTCAAAACAAATTTACCAAATGTTTTGTTAAATCAAAAGGGGATATTGTTATACCAAGCTTTATGATAATGTGTTTTGATATAAAAATTAAAATGTTTTTGAATAAAAGATAAAGTTGAACAAAATTGACAAAATTGTATTTCAAATGATGTTTAAGAGAAATAATTTGAACCTACTATTTTGAACTCTTAGAAAATTTTTGAATAAACTTTTAATCAAGTTAAAATGGTTTCAATCGAGTTAAAATTGCTTTAAAACAAGTTAGTATTGCTCCAAGCCAAAAAGTATTGATGCTTTTTGCCAATATCGATAGTTTTTTAATTTTATCGACACCTCTCTAAAAATCGATACTAAAATGGCATTATGACTTTTAGACAATCTAGCCAAGTATCGATCCAGTATCAATACCTTTTAATTGGTATCAATATATTTTCTTTGGTATCGATATCTCTGGCTCCAACGGTTATCAAATTTTGCATTAATTTCTAAAAATTTTTATCCTTTGTTAGCAAGTATCGATGCTCGTGGTTGCAGGAGAATTAAATGTATTGGTTATTTCATCCCCAATGGCTCTATTCATTTCTCTAACAACCACAACGGTTGGAAATCAATTAGGGGGTATAAATACCATCTTTCAAAGGCCTTACAACAACAAGAGAGATTATTAAGCTTAAAGATCAATAAAAAACAACCTTGTGTTTTTTATTCTCAACAATTTTCTAATACACACTTGTGAGCTTTCATTATATTCATTCACCTCAAGTGTTTCTCTTTATATTGTGTTTAATTTGCAAACACTCTGATCTTGTAAGGGTTATTTCTTAGCTTGCTTATTTGTTATTCTCTTTAAGAGGTTTGAGTCTTAAGGTTTGGGTAGAAACTTTAACGGAGTTGCAATCTTAATATTTGGGTAGAGATCTTAAGGGAGTTGTAAGATTAAAGCTTATCCTCAAAGGTTGTTGATAAGCGATAAAAGTAACATATTCTAAGCCCGTTCTTAATTTGTTTTTGGATTATTATTCATGCAAAAAGGTAAATTTTATGCTTCTACTTCTTTGAATTCATGTTTTTATACTTAGGTGAGCATTTGAGAGAAAATGGAGCAAAAAATAAGTAAAAATCAGACAAAAAGAGTAGATTTTAGGAGCCACACGGGTTGGGCCTTCCCACACGAGCTAGACACACGACCATGTGAGCCACATGGGCTAGACATACGACCATGTGTCAGACTGTGTCGATTTTGCAACTTACTTCTCAAACACGTGGAAATACATAATTTTTAGGCTTTATAAGCATTATAAAGTCTATAAATACCAATTAGAAGAAGAGATATGAGAGCCATCAGATAATATTAAAGAAAACAACTCAAAGAACACTATTGAAGCCAACTTTGAAGCAAATTTCCGTCAAGATCAAAGACATCCTTTTAATTTCCTTTGAAGTTTTTATGAGTTTCTTTATTTCTTGTGGTTATTCTGACTTTGAGATGTTTTTATTTAGAATTATGAACTAATTCCCTAGATACCTAGGGAGGATGAAACCTATGATGAATTCTATTATTTGATTTCTGTTTTATGCGATAAATACTTGATTTTTGTTTTCAGTTATGTGTGCTTATTTCTTGTTTTAATATTTTCAGAATATTAATTCATGTTTAATGTGCTTAAATCAAAGGAGGAAACGTCCCTGCTTAAGAGTAGATCTAGCATAATTGAGTGGAGTTGCATGCAATCCTAGAAATAGAACGACATAAATCTACCAGATTAGAGTCAAATCTAATAAGGGAATCCATAGATCAAGTTAATGCGATAATAGGGGTTTTAATTAGAAAGACATTTCAATTAATCAACCTAGAATCAGTTCCTCTTACTCTCGAAAGAGATATTGGCATAATTTAGGTATTTCTACGGATCAAGATACCAAGAAAAGAGAGTCAAAGAGTGCTTGAAATTGTCGGGAGGGAAGCGGATGGGGGCCGGCGATGCGCCCTGGTCGGATGTGGAACGGCGAGAGCCGGTCCGCAGATCGGCTCGGGGCGTGGACCGACGCGGGTCGTCGGCAACCTAGGCCCTTGGTCGTGCGGGAGCCTCGAGCACCATCGACACCTTGTTGCTTGGATGTGCGGGAGCCTCGAGCACCATCGGCACCTTGGTGCATGGATGAGCGGGAGCCTTGAATAAATCATTTAATTCAGATTCATAATAATAGATGAAGTATAGGTGGATTCTTTCCTAGGTATTGTTTCTCTCATTGGTTTAAAACCAATTTAGTAATTTTAGTTTAAAACCAATCACTTCAATTTGTCGACTAAATAATAGGAAAATGATAATTACTAATACTTTAGTAATATATGGTTGTTTCCATTCTCGTTAAGGAACAAAGAAAAATAGTGGTTAAACTCTTTACCACGAGGTTCCATCACTATATGGGCTCAAATGATTGAGAAGTTTCTTCTAATGTACTTTCCACCGGCTAAGACAGCTAAGTTGAGGAATGACATCTCTTCCTTTGTTCAGATCGACTTAGAGACATTATATGATGCATGAGAGAGATACAATGACTTATTGAGAAGGTGCCCTCATCATGGGCTACCTTTATGGTTGAAAGTTCAAACCTTTTACAACGGTTTGAATCCCTCAACTAAGCAGTTAATTGATGTAGCAGCCGATGGTACACTGAACAATAAAACATCCGAAGCAGCTTATAAGTTTGTAAAAGAGATGGCACAAAATAATTATCAGTGGCAAGTCATGAGGACAAAGCCGATGAAAATAGTCGGTGGTTTTAATCTAGATGTAGTCACCATGTTATCAAACCAAGCAGAAGCACAAAATAATAAAATTGATGGTTTATATTTTTCTACACAGGTAATCCGGTGATGTAATGCGATGCAAATGGAGGAGGAATGAATAATCCAGAATGTTTACCCTTCGGTCCTAGCATAGAGAATGAGCAAATCAATTATATAGGTAATAATTCTAAACTTCAAAATAACCCTTATAGTAATAATTATAATGCAGGTTGGAGGAACCATCCCAATTTCCCTTGGGGTGGTCAAGGAAATCAAAGAACACAACCACCTTCAAGCTTCCAGCAACCTTATCAGTAAGAGAAAAAGTCAAACCTTGAGGAGATGTTGCCAAAGTTTATCTTGATGTCAGAAACTCGCTTTCAAAACACTGAGGCAGCACTGAAAAATCAGCAAATGTTGATTCAAGGACTCAAAAATCAAATAGGTCAACTTGCTAAATTAGTTTCAGAAAGACCACAAGGTAGCTTGCCTAGCAATACTGAAACTAACCCAAGGGAGCAGCTTCACACAATTACTGTTTGAGACGTGGAAGTTGAACTTGAATAAGAACCGAGGCAATAAGATGTGGTGAACAATGATGAGGTTAAGGAAGGTAAGAAAGAAGAAAAGCTGGTTGTCAAAGAATACAAACCTCGAGTGCCATATCCTAACACGTCTAAGAGAGACCACATGAACGAACAATATGGTAAATTCGTTAAGCTTTTAAAAAAATTACACATTAACTTACCGTTTGTTGAAGCTCTTTCACAAATGCCAAATTATGTCAAATTATTAAAGGAGTTGTTAACAAACAAGAGGAAGATAAACGACTCATCGACTGTGGAGCTCAACACAGTTTGCTCGACCATTCTCCAAAATAAACTACCCAACAAACTAAAAGATCCAATAAGTTTCACTATCCCTTGTCTCATTGGTAGTTTAAATATTGATAATGCTTTGGATAATTTTGGGGCCAGTATTAATATCATGCCCTACAAAATGTTTAAACAACTAGGTGTTGGGAAACCCAAACACACTAGGATGAGTATTCAATTAGTGGATAGAACTTTTAGATATCATAAGGGTATTATTGAGGATGTATTCATGAAAATTGATAAATTCATATTCCCCGTTGACTTTGTTGTTTTAGATATGGATGGGGATAGTGAGGTACCTTTGATCTTAGGTCGACCATATTAAGCCACTGCTAGGACTATTATTGATGTTGGTACGGGTGAACTTGTGCTTCGTGTAGGTGACGAAAAGATTATTATCCAAGCACGTGATTTTGTGAGAGTCTCTAGGGATCAAGATGATTTTAAATGTTCTGTAAATGTTAGTAACCATGTGGCTCAACCTTTTTTGCAAGAAATCCCTCGTGAAAACATGATGGAGCCATGCTTTAGTCAAGGTGACAGAAACAGAACAACTTATGAAGAGCAAATGGTGCAACTCGATGAACTAGATGAATGGTGAACACATGTCAATAAGAAATAAAAAAAACACGATGAAGAGACAAAGTGACGCCATGATGAGCATGTGACTGGAACGAACCAATTTAAGGTTGGGGACAAAGTATTGCTGGACAAAATGAATCCATGAATTGCTTTCGGAGCTGAAGTCAAATGGATTGAACACATTTACGGTATTGAATGTCTTCCTCTACAGTACAATCAAGGTAACACATTCTGAGTTCGGCACATTTAAGGTAAACACTACTTGACTCAATCCGTATCTTAAAAATAAAATTGATAACGAGAAAGAGGAGCTTCTGCTTTGCGAACCACCATAACTGTGCGCAAACAAGGTAAGTCAAGCTTAGACTCTAAATAAATGCTTTTTGGAAGGCAACCCGAGTGTTTAAATTTTGTTAATTATTTTAATTTTATTGTATGTTAATTGAGATTTCTAATTAAATTAATTAAATAAAAATAAAAAAATGTTTTGAACCCATACGACCTAGACACACAGGCGTGTCCCAGGACATGTGCACGATGGGGTAATCAACAGTGAGTTACATGGCCTGGACACACGGCGTGTCCCAGGCCATGTGCATAATGGAGCAAATGACAAAGAGTTACACGATGTGAAGACATGGCCGTGTAGGTAACACGGCCTGAGACTTATTTTTTTTCCAAATTTCAATCATTACACAGCCTGAGGTGGTCCACACGACTTGACGACACAGGCCACGACACACGGGTGTGTCCTAGGCCGTGTGAGTCCTGGGACTTATTTTTTTTCCATATTTCGATCATTACACTGCTTGAGGTGGTCCATATGGCTTGGCACACACGGCCTGGACATACGGGCGTGTCCTAGGTCGTGTGAATACTGTAGTTAATTTTTTAATTTTAATTACAAGTCAGTGAGTTACATGGGCAATAGACATGACCGTGTATGAGACATGGCTTGTCACACGGGTGTGGTAGAAGCGAATGTATAGCACACACGGCCTGGCACACAACATGGACACTCGGAAGTGTCCGAGGTCGTGTGAAGATTGAGTTTTGAGTTTTAAATCACACACAGCCTGAGGTAGTGTCACACGGGTGTAGGATATGGCCGTGTGGCCCAACACGGGCCTTTAGAAGATCGTGTCCCCTTTTTAACCCAAACCTTAGTTTGTTTCCTTTTCATTTTGTCTTCTTCTTCTTTCCTCCACCAACCTGACGCCGCTGACCGCCATTCACCATCTAAGCCCCTCAATTGTCGTCTTAGCCCTTCCCCTTTCCTCTTTCTTTTCCACCTCTCCACCGTCCACCAAGCCGCTCCCAACCTTCCCCTTTCTCCTTCCTTCTTTCTCCTTTCCCCTTCCTTTCTATTCCCCCTTCCCCCACCTCCGACCTTTCTTCCTCCTTTTGACGCAGCCATCCGTCCCCTCTTCGCTCTTCTCCCTCTCCTTTTTTTCCCTAACCCCCCACTTTGTTTCACCTAACTTAACCACCCCTTACCCACTCTCCTTCTCCCCTCAGCGACTAGCCCCTTTTCATCGTTGTTCGTACTCGTGTCGGCCAGCCGAACATGACCACGCGCACCCTCGTAGAAACTCTGATCATTGCACCACCGTCAGTTTCCCCCATTTGCCCTATATTTTTATTTTCTTAAATTAATTAATTAATTTTATTTTTATGCTTATTTTTATTTTATTTTGCTATTTAGCTTTTATTATTATTTTTAGTATTATTTTATATTATTATTCTTGCTACCTTTAGTTTTATTGTTTCTATTATTGTTATTAATCTTATTATTACTTTTATTCTTATTTTGGTAATGCCAGTTTATGTTCTTCCTGTTATTATTATTATTTATTATATTTTTACTTACTTTTCTTTCAACATTCGTTCAATTATTTTGCCGATTAGTGTTTAGTCTTGTGATTTTAATTTTGGTTTGATTCAATATTCAATTTGATTAGGTTCATGATGTCGATTCGTGATTTTACATTGAATACTAAAATTGTTATTTGGTCATATTTTCTTGCAGATACACCATGACGAACATTAGAGGCAAATCTAATGTCGTCGTTCCCGTTTCGGAAAAGCGAAGGACTCCAGGCGCGACATCTTCCTCGGGCCCTTCCGCCGATGCACGCCATCCATGTTTTCAATTTTCACAGGGTCCTCAGGGGGACCTCTATCAACATCTTCAACAGAGGCCACTGGGATTGGGCCGTTGTGTTGATTGGGTCGTCTTCGAGCAGATTCAATTAGCTAATAGAGTGCGAGCCATCATTACTATAGCTTCTTGGGACCAGTTATTTTCTATCGTCGAGCCTACCTATTCGGAGCTTACCTTGGAGTTTTGTTCGACATTTGTCCTTCAGCACGTGATGTCGAGCCATGATGAGCCAGGCACTAATACTTTTTGACACGGCGGAATGACACGTCTTCTGAGCATATCAAAATTTGGAGCTGCCTTAGGACTCTATACTGCGGAGTTCATGAGTGCCGAGGGTTTCCTCACTTTATACCAACACATCCACTATTCGTTGTCTCTATGTTGGATAGAGCTTACGGCTAGCACGACACCCTATGACCTGAGTTGGTCGAAGGCGACTTCATTTTCTTCGGCTTATGATATATTCATGACATATTGGCTCACACATCGACCGGTCGATGGGAGAGTACCGGGGTCATTGGTACATTCGACGCTTACTTCCTATGGAGCATGGCAACGGGGTTTACCCTCGATCTTGCCTACTTCATCGCCCTTGCTTGCCGCCATTAGACATAATATAGTCGGAAGGGTCATATATGCTTAGGCCCTTACATGACTCACCTCACACGACACTTCGACCTCCTAGACACTCCGGAGCAATCCTCCTCCTTTACACTAGCTGGACAGAAGACTCTATAGGGGTTATCGAGTATGAGTCCCATGAGGATGATGAAGCAAATGTGTGGGGTGGATCCTCCTCGATACCGATTATCTCATTTTGACCCTCAGGATGAGCTGAAGGACTTCACAAATGATGCCCCTTTCCACCACGAGGATCCATCCACCTCCGAGTCACCGTACTACTACTTCTGCTGCTACCCTTGCGGACCTCTCTGAGTGGTTCACTCATTTCGAGTGACATTATTTTGAGTGATTCGATAGTATTGATGCGACTTTGCAACAAATCTGTCAGCACCTCCACATATCTTCTTCAGTGCCGACACCTTACGATCCCGATGCCTTTGACGATGAAGATCACTGATTTTATTTCTCTTCACTTTTATTTTTATCTTTTTTTTATTTTTATTTTTTGTTTTTTGTTTTTTTAATTTTATTTCTTAGACTTCTTTAGTTTATTTTTCTTTTAAAGTATGTTTTTATTTTTATGGTTGTTTCTAATTGAGTTTGTAACCTCTTAATCTTCTTCATTATTTGTTTTTATTTTCTTAGTAGTTTGCTTGGAACCATGCACTACATTTAGATTTGCCTACGATTTTTGTTTTCACTATTCTAGCGATTTCATCCATATTTAGGGCAGTTTCAGTTTTGCCCCTATCATATGATATTCTGCTTATTCTTTATTTATATATGTTTGTACATTGAGGACAATGTACATCTTAAGTGTGGGGAGGTTATTTGTATTATTATTAGAAAATCCCTAAATTATTTCTTGTGTTTAAGTATTATTCTTGTACTTCTATTAGGGTGAATTATTTTTAATTTGGGATTTTTATTGATGTTGTTTTGGATTAATTTGTAGATAGTCGTGCATTGGTTGATTTAAACTTTAGGTCATGAGAGAATCAAATTTGATAAGTTAATTTTTAGAAATTAAAAATTTGAGGTTGTTTCCCTGAATTGAGGTACTATCTTGAAGTTTTAAATTTGCAAGTTTGACATCAAAACCATGATTTTTTGTGAGATTTTGAGCCTTTAGATCATACATTCTTCATGCTCATTCTATTATTGGTTATGAGTGTGTCAACTTGATTTGTTATTCTAGAACTTGCTTCGATTATACATGTCAAGACCGCACCTTTGATTTGATATACTGAGATGATAAAAGGCACTTAGGTTTAGCCCACTTAACCTGTAAAAAGCCTACCTTTTTATTTAATCCTTAGCGAACCCCATTGAGCCTATCACACCTTTTCTTGATTAACCCATTAATGTTAACTCATGACCCATTTTTTCGTTGTGACTTTCTCCATTTTATTAACTCTTTTTTTGTCGAGATTTGACTTGGTTAGTTGCTTAACTATGTTTCTTTATTTGAATTGCTGAATTTTCTTTCTTGATTCTTGATAAAAAAAGAGGCAAAATATATATATTGATTTTTAATTAGTTATATGTTGATTGAGCTTGAGTAGTTAAATTCGTATTTTGAGAAGAAGCTTGGCTTTGTTCTTGAATATTTTTGATTGGTGCACTTGTTTTTAATTCAACTTTTGTTTATTTTTTCTTCTAGTTTGGTAATTTATCAACTTGATCTCGATTATAACCGACTTTAGTGACATTTCTCCGCACCCGTAACCTAAGCCCCATTACAACCTCTTAAAGACCTTTTGATTGGTGTGCCATATCATTTTATAATGGTGGAGATTTGATTTTCAAGCAAGCTTATGGTAATGACATTTCTTGTTTGACTGTTGAATGCATATTTCTTGAACCTTAAACACTTTGAGTGCTTTGAGCGAATCTTTAGTGAGGATGTCAATTCTTGTTGATCTTGAATTAAAGGGAATTACTTAAATAAGGGGAGACACCTATGTTTTCATACTTTAAAATTTTTGACTTAGATTGTTTGATCTTTAGTGCCATTTTAGTCGAATTGCATTGCATGATTGATTACAAATTATTTTGAAACGTTATTGATGAGAATTATAAGTTGAGAAAGATTAACTTGAATGTGAGTTGAGGATTTTTCTTGAGGACAAGTAAACGTTTAATTGTGGGGATATTTGATAAGTGATAAAGGTAACATATTTTAATCCTGTTCTTAGTGCATTTTTAGATGATTATTCATTCAAATTGGTGAAATTTATGCTTCTATTCCTTTGAATTCATGTTTCTATACTTAGGTGAGCATTTGCGAGCAAAATGAGCAAAAAATGGAACAAAAAGAGTAGATTTCAGGAGCCACACGGGCTGGGCCTTCCCACACTGGTTGGACACACGACCATGTGAGCCACACGGGCTAGAAACATGGCCATGTGCCAGATTGTGTCAATTTCGCAACTTACTTCCCAAACACGCAGAAAAAAGTAATTTGTAGGCTTTGTGAGCATTCTAAAGTCTATAAGTACCAATTAGAAGAAAATATATGAGAGCCATCAAAGAATGTAGGAGAAAACAACTCGAAGAACACCATTGGAGCCAACTCTGAAGCAGATTTCCATCAAGATCAAAGACCTCCTTTTAATTTCCTTTGAAGTTTTTATGAGTTTCTTTATTTCTTGTGGTTATTCTGACTTTGAGATATTTTTATTCAGAATTATGAACTAATTCCCTAGATACTTAGGGAAGATGAAACCTATGATGAATTCTATTATTTGATTTCTATTTTACGTGATAAATACTTGATTCTTGTCCTCAGTTACGTGTGCTTATTTCTTGTTTTAATATTTTTGGGATATTAATTCATATTTAATGTGGTTAAACTAGATAAGGAAAAGTCCCTATTGAAGAGTAAATTTAGCATAATTGAGTGGAGTTGCATGCAATCCTAGTAATAGGACGACATAAATCTATCAGATTAGAGTCAAATCTAAAAGAGAAGCCATAGATCGAGTGAATGAGATAATAGGGGTTTTAATTAGAAAGAAATTTCAGTTAATCAACCTAGAGTCAGTTGCTCTTATTCTAGAAAGAGATATTAACATAATTTAGGGATTTTGCCGGATCAAGATACCAAGTGAATAAATCGTTTAATTCAGATTCATAATAATAGATGAAGTCTAGGTGGATTCTTTCCTGGTTATTGTCTCTCTCATTGGTTATTATTCGGTTATTTTCCTTATTTATTTTTTGTTGAGTTCTTAGTTAGATTAATTTTGTAATTTTAGTTTAAAACGAATCACTCCAATTTATCGGCTAAATAATAGGAAAACGGTAATTACTAATACTTTTAGTCCTTGTGGATACGATATCTCTACTCACCATAATTATACTATTTATCGATAGGTGCACTTGTCTTCATCGTAGTTTTAGTTAGTTACGTGAACACACATCAATTGTCAAATTAGTGAATTTGAGAAAATCCTTAGTTGTGAAAAGTTAAGGTAGTGGAGTAGGCAATTGGGGCCGAATCACTATATATCATCGTATTCATTGTCTCTATTTATTCTCTTTGATTCTACAAATTTTTAAGAGGCCAATTCACCCCCTCTTGGCGGTTACGGATTGATTAATCGAGCTAACACATACAAATGAAATTTTACTCCTATTTATAGGAGTTCTCGTGTCACACAAATCTTTTAACAATAAACATAATCATTTAGTAGATGTATCCTTGAATAATCATGATTTATTGTTAATAATAAAGTGATATATTTTTTGAATTTAAGAGACATAATTCATCACTATGAAATGTGATAACTCTTAGTTAATAACCAAATGATATATCTTTTAGTTACTTGTAACTTTTCATTTATAACTATTATAACACTATATATATATTGAAAATGTTCTAACACAGTAAAAGTCTGGTTTTTTTATAATTGTTGATTTATAAAATAAACTTGCAGTATGTTTGGTTGACTGTAATGGTAATACATTACAACCCAATTCAGTGGGCCCATCACCAAACCATTGTTTGGTTGGCTATAATAGTTATTACAACCATATTTGTTACAAGATTATTCAGCGTGAAAATGCATCAAACCATTTCGTGCTCCCCCACTGAATGGTGATTCAAGAAACGGGTGGAATAAAAAATTAGAGAAAGGTTTCAATTTTACCCTCGCCATTCTCCTCTTTTTCTCACAGTCTAAAATCCCCAACTCATATATTTTCTTTCTCACGCCTGAAATCCCCAATCCCCAATTGATTTTTTTATTCTTTTTCCCTCCACTATTGTAAACTTTATTTTTTCTTCACTTAATTTAAAATTTTATTTTTAATCTCATTTCCTCCTAACCGTAATAACTTAATCCATTTAAAGAAGGAAGTGAAGCATTTTTCGAATAGCCGCGTAGGATCCAAGATCTAGTAAGTTTTAATTCGAACTATCTATTTTTCAATGTTTCTTTACGTGTTTTTCAATTAATATCTATTTTTCAATGTTTCTTTTTCGATTGTAAAAGCAAATGTAAAACTTACCCTTGTTCAAGTAATTTGGCTTTGCAGGAAGAGCACTGAGATTTCATTCTATTTGTATTAGATTGAAAAAACTTACCCTTCTTTGATATTTGGGCTCTTTGTCTCACTGTTTTCTCCAACACTTCCAGTAAAGCTTTCTTTCTCTGTTTTCTTCATTTTCTTAAATATTTACTTTTTTATGTTTGGTTTTCCATGAATTTGATGATACATTTTAGGAAAAGATCACTAACTCTGAAAATAACAAATCATTTTAATTTTTAAACAAAAGAAAGAAACTTTATTTTTATAAGCCATAGAGAGACAATGTGCTATTCTTGTGTGCGTGCCTAGTGTTTGTTTGTCTATTTAACGTAGATAAAGGTATCTTCAAATACCCAGATTAAAAATTATGGGAAAAAATATGTAATTTGGGATCCCAATGTTTATAGATTTGGGGGATTCTTATAGGGAACGATGGAAAAAAAATTTAGTTAATGTTGCAATTCGGTATTTAGCTTAAATTAATGGAATATGTTTGCTACTTTGAATCTATTATCTAAGATTTTCTAGTTCTTTCTTCTAGAGGTGTATTGGATTTGTTGGTTTTTTTATTTAATTTATCATTTTATTTGCATTGAATTTGAGACTCTTGCTTGATAGTCCAATGCTGATTATAGATCTTATTTGAAATTTGTCTTGGTTGATGAGAAGGAATGAGGGTTGAGGAGAGTGCAAGATTTATATTTGTACCTCAGTCAAAGTAGAAAAACCAAGAATGATATGGATTTGAAATGTATTAGTTTGTAGAAATATGGACAAATCTAAAATTATAAGGGAATGGTGGATGAATTTGGTAAGAGTGCAATGGATTTCAGTGGCGCCATTGTCCAAGAAAGATTTTGGATGTATGAAATGGAGTAAACAAACATAAAAGAGATTTGGGGTATTTGAGAATTTATTTGTCGCTTCAGGTATGGTTTTTTTAAGTGCATGTACTATGTTGGCAGCAAAGGGGTCACTGGTGGTTTCAAAGAAGGAAATTTAGTGATGAGGATGTAAATCTTAATTCAAGTTTGAACACATGGTGGAACTATTAAATCACAGATCTTTAAAAGGAATTGGTTTGGTTTGCTTACAGGTAGTCCAAAAGTAGAGGTGATAATTAATTTGGCATGAAGTGGAAATTTGCTGTTTTTAGTTACTTTTCAAGTTTTCATATCATACTAGTTTTCTGTTTCTTTCTTTCACAAGGCTTCTCAATTTGCTGCAAGGATTAAGCTATTATGCATGTGTTCTGTAATCGTAAGTATGTTTATCTCGTCTAAGACTAAACAAGTCTTTTGTGATCTTTAGATGTCTGTTGGATCTAAGACTAAAACGATGAAACAATTAACGTTAGCTTCCCATGCATATTTTTATTACTATGGATTTATGTTTAATGTTTAAAGCTTACACCATTTTTATTGTTTCATATACTATCAACTATTGTCAAATCTTAGCTCAAATCAGTTTTCTGCTCTCTTTCTTTTTTAGCTCAAATCATTTGGCCTTATCTCCATTTCACTTAAAAAAGTTCATGTACTATTAATGTTTCAATCTACTTCATTTATTAGCATTATAGATGAATTTACTATTTTATCTTAATTGCACGAAATAGTTGTCTCATGCTCAAATATATATCATATATTCTTGTCCTGCTCTATATGGTCCCTAATATATTTTTTATTATTCATATATATAATTAGTTTATTTTTTAGTTGATTTGTAGAGCGGTGGTGGGAGAAATAGGTAGTAAAAAATCAGTTTTGAAAATAATTCCATTAATAGTGCAAGTGAGCGTTAATGTGAGCCAAGAAACAACTCAATATTTCTTACAGATGTTGGAAATCAACACCATTATCATCCCCCAATGAATTTGTACCAATCTTAACGCCGGTCATGGAGTGTGATCAACAAATTCATGTTTCTGCCATTTGTGGGTGTATAAGTTTGAGCTTGTATTGTAATAAAAATGTAATCTATGGAGTAAAGTGGTTCAAGAATTGATCCCCTTTTGTGTCTTGAGATTAGGATCTCATTAGGATTCCCCTCCTTCCCTTTTTCTCCCTCCTTTCCCCCTTTTTTCATTTGTTTATTTTCTTTCGTTTATTTATTTACTTTCTTTTTATGCGAAATCGTTAAATTTAGTGTATATAGATATAGATTCTTATATTGAAGGGTCTTTACCTATTTTCTTATTTGTCATGAAGCTTGGGTGAAACTAAGTGAGGTCCGAACCGACTGATGTTGAAAAATCAATGGATAAGTTGTGGTTAGGGGTGAAATGCCACTCGAACCTAGAGCTAGCTGGTTCTCCTCGAAATGCGTTGAGGCACAGCAGTTGACTGGACATTTAGGGGTAAAGCACTGTTTCAGTGCGAGCTGCGAGAGTGGTACCAGATTAAGGCAAACTCTTAATACTAGATATAACCTCAAAATAACGGAGGTTGAGGTCGGCTAGTGAGACGATGGGAGATAAGCTTCATTGTAGAGAGGGAAACAACCTAAATTACCAACTAAGGCCCCTAAATAATCGCTAAGTGATAAAAGAGGTAGGGGTGTAGAGACAACAATGAGGTTTGTCTAGAAGCAGCCACCCTTGAAAGAGTGCATAATAGCTTTTTGATTGAGTGCTCTTGCGCCGAAGATGAACGGGGCTAACCGATCTACTGAAGCTGTGAGATGTAAAAATGTATCGGTAGGGGAGCGTTCTACCTTAGGGGAAAGCACCTGCGTTAGTGGGAATAGACGAAGCGGAAGCGAGAATGCCGGCTTGAGTAACACAAACATTGGTGAGAATACAATTCCCTAAAAACCCAAGGGTTCCTCCACAAGGTTTGTCTATAGAGGGTGAGTCAGGGCCTAAGATCAGGCCGAAAGGCGTAGTCGATGAACAACAGATGAATATTTCTGTACTACCTCTTATTGGTCCCGAGGGACAGAGGAAGCTAGGTTAGCCGAAAGATGCTTATTGGTTCAAGGACGCAAGGTGCCCTTGCCTTTTCAGGGTAAGAAGGGGTAAGGAAAATGCCCCGAACCAATGTTCGAGTTCCAGGCACTACAATGCTGAAGTAAACCATGCTATACTCTCAGGAAAAGCTCAAATGACCTTCAACAAAAGGGTACTTGTACCCAAAACTGACACAGATGGGTAGGTAGAGAATACCTAGGGGCGTGAGACAACTCTCTCTAAGGAACTCGACAAAATAGCCGCGTAACTTCAGGAGAAGGGGTGCCTCCTTACAAAAGGGGTCGCAGTGACCAGGCCCGAGCGACTGTTTACGAAAAACCCAGGTCTCCGCTTAGTCGTAAGACCATGTATGAGGGCTGACACCTGCCCAGTGCCGGAAGGTTAAGGAAGTTGGTCACCTGATGATAGGGGAGCCGGCGACCGGGCCCCCCCACAATCAAGACAATTGGCTGAATCTAGTGAAACCATTTCATAGAAGTTCATTGATATCTTCTTTTTATAAAGTAAAATCCACTTCGATTCTTGAATAATCCACATCACTTCTGCTTCTATTGTAACAAAAGATTCCCTTTTTATGTGGAAAAGGCCTGTATCAATAACTATGATTTTATGTATGGACAATTCCTCAATATCTTGTTCATTCGCAACAAAATATTTTCTTTGTATGGTGGTAAAAAAAACATGCTTTTTTGACGAGAGATACTATTTCACCTTCACCAATCAGGTCGCAGGTATTTAACATATTCATATCTAATGATTTTTCACAAAGTGGTGACGAAAGGTATAACTTATACAAATATTTCCAGTTTGCAATTCAATCCGATCCATTAGTTTGTAGAGCTATTTACTCGATTGCAGACATTTCTGGAACACCTTTAACAGAGGGACAAATAGTCAAGTTTGAAAGAACTTATTGTCAACCTTTTTTAGATATGAATCCATTTGATTCAGAAGAGAAGAACTTGTATTAGTATCTTAATTTCAATTCAAACATGGGTTTGATTCACACTCCATATTCTGAGAAATATTTACCATCCAAAAAATAGAAAAAACAGAGTCTTTGTCTAAAGAAATGGCTTGAGAAGGGGTGGATGTATAAAACCTTTCATTGAGATAATGCTTTTTCAACTCTCTCAAAATGAAATCTATTCCTAACATATATGCCATGGTTCCTTACTTTGACAGGGTACAAATATCTAAATTTGATATTTATTGATTCTCTCCCAATAACTAAAAAGTGTATCATACCTGAATCTAACTGAGGTTCGCGGTGGCGGAGGAACTGGATTAGAAA
This sequence comes from Gossypium raimondii, assembly GCF_025698545.1. Lineage (NCBI taxonomy): Eukaryota > Viridiplantae > Streptophyta > Magnoliopsida > Malvales > Malvaceae > Gossypium > Gossypium raimondii. The sequence goes on along the minus strand of NC_068567.1, from coordinate 48,258,980 downwards.
AAAGAGGTATTCTAGTTGTAAGATATATAATGAAACCGTTGCTGGAATTGAGATCTCATTCAAAGAGGAAGGTATAAAATATCTGGAGTTTCTCTTTGTATATTATATGGATTATTCGATTCGAAAGGACCATGATTGGGAATTGTTTGATTGTCTTTCTTCAAGTAAGAGGTGAAACATAATCAACTTGAACTCGGGACAACTATTCGAAATCTTAGTGAACGATTGGATTTGTTATCTCATGTTTGCTTTTCATGAAAAAATACCAATAGAAGTGGAGGGTTTCTTCAAAAAATGAGGAGCTGGTTCAACTGTTCAATCAAATGATATTGAGCATGTTTCCCATCTCTTATTGAGTTAGGGGAAAAATCCACACGAATCGAACTTTTTGAGGAACATATCGAAAGAGAATTGGATTTGGTTAGACAACCTATGGTTGGTAAACAGGGATCGATTTTTTAGCAAGGTACGAAATGTATCGTTAAATATTGAATATGATTTTACAAGATCTAGTTTCGTTCAGGTAATGAATTCTCACCAATTGAAAGGATCTTCTAATCAATCCAGTGATTGTTTCGATTCCATTAGTAATGAGGATTCAGAATATCACACGTTGATCAATCAAAGAGAGATTCAACAACTAAAAGAAAGATCGATTCATTGGGATCCTTCCTTTCTTCAAACAAAATTAACGGAGATAGAATCAGACGAAGTGCCTTTCAGGATATTCCGCAATGTCCCGGCTATTCACGGAATATGAGAAGTGGATGAATAATCATCTACTTCTAGAAGAAATCAAAGAATTTCTTGGGAATCCTACAAGATCTATTCGTTCTATTTTCTCTAATAGATGGTCAAAACTTCATCTGGGTTTGAACTCTACTAAGAGGTCCACTAGAGATTAGAAATTGTTGAAGAAAGAACAAGATGTTTCTTTTTTCCCTTTCAGGTGATCGAAAAATAAAGAAATAGTTAATATATTCAAGATAATTATGTATTTACAAAATATTGTCTCAATTCATCCTATTTCATCAGATCCGGGATGTGATATGGTTCCGAATGATAAACTGGGCAGTTCAAATAAGATTTCATTCTTGAAGAAAAATCCATTTTTTGATTTATTTCGTCTATTCCATGACCAGAATAGAAGGGGATACATGTTACACCACGATTTTGAATCAGAAGAGAGATTTCAAGAAATGGTAGATTTATTCACTCTATCAATAACTGAACCGGATCTAGTGTATTATAAGGGATTTACTTTTTTCTTTTGATTCCTACAGATCGGATCGAAAAAGAGATCTTTATCGGCTCTACCTCTTATTTTTTATGAAGAAAATGAATCTTTTAATCGAAGGATAAAAAATGGGTTCGGATCTCCTACGGGAATGATTTGGAAGATCCAAAACCAAAAATAGTGGTATTTGCTAGCAATAACATAATGGAGGCAGTCTAGCAGGATGCCCATGACATATGCATGTAGGATGAACCAAATCCTCATTGAATTTGATTTTTCCATTAAAAGGGGCTTATACATGTTCTGTAGTACCCCCTGTAAATACTCCGCCGGTATGAAAAGATCTTATTGTTATTTGCGTTCCTGGTTCTCTAATGAATTTCCCTGCAATAATACCTACAACTTCTGCCAATTCAACCAGGTCACCATGAGTGGGGCTCCGACCATAACATAATCGACAAATCCAAGATGTACTCCTAAAAGTAAAGGGAGTTCAAATAGATATTGGTTGTGTTCGAAAGGCCCTGAATCAATTGACAAGCCCAAGCCCAATATCTTGATTTCGAATGGCAATGCACCGTGGAGCCATATATATATCGTCCGCTAATACACAACCAATTAATGTTTGAATAAAAATCTTTCCAGAAGCGTCCTCTTTTGAGGACTCATAGAAATCCCTCGGGTGGTGCCACAATCTGTTCTACATACAATAATGTGTTAAACTACTTCAAAAAGTCTGCACGTAAGATATCCAGCATATAATGTTCGTACGGTGGTATCCACAACCCCTTTTCGGGCTCCGTAACAAGAAATGATATATTCTCTTAAAGAAAGTCCTTCGTGTAAACTGCTTTGAATGGGTAAATCAATCATTTGTCCTTGGGGATTCGAGATTAAACCTCCCATACCTACTAATTGGTGCACTTGAGATGCATTTCCTCTAGCTCCTGAAAAATACATTATATGGACTGGGTTAAACGAGTTAGTCATCCTAAAATTAGGATTCATTTCTTGTCGCAAATATTCACTTGTAGCATACTATATCTCAATTGATTGGTGTAATTTTTCTACTGCGTGTACATTCCCAAAATGATGGTGTTTTTTTCCAAAATCAAACTTCGTTTTTCAGCAGTTTGGACTAGCTATCCCTCAGAAAGTATCGTTAAAAGATCATCAATTCCTAATGAAATGGATGTAGTAGTAGCTTGCTAGAAACCTAGAGCTTTTACTTGATCCAGGATGTGTGATGTATATGCCATTCCGAAGTGATCTATTAATCTGCTAATATAGCGTTTAATGGCAGTTCCATCTATCACTTTATTATGAAATACCAGATTAGCCCGTTTTGCCATAAATACCCCCTTATTCAGCTGAGTGGACTTCGCCAATGGGTTTGAGTCAATGATTGGAAAACTGCCTTTTTTCGATCTTGATTTTGGTAGAAGTCGGGTTAGTAACTGGGGTCTTAGTTGAACCAGAGAGAGTTGAATTCATATTGATGTCATTGGATTTATTGGCTTAGATACCATATGATTGTGAATCATATGAGTAGGCCCCAAAAAACCCTTATATAGCTTCTTTGATTTCTCGGTAAAGAAAGATATGACCAACAGTGGTTCGAATGTATATACAAAGAAAATTTTTTAGACTTCTTACTATTAGATAATGTCCATAAATCTCATGATTGATGCCTAAAGATTCATAGTGAACTTCGATGGAAGCTTCTTTTGAAGCAATAACGCATTGCTCTAGTCGCCACCAGAGCCACAAAAGACAAGCGAAATTGATTCTTTTCTGCCTATAAGCTCCAATCGCATCATAGGAATTACAAAAAAGGGCTCCCTTGTAGACTTATTGTAATAGCTCATTTTCAGTGAAATTGAAATAGTGGTTTCGGGACCACAAATCTGAGTCTGTAAGGAAAGTTATTTTAAAATTATTTTATGGTCTACTGTATGATAATAATATCGTATAAAAATTCTGGGACCACAAAAGTTGAATTCTAGTAACTAAAAGGATCAAATAACTATGGAATTCAAAATTTGAGGTCCTTATATGGAAAATAAACCATTAAGAGGAGTTAGTAGATAAGGTTGATGATTCATCCATGGAAAATTAAATTAAGAAAAGGCCTAAATTGGAAATAGAAATAATTAAAGATGATAAAAATCTAATATCATCTTAGTTCATCATCTTTCCTAAATTAAAAATGCATGGAAACCCTAGCTAGAAAAGCTTGTAGAAGACAAACTTATTTGGCTATATTAAATCTGGATAACTCATATATGAAGTTAGATCGTGGAAAACAAAAAGTGTCGGATTAGTAGATTTTACGTACATGAACAATTGTTAAGGTAAGTTCGTGTAACTAAATTGTAAAATTATATGTTTGAATTGAATATTATGTATGTGTATTGTATAATTGACATGTATGAAAATCGATCACATATCCGATAATGCCCGACAAGTATCAAGTCCCATTTGAATAAATGAAATTCGATGGATACAAGATTCCTGACTAGTTTGTGGTCCTGCATTTGTTACGGACAGACCACTTTTAGAAAGAGCGTCCCATTATTAGCTCTCATGAGCATCCCGATATATGGCCCTCTCGAGCTTACCTTTATATGGTTCCTACGAGCTTCCCGTTAATAACTCTTCGTAGCATCCCAATCAGTTGTGATCCTACATGAGTTGTAGGCACATTGCAGCTCTTATGAGCGTCCCGATATATGGCTCTTCGGAGTTTCCCGATTAAAGGCTCTTTGTGAGCTTTTTGATTAATGGCTCTCCGGAGCTTTTAGATATGGCTCGCTTAAACTTCCCGATATATGGCTATCCGAAGCTTCCTAATTAATGGCTCTTCAGAGCTACCCGTTATTAGCTCACATGAGCTTCCTGAATATGGCTCTTATGAGCTTCCTGTTATATAGCCCAAATAAGCTTCCCGTTACATGGCTCACACGAGCTTCCTGTTATATGGCTCAAGAGAGGGCTTCCTAATTATGTGCTCAAATGAGCAACCCCAAATATGAATTGACGAATTACAGATTCGTACACTTCATGTGTACTACCCTTATATCTATCGATATTTTAAATAATTCAACGGACAAGTTCTGACATGAGAAATTATGAAATTGGGACGAATTATTATGAGTATATACTTGAAATAAAAGAATATGATTTGTACATGATTCATGAATATTTGATATGAAAGGTATAAGTATATGGAAATCGATTATTGATTAGCTCATATATGTTTCTTAATATTCATGTGAATTACATGACTAACATGCTTGATGAGGATATGTGTTCAGGCAAATGGCCAAATTAGTTTGAGCATATTTAGTTAGCTTACCTTAAAAATGAAGTAAATGGTAAGTTAATTTCCTGTTATACGAACTTACTAAGCATTAACTGCTTACTCTATTTTATTTATTCTGTTTTATAGTATTTCGAAAGCTTGTTGGTTTGGAGGCTTGGCGGAGATATCTCACACTATCCATTAGCTCGTTTCGATATAAATAGTAAATTAAATTTTAGGTTATAATGGCATGTATAGGCTAAAAGTGGTCAAGAATGACATGTATGTGTTTGGTTGAAAATTAGCCATTGGTATGGCTTGTAATTGATATGTTTTGATATATATATATAAATAGTGGCCTTAGTGTGTTGTTGTGTGTTTGAAATGGATAAATGATGGAAATCATAAAGGCGTGTTGAGGATTGGTTTTAGGATAGTATAAATTTGGTAAAATATGCCAATATGTATGTATGGTGGTTTTGGTAACTTTGGATAATTGAATATATGAGTTGATATGTCATGTATAAGACCTAGTTTTGGCTTGGTTTAAATGTCTTGGATTGGCTTGTGAGTGTGTTTAAGTTTTTATGTAGGTGGAAGGCAAATTTGGGTGAGACAGAGGTGTTTGTCTCAGCCGTTTGTGACACACGGGTTAGCACATGGGCGTGTGTTTCGGCCGTGTGTCCTTTGCATCTTTAAAATTTAAAACGGAATACTTAGGATTTTTTATATGACCTGGTACACGGGCGTGTGGCTTGGCTATCTGACCTCTTCACCTACACACGGCCTAGCACATGGGCATGTGACTTGGCTGTGTGACCCAAGTTAGAGAGTTACACGGGTACGGACACAGGTTGGGACACGACCGTGTGCCCTATTTCGAATGCCCACACGGCTTGACCACATGAGCGTGTGTCCCCTGCACCTAGGAAAAATTTTGAAGTTTCGCGAAAAATTATCTGAGTACCGATTTAGCCCCGACTGGTTTCTAATGTATGATTTGGGATTCGAGGGCTCATATAAGGGACTTATTGAATAATTTCTGACATGATTGCTAAATAATCTGAAATTTCCGTATTTGACTTGTATATTCTGGTAATACTCTATAACCCTATTTCGACGATGGATTCGAGTTAGGGGTGTTACATTTATTGGTATCAAAGGTACGATTTAGCTTATTCTACTAACGTAGCAAGTACGAGTCTAGCTATACATACCATTATATAACCTGTGATAGTATGATATTTCCTGACCATTTTTAAAGATTTTTTTCGTATAGTAATGTCATCCAACTGAGCTGAATCCAAAGAAGCTGATAGCAATGCTCTAGCTTCAGTTCAAAGAGAAGCCTCAAGTAGTAGAAGCCCCGTAGCTGAGGGCCGAGGAGAAGAGGCTAAAGAAGCCTTCTTCCAAATGATGAATGAGTGGTTTACAAAATTTGTAAGAACCAATCCGGCTGTGCAACAACCTCCACCCCCTCCTGTTTCTCAATCGGCTCCCGAAATGCCACAAGGTTCAGAACTTGTTAGAATTGGTAGGCCACCTGTTGATAAATTCCGTAAATATGGTGCTGAAGAGTTTTGAGCTACAATCGAAGATAATCCTGAAAGAGCTGAGTTCTGGTTAGAAAATACTATTAGAGTTCTGGATGAATTATCATTTACACAGGCTGAATGCCTGAAATGTGCTTTATCTTTGCCAAAAGACTCCGCATACCAGTGGTGAAATACACTGGTTTCTGTTGTATCGAATGAGAGGGTCACTTGAGAACTTTTCCAAATTGAGTTCAAAAAGAAATATATCAGTTAGATATTTTTGGATCAGAAGCAGAAGGAATTTTTAGAGCTTAAACAGGGGAATATGACAGTATTAGAATATGAACAGGAATTTGTTCGGTTAAGTAAATATGCTCGAGAATGTGTCCCGACTGAAATCGTAATGTGTAAGCAGTTTGAAGAGGGTTTAAATGAAGACATAAAATTATTAGTTGGGATTCTAGAGCTAAAAGAATTTTTTGTACTAGTTGACCGGGCATACAAAGCCGAAAAGCTTAGTAAAGAAATAAAACAAGCTGGGATGGAAGGTAGAACTACAAGTAAAAGATTTACGAGGAAGTCACAATAGTCAGTCTCAAAGAAATCAAAACGATATCATGACTGTTCTGCCACCTTTGCAGGGTATTCTGGGAGAGACAGAAGTATTCAACGCTCTAATATGAGATCTCAGGCTACATCTTAGCAAGTGCAGGCAGTGTCAGCAACACCAAACCCAGGTGCAAACACTATAATAAATTCCATTTTGGTGAGTGTCGCATGAGAAACGGAGCATGTTTTAGATGTGGTTCTTTTGACCACTATCTCATAGACTGCCTGAAAAAGCCTGAGAAAGATATTATACAGACTTCAAAGCCGAGCAACTACATTACAAGAGGTAGACCACCTTGTAACCCCGACAATGTCAGTGGCAGTCGAGGTACGACAAAAGATTCAATTGTCAAATCTGAAGCACAAGCACCTACAAGGGCATATGCTATTCGTGCACGTGAAGACTGCTTTAATTGATCCCGGTTTAACTCATTCATATATCTACACGAATTTAGTATCTATTAAAAATTTACCTGTCGAGCCCACTGAATTCATAGCTAAAGTATCAAACCCCCTAAGCCAGTATACGATGGTGGATAAAATTTGTAAGAATTGTTTGTTAATGGTACTGGGTTACTGTTTTTCAGCTGACTTGATGTTATTTCCATTTGATGAATTTTGTGTGATTTTGGGTATAGATTGGCTGACTCAACATGATGCCGTGGGAAATTGTAATCAAAAGCATATTACGTTGAAATGCTAGAATGGTGAAATGATTTGTATTGAATATGATAAATTAGATGTTTTGTTTAATGTGATATCAGCCATGTCAGCACATAAATGTGTTAGAAAAGGGTATGGTGCTTATCTTGCCTATTGATTGGATACTAAAGTATCTGAATCGAAGATTAAATTAGTGTCAGTGGTATGTGAATATCCTGATGTGTTTTCGGAAGAATTACCTGAATAAGCATTGGTCAGAGAAGTGGAATTTTTTATAGATCTTGTTCCGGGGACAACACCAATATCTATAGCACCCTACAGAATGGCTCCGACATAATTAAAAGAGTTAAAAGTACATTTGCAAGAGTTGGCTGATAGAGGTTTTGCTCAACCCAGTTTTTCACCTTGGGGTGCACCGGTTCTGTTTATCAAGAAAAAGGATGGATGCTTGAAATTATGTAGTGACTACATGCAGCTCAACAAAGTCACAATTAAGAATAAGTGTCCACTGCCTCGTATTGATGATTTTTTTGACCAGTTGAAAGGTGCTATAGTATTTTAAAAGATTGATCTCTGTTCTTGTTATTATCAGTTACGAGTGAAAGACTCGGATATACCAAAAACAACCTTCAGAACCAGGTACGGACATTATGAATTTCTTGTGATACTGTTTGGCTTGACAAATGCACCTGCGGTATTTATGGATTTGATGAACAGAATTTTCAGACCGTATCTGGATAGATTTCTTATTGTATTCATTGATGATGTATATTCCCGAGATGGAAATGAGCATGCTGGTCATTTGAGAATTGTTCTGCAAACTCTGCGTGAAAAATAGTTGTATGCTAAATTTAGCAAGTGTGAACTATGGTTTCGAGAAGTTGATTTTCTTGAACATATAGTGTCGGCGGAGGCGTCAGAGTGGACCCAAATAAAATATCAACTATTTTTAACTAGAATCCACCGAAAAATGTGTCTGAATTTAACAGTTTTTTGGGATTACTCAGTTATTATTGGAGATTTGTACATGGGTTTTCAATGATAGCTTCACCAGTGACATGGCTATTACAGAAAGAAGTGAAGTTTGAATAGTTTGATAAATGCCTGCAAAGTTTTGATCAGTTGAAAGCCTTGTTGATCGAAGCACCGGTTCTGGTTCAACCTGAATCAGGTAAGGAATTTGTAATATATAGTGATGCGTCATTGAATGGTTTAGGCTATGTATTGATGCAAGAAGGAAAAGTGATAGCTTATGTATCTAGATAGCTAAAACCACATGAAAGGAATTACCCGATACATGATCTGGAGTTAGCAGCTATTGTAATTGCTTTGAAAATTTGGCAACACTACTTGTTTGGTGAAAAATGTCACATATTCACATATCAAAAAAGCTTAAAGAATTTGATGTCATAGAAAAATTTGAATCTGAGACAACGAAGATGGCTTGAATTGTTAAAAGATTATGACATGATAATTGATTATATTCGGGAAATGCAAATGTGGTTGCTGCTCTGAGTAGAAAGTCTTTGTTTGCTGTATGAGTAATGAATACCCGGTTGTCACTATCTGATGATGGTTCAATTTTAGATGAGTTAAAAGCTAGACCGACATTTCTACAGCAGATCTGCGAAGCTCAGAAAAGTGATAATGAGGTGCAAGCTAAATGGGTACAGTGTAAATCGACTTCTGATTCAGAATTTCAGATTGGACCTAATGACTGTCTGTTATTCAGAGGCAGAGTTTGTGTTTCGAAGAATTCAGAGTTTGTATAAAATATTTTATATGAAGCTCACAGTGTTACTATATTTGTGCATCTGAGGAGTAATAGAATGTATAATGATTTGAAAAAGATGTATTGGTGGCCGGGAATAAAACGCAACATTTTTGAATTCGTATCTAGATGTTTAATATGTTAGCAAGTTAAAGCTAAACATCAGGTACCTTCAGGATTGCTACAGTCAGTCACGATACCAGAATGGAAGTGGGATAGAGTTGCCATGGATTTTGTGTCAAGGTTACGCTTATCTCCGAAAAAGAAAGATGTCATTTGGGTAATCATCGACCATTTGACAAAGTCTGCACACTTTATTCCAATACATATGGATTTATCCTTGGACAGATTGGTTGAATTATATGTTTTTGAGATTGTCAGGCTGCATGGAGTACCAGTCTCCATTATTTCTGATAGAGATCCACCGTTTACATCCCAGTTTTGGGAAAAGCTACAAGAAGCTCTAGGTACACGGTTGCATTTTAGTATCGCATTTCATCCTCAAACTGATGGCCAATCCGAACGAGTACTACAAATTTTGGAAGATATGCTTCGATGTTTTGTTTTAAAATTCGAAGGCAATTGGGAAAAGTATCTGGCGTTAGTCAAATTCGCATATAATAATAGCTATCAGTCAAGTATTAAAATAGCAACGTATGAAGCTCTGTATGGTCGTAAATGTAGAACTCCATTGTATTGGAATGAACTCAGTGACAGAAAGATACATGTAGTTGATCTGATTCGTGAAACTGAAGAAAAAGTGAAAGTGATTCGAGACAGCTTGAAAGCAGCCTCTGATCATCAGAAATCTTATGTGGATCTTAAATGAAAAGAAATAGAATTTCAAGTTGGCGAAAAGGTATTCTGAAAAGTATTGCCTTAGAAGAAAGTTCTTCGGTTTGCCCGTAAAGGTAAATTTTTATACATTCTTCGATTTATTGGGCCGTATAAGGTTATTGAAAGAATCAGACCTATTGTATACCAATTGGCCCTACCGCCAGAGCTTAACAGAATTCACAATGTTTTTCACATGTTTATGTTGCGACAATATTGATCAGATCTTTCACATGTTATCTCCCTGAAAGAGGTTGAGATTTAGCCTGACATGACTTACAGTGAGGAACCCATCAGAATCCTGGCACGTGAGATGAAAGAATATAGAAATAAAAGGTAGCACTAGTAAAAGTTCTCTGGCAATGACATGGAATAGAAGAAGCTACGTGGGAACCGGAGGAAACAATGAGAAAGCAATATCCAAACCTCCTTACTGGTAAGATTTTTAGGATAATTTTTTTAAGGGGGGAGAATTGTAATAGCCCGTTTTCAGTGAAATCAGAATAGTAGTTTCGGGACCACAAATCCAAGTCCGTAAGAAGAATTATTATAAAATTATTTTATTGTCTACCGTATGATAGAAATATCGTATAAAAATTTTGTTAAGAAAGTTTTACTGATTACATGATTAATTGATAAAATGACCAAATTGCATAAAATGCAAAAGTTGAATTCTAGTAGCTAAAAGGATCAAATAGCTATGGAATTTAAAATTTGAGGTCCTTATATGGCAAATATCTGATAATGCCCGACAAGTATAAAGTCTCATTTGAATAAATGAAATTCGATGGATACAGGGTTCCTGACTTGGTTGTGGTCTTGCATATGTTACGGACACACCACATCTTGAAAGAGCTTCCCGTTATTAGCTCTCATGAGCATCCCGATATATGACCCTTTCGAGCTTCCCATTATATAGTTCCTACGAGCGTCCCGTTAATAACTCCTTGGAGCATCCCAAGCAGTTGTGATCCTGCATGTGTTGTGGACACAGTGCAGCTCTTATGAGCATCCTGATATATAGCTCTTTGGAGCTTCTCGATTAAAGGCTCTTTATGAGCTTTTTGATTAATGGCTCTCCAGAGCTTCTCAATATGGCTCGCTTGAACGTCTCGATATATGGCTATCTGGAGTTTCCTGATTAATGGCTCTTCAGAGCTACCCGTTATTGACTCACATGAGCTTTCTGAATATGGCTCTTATGAGCTTCCTGTTATACAGCCTGAATAAGCTTCCCGTTACATGGCTTAGATGAGCTTCTTGTTATATGGCTCGAGAAAGGGCTTCCCAATTATGTGCTCAAATGAGCACCCTCGAATATGAATAGACAGATTATAGATTCGTACACTTCATGTGTACTACCCTTGTATCCATCGATATTTTAAATGATTAAACGAGCAAGTTCTGACATGAGAAATTATTAAATTGGGACGAATTATTATGAGTATATACTTGAAATAAAATAATATGATTTGTACATGATTCATGAATATTTGATATGAAAGGTATAAGTATATGAAAGTTGATTATTGATGAGCTCATATATGTTTCTTGATATTTATGTGAATTACATGACTACATACTTGATGAGGATATGTGTTTAGGCAAATGGCGAAATTGGTTTGAGCACATTCAATTAGCTTACCTTAAATATGAATTAAATGGTAAGTTAATTTCCTGTTATTCGAAGTTACTAAGCATTAATTGCTTACTCTGTTTTATTTCCTCTGTTTTATAGTACTTTGGAAGCTTGTTGGTTTGGAGGCTTGGCGGAGATATATCACACTATCCATCAGCTCGTTTCGGTATAAATAGTAAATTAAATTTTAGGTTATAATGGCATGTAGAGGTTAAAAGTGGTCAAGAAAGGCATGTATGTGTTTGGTTGAAAATTAGCCATTTGTATGGCTTGTAATTGATATGTTTTGATATATATATATATATATATATAAATAGTGGCCTTAGTATGTTGTTGTGTTTTTGAAATGGATAAATGATGAAAATCATAAAGGAATGTTGATGATTGGTTTTAGGATAGTATAAATTTGGTAAAATATGCCTATATGTATGTATGGTGGTTTTGGTAACTTTGGATAATTGAATATATGAGTTGATATGTCATGTATAAGACCTAGTTTTGGCTTGGTTTAAATGTCTTGGATTGGCTTGTGAGTGTGTTTAAGTGTTTATATAGGTGGAAGACAAATTTTTATGATAAATATGGCTTGGAAATAGATCTATTTTGTCCACACGGGCAGAGACATGGCCTAGCACATGTCGTGTGTTTCGGCCGTGTGTCCTCTCCATCTTTAAAATTCAAAATAGAATGCTTAGGATTTTTCACACGGCCTGGCACACGAGTGAGTGGCTTGGCCGTGTGACCTCTGCACCTACACACAGGCGTGTGACTTGGCCATGTGACCCAATTCAGAGAGTGACACAAGTACAGACACGGGTTGGGACACGGTCTTGTGCCCTATTTCGAATGCCCACATGGCCTGTGACATGGGCATGTCTCTTGGTCGTGTGAGCCACACGGCTTAACCACACGGGTGTGTGTCCCTTGCACCTAGGAAAAATTTTGAAATTTCGAGAAAAAGTTTGTGTATCGGTTTAGTCTCGATTGGTTTCTTATGTATGATTTGGGCTTCGAGGGCTCATTTAAGGGACTTATTGAATAATTTCTGACATGATTGTTAAATAATCTGAAATGTCTGTATTTGACCTGTATATTTCGGTAATGCTTCATAACCCTGTTCTGGCGACAGATACGGGTTAGGGGTGTTACACTTATAGTTCTTATCATCAATTATTTCATTTTGATAGCTTTTTCAATTCCATGGATTATACCTATTCGCACAAATACCTCGACGATTCCCACTCGTTAAGACATAGAGCCTAATAAGAATATCTGGAGTTCGTACGGAAATAGGATCCTAATAGCTGGAGACAAGAGATTCATATGAGAAAACATAACTAAACAAGCCTCCACTTGCACCTCTAAAGATAAAGGTACATGAACTGCCATTGGATCCCCATCAAAGTCTACATTGAATCCCTTACAAACTAATGGATGTAAACAAATAGCGTGTCCTTCCACTAAAGTAGGTTGAAATGCCTTTATACATAATCTATGTAGAGTAGGCACTCTATTTAGCAATACAGGATGTCCCCGCATAACTTCTTGCAGTATTTCCCATACAATCGACCCTTTTTCCCGAATTTTACTCTTAGCAACTCCTATGTTCAGAGCAAGATGTTGTCTAATTAGATTGCGAATTACAAATGTCTAGAAAAGCTCTATTGCTATTTCGCGAGGCAATCCATAGTGAAGTAATGAAAGTGAGGGGCCAACAACAATGACAGAACATCCCGAATAATCGACTCGTTTGCCAAGAAAAGTCTCGCGAAATCTTCCCTATTTGCCTTCAAGTACATCTGAAAATAACTTGTGACCGTCCCTTATTGGTTGTCCGTAGATTCCATTATCAAGAAGCGTATCCACAGCTTCTTGTACCAATTTTTCCTGACACATTACTAATTCCCCTGGTGTAGATCTACTTATTGTTAATAGATCAGTAAAAGTATTATTTCGATAGATAACTCTTCTATAGATTTCATTAATATCCGAACTCATTAGTTTACCCCCATCTATCTGAATGATCAGTCTTAACTCTGGAGGAAAAACCAGTTATAGACATAAAACCATCCATTCTAGTTCTATATTTGTTCGAATAAAATGCTTAGCTAATTCCATGTGTCTAACCAAAAAATCCTTTCTTCTTCCAATTTTTTATCTTTCCATTCATTACCCATGAGGCCTTCTTCTCCTAATTCTTTCCATTCTACCACCAAATAATCGATAAGAATTTGCAAATCTAGATCGGCTAATTGTTCTCGAATAGCACCTTTTTCGGTAGAAATTTTGCGACTTTGAAATGTATCGAAACCTTGGGTAGTAAAAAAAAGTGGGATATTATATTTCTAGGATTGAATTTCATATTGGAATGAACCTCGTAATCATAAGAAAGTAGGTTTTTTAGCGATGGGTCTAACAAAAGAAAAATTAGGATGGGCCTTGTGGGATCCCCCCTCAAAATCGGACATGAGAGTTTCCTCTCATTCGGCTCAAGTAGTTAAATCAAATAAAGATAAAGTAAAGGAGTTCTCACTTTCAAATTCTAGAACGCCCCCAAAAAGGTCTACTCTTTACTCAAGTTCCAAGAAACATTTCATTGATTGATTCTTTTTTTTATTGATTTAGATTTTGTTAATTCTTTATTCATTTAAGATTAGGATGTAAATGAAATGTGAAATTCTTGAGTAGTCTACTTCTCCTCGAATGCTGAATCCTCTTAACTTAAAGTAGTGTCATAAGGGATTTACTTGTCTATGTACCCTTCCATTTGATCTCTTAGGTCTTGTGGTACCTCGACGATTATACCACGATGCCCTTAACTTAAAGCCTAAACCTATATGCAATGTATAGACTCCTGCAACCATGACATTTTTGTTTCTTTGAACATAATTTCATTTCTTTCTAAAAGAACTAAAAGAAATGAGAACGGTTAATTCCACACAAAAAAAGAAGTCTTTTTTTTCACAAGGTACAACTCAAAATTCCTAGTTATTTATTTGTACTGACTCAACCATAGACCAATTCCCTTTTTATTTAGGAGTATTGAATACGCCAATAATTCTGAGCTTCATGTTACTCTTCCCAAGAGACATGTCAAATCTAGGGCATCCCAGTTGGATTGAATGGATAATAGTTTATCATTCCTAATCTGTAAAATAATAATTTCGATCAAATCACACATCGCAATATACTAGACCCTCTAATTATTTAAGAGGTTTGTCAAAAATATTGGCGACATAACTAGGAAGACGTTTCAAATACCATACATGAGTTACTGAACATGCCAGCCTTATGTATCCCATTTGATATCTTCGTATCCAAGAATAAAAAAATTCAACTCCACATTGCTCACAAAATTTAGGGCCCTCCATTTGATTTCCTATTACTCGATAATTTCCACAAGCACAAATTCCAATTTTTATAGGTCCAAAATTTCTTTCACAAAATAATCCATCCTTTTCCATTTTATTGGTTTTGTAATGAAAAGTATAGGGTTTTGTCACCTCTCCAATGGTTTCTCCATTAGGTAGGATTTTCTTGGCCCAAGCACTTATTTGTTGGGGAGAAACTGATCCAATTCGGAGTTGTTGTTGTTTATATCAGTCGATCATAGAAGAAAAATTTTTATTTATTCCGATTAAGCTTCCTTCCAATTAATCTGGAAGTTTTTCTCAGATACAAGGAAATGATTCAGTTTCAGAGCCAAAGATCGTAATTCTCGGACAAGAAATCAAAAAGATTCTAGAGCATCTTTGGGTTTAGGTATTGTTCCTCCAATGATCGTAGTCCCAAGTACTTCTTGGCGAGCTCTAATATGATGAGATTTATAAGTAAGCATTTCTTGAAAAATATGAGCAACACCAAATCCCTCTAGAGCCCAAACCTGCATTTCTCCTACTCGTTGTCCTCCCTGCTTGGACCTTCTTCTAAGTGGTTGTTGTGTAACAAGTGTATAATGTCCACTGGAGCACCCATGTATTTTATCATCAACATGATGAATTAATTTCAAGATATAAGGTTTTCTTATTATAACAAGTTGCTCAAATGGGCTTCCCGTTCTTCCATAAAATATTCTTCCTTTTCCTGGATATTTGGGTTCAAATACCCATGGATTTGCTGTTTGCTTATTGGCTTGATATAATTCAGAAAACACTAGTTTTCTCGAAGCCTCTTGTTCATATCTCTCATCAAATGGTGCTATTCGATAATATCTATTTAGTAGACTTCCTGCTATCCCAAGCAAGCATTCAAATAGTTGTTTTACATCCATTCATGAAGGTACTCCTAATGGGTTGAAAACCATATCAACAGGTCTTCCGTCTTGCAAATAAGGCATATTCTATCTAGGTAAAATTTTTGAAATGATCCCTTTATTTCCATGCCTTCCGGCTATTTAACCCCTACTTTGATTTCACGTTTCTGTGAAATATATACACGAATCATTTCCAGATTATAACTAGAACCCCTTTTTCTGGACCCATCTCACATCGATGACTCGACCCCTCCCACTTATAGGTAATTTTAGACAAGTTTCCTTTGAAGTGGATACCTGAATCCCAAGTATGGCCCGTAATAATCTATCTTCTGGAGCATACGATGATTCTTTTGCCACCTGAGGCGTTCATTTACCTACTAAAATATCGCCTGTCTCCACCTAAGATCCCAGCATCACAATTCCATCTTTTTCTAAATTGCGGAGCAAATGGGCTTCTAGGTGCGGTATTTCGTTAATGATTCTTTCAGGACTTTGTATTGTCACATGAGTCTGAATTTCTTATTTTTGTATATGAAAAGAAGTATAAATATCTTCATATACTAGACGCTCGCTAATGAGTATCACATCCTCAAAATTGTAACCTTCTCATGACATATAAGCTACTAGTACGTTTTTGCCCAAGGCGAGTTCACCACCAACCGTAGCGGCATTGTCCACTGAAAGTTTCCCCTTTTTAATGCATTTATGCCGCCAAACCCAGACAGTTTGATGCATACAAGTATTTTTATTGGAATGTTGATACATAACTAATGGAATGCCAACAGCATTTCCATTTCTTGATAAAATAATCTTGTCAGTATTGGTAGAAATGATCTTTCCTTCATGATCAGCTATAGTGGGAACTCCTGAATCTAGAGCCACTTGGCGTTCCACCCAGTTCCAATAATGCACTTCTCGGAATGAGAAAGTGGAACTGCTTGGCGTTGCATATTAGAACTCATTAAAGCCCAATTTGCGTCATTATGCTTGATAAAAGGAATGAGGGAAGCTCCAATAGTAAAATATTGAAAAGGTAAAATACTTCAAAAATGAACATGTTCCCATGCAATAGTCAGAAATTCTTGGCAGTATCGAGTCGGAACAACCTATTCTTCCTAAATACCCTGACTCAAGGCCAAAGAATTTCCTGCTGCTACCATATAATATCCATCTCGAATTGGGGATAAATAAAGCATCTGTTCTTTTTTTGATCTCTCAAAGATTTTTATAAAATGGACTTTCTAGAGACCCCCAATGACCAATCCTGGCATGAATTACTAAGGATCCGATAAGTCCAACATTGATCCCTTCAGACGTGTCAATTGGGAAAATGCGTCCATAGTGACTAGGATGGATATCTCATATCCAAAAATTAATAGTTTGCTCGGTTAATCCTCTGGGGCCCAAATAACTCAATTTTCTCCTATGCACTATTTGTGTCATTGGATTTGTTCGATCCAAAACTTGAGACAGTAGGTGTAGTTCGAAAAAGGATTCATAAGTGGTTGGTAATGGAGTCGAAGTTATCAAATTCTAAGGAGTCGGTGTCAATTTATGCCTAATTGCTCCGCATGTAGTTCCTCTAACTACATTTTCTAAACGAACCAGAGCCAATCCAAATTGATCTTGTAAGAGATCTGCTACATAATGAATACACTTATTCTTCAAATGATTCATATTGTCAAGTGTACCCATTCCAAACAAACGATCTGCAGTTGCCAATATATCTCGCGGTAACAAAAAGGTATTCTTCTGAGGTATATTAAGATTCAATCTCTGGTTCATATTTTGTCAACCAATCCTTCCTAATTCACATCTTTGCTGAAAGAATTTCTTTTGTAATTCCTTACACAAGGATTCAGAAAATACCGGATCTCCTCCTACACAAGAAAATTGTTAATAAAAATAAAAAATGGCTTTTTCTTTTAACCCAATTTTTTTTCCTTATCGGCCAGGAAAGACAATAAAATCTCAGGGTAGCAAACATTCTCTAGGATTTCTCTTAGATTCGAACCCATAGTTGATGATAGAACTAGAATAGATATTTTCTATTTCCTACTGAACTAGAATAGATATTTTCTATTTCCTACTTACACGAGCCCATATCCTTGCTTTTCTATCAATCTCTAATTCTAACCTCCCTCCCTAATTTGATATTATGGTTATGATCCAATTCTGATTGACAATAGATACTGAGGCTTTGCAATATTTGATTGATAACAATACTGTATATTCCATTTACTATAGAAGTTCCGAGATTGACAATTAAAGGAATGTTTCCAGTAAAAATTATTTGTTCTTGCATATCCTTACTGGTTTTCCAGATTAATCCTACGGATACATATAATTCAGAAGAATATCGTGAGTGATTCATATACTTCATCCCTTTCTTTTATCAATGGTTCCACCAATTGATATGTTTCCACAAATAATTGAAATTCAATTTCTTGCTCTGTATCTTCAATTTTTTTTAAACTTATAAAGTTCTTCTGTTAAGCCCTGATCCATGAACCCACAAAATCCTTCACATTGTATCTGATTCAACCCAGGTATTGTAGGTATTTCCCCATTTTTATCCCCCGAGCATTTTGAATTTCCCATTTCTCAACAAAATCCCATTTTTTTCTTATTCTTCATCGAATCCTACGAATCGATCTAATAATGATGGAATTGAATTTCTATTTTATTTACTGAATCACATGAAATTTTATCTAACTCCATATACCATATAATATATGTGGAATGTATGAAATATGAAATGTGTATGAACGGAAGAAGAAAAATTATAATCAAATTATAATTTATATTTATAACAAACAATTACTGAGAAAAAATTGATAAATGCCATTTAGCCGCATGGAGTTTTGTTTTTGTATATAATATAAAAAATAATTCAATTTCTACCATTATTATGGTATTACATATTCCAATCCGATTGAATACCAAAAAATGAAAGGAATTCCTAATTTGATCTATTTGTTCAGATAAAGACAAAATAATCATAAACTATATATATAAGGAGAGAGTTGATTTTTCTAGTGATTAATTTTTCATGGACTCCATTGTTCAAAAAACGATTCGCAGAGAAGATAGATGTTTTATCCACTTTTTAGTTTTTTATTTTTAGTAGAATACTTAGAATATGATTGAAGTGCATACAAAATGGGGCTTATATTTATTAAACATGTGCGGATATATCATTTCTATTTATATATGTATTTCTTTTATTCTATTATAACGCTCTAATGGAGACAAGACATGGCGTGCTCTATAAAAAATTCTATTTTTTCTTTTATTTTAATCTATTCAATGAAAAATTGAAACACGAGAATTTCTTCTTGATTCCCTATGGACATCATATCTAGATAGATAAAATACCTCATTAGATAACTATACCGTGTAACAACTTATGCTCTGGGGTTTACATAGACTCATAATTGTTGTTATATTATTATAATATACTTGAAATTAGAAAAAATTTTATTGGAAAAAAGATCAATCTTGATTAGTTATGTATCCATTTTATTTTCTTATACCATTAGAAAAGCCAAGTGAAGAAGAATAATCCATAAATTTGCAGTCAATAGTTAATGGTTCCGATTTATTTGTCCTGAATTTTGACTTTTATAACTAAGAATCCACATTTTCTTTTTCAATAGAAAAGAAAGGGAAAGTTTTTAGATATTGTATGTCTTGAGATACTATAACCAATTGAAGGTATGGATCCGATTTAAAAATGAAAAAGAAAAGGGAGATACTTTCCCTTTTTTTGTTGGTAGCCTTTTGGCGACATGGTCGAGCGGTAAGGCGGGGGATTGCAAATCCCCTATTCCCTAGTTCAAATCCAAGTGTCACCTGATCAACAAAAAACTTGAAATCCTAACGTCTCCTAACGTCTAGGATTCAAGGAAAAACTAAAGTAGTGGAAGGGAATCAGTAAATCTTGATATGGGAGCCCCCTTTACTAATGGAGTGGCTACTAGAGGAGTCTTGAATTAGATTGGATAACGGGAGTATCTAATTAACTAATGAATGGTTATAGAAGGGTTGGAAGATACTTTGTATACAGATGGATGAAAGTCTCTGAGTGTTCAGGCATCCAATTAATATTAGATTGGATAGATAATTGGCTTTTACTTAGTGAGGGACACAAAAAGAAAGAATAAGTCTTATTATTGATACATGTGAGTAACATTCTTTTGATACTTCTAAAAGTGTTACTGTGAATTTTGCTTGTGCTTAATGGTTCTTGATTTTACTCGAAATCATGTAAGAGCTTGTTATAAGTGGATTTATCGAAATGATTCATCAACGATGGCGTGTCGCAATTCCCTTTTCTTTTTGACTCTGCTCTAGTAATTCCACTATTATTAGTGAACAATAATGGAAAATTTAAATTCCTTCATATTTGTTTCATATTCATAGAGATATGGGACATAATACACATGGTTATAGTAAGTCTTGTTTGGGCTACTTTAATGGTAGTCTTTACATTTTCCCTTTCACTCGTAGTATGGGGAAGAAGTGGGCTTTAGGGGTACTCCTAATTGGGGTTGAGGAATCAAACTGTATCAATTATTTTCTAGATAGTTTTGCAAAGCTTTTTTTTTATTTTAACTATTTTATTAGTCTTAATTTCGAAATTCTTAGATTCTAGTGGAGTAATGTATTCTATGAATAACACCTTTTCAATCAAAATCAAAAAAACATTTCAATAATCCCCATGTTTGTATTTCTAAAGTAAAAGGGATTTGGATGATAGACAATTAAAAAAAAAAAGAATTCTTCCTAAATTTTGTATTTTGATGAACCAGCTCTTACTAGAGTTATAAACGTATAATAAGGGACAAGGAACCCCTTTTGTTTTTTGTATTTGCTTGTTTTTATTTCCCTCCCTCTTTACTATTCAAAGAGAAAAAAGAGAGAGTCTTTTTTTTATTTAATTTAATTTAATAAAATCATGCCTTAGTGTAGTCACATATTAGACACTTACCCCCTGTTTTATTTGAATTTCATTTATGAAATGCTTTATTGACTCATATCATAGCATGGATCAAAGAAGTTAAATTCAAAATCGGTAGGGTATACCATTTTTTCAAAACGAAATACGAAAAGTTACCATAGAACTCTTTGGATCATCTATCCGTTGCTCAATGAATTACTTCTTTGGAATGTTAAAAAAACGATTACTTGGTTTTCTTTTTTTATTAATTTAATTAATATATGCCTATTCCATTCCATTTTCCTTCATTTCTGATTATTTTAATAGGAATCTCGGTATCCACCAAAAGAATCAAATCCAAGAAATGAAAGAATTATAAAATCGTAAGACTTGCCTTTCAATTATTTGATTAATTGAAATCAACACAAATAAAAGAGATCAAACGAAGAAATAAAATTGAGATACTATGTACAATGAATATATTTAATTGATATCGACATGTATGACGATACATATTGTGGATTCATCTATATTAAGCTTGTATCTTTCTACATTACAATAATAGATATAGATAGTATGGTAGAAAGATTCATATTTTTCTATCATACTATCGAGTTTTATAGGATGTGCTTATTCTAGTTCATTCATTTTATTTAAGATGTGAGATTTGAATCCTTTTTTTCTTAACACCTTGATAAAAGTCAAGTTTCATTCAAATTAATCACTTTGACTGACAGTTTTTATGTATATTATAAGTAAAAAAGCGGCAGAAACTAGAATGAACAACAATGTAGCAGTAAATGTGAGAATATTTACTTCTATAATTTCATTTTTTTTACTTTGCAATAACTCAGGATTTAATCCCATAGAGATGATAAATTTGTCGCTTGTAAATTCAATGCAATGACTTACATTTCAAAGACATCGAATCAAATCAATATCATGAATAACAATATCTAGGCTATCAAATCGATTCACCATCGAGAATTGAATAGTATAACATAGGAAGATCTTTTATCCACACCGAATACAAAAGGTGATGCCTGGTCCTATCAAAAGAATTCCTTTTCTTTATTTATATATATTCTTTTCCACCCTTTCTTTTCGATAATATAACGCCTTCATTGTACAATCATCTAATGATGTATCATCTGTCTACTTTTCCACTTTCATCGTTTCCAAATAGTTTCCAAATAAACCCCAACAAAAAAGAGAAAGGAAAAAAAAAAAAGATAAAGATATCATTGGGAATGAAATTCTGTCATTTGTATCCCATTTTACAGAAAATGGAGGGATCAGTTGATGTATTTTAAAAATTTTATCCGTTGAGGATGATGGGGCTCGAACCCGCAGCTTTCACCTTGACAGAGCGGTGCTCTGATCAATTGAACTACAATCCCAGGGAAATAAAGAAAAGTGTACAACATAGATAGTCTTATGATTTCATTCTAGCCATTTTCTATTTAGATTTTAGATTCGAAGTCGGGTTGTAAAAATAAATTCGCGAGTGATTTATTGATATCCATACGGGTATGCACTTTGAGCGAGAGCGACACGGATTACTATTTACTAGGAATCCTTTCGTTATTGCCAAATAAATTGATCAATAATCAATTTGAAAATGAAAACAAAAAAAGTATTCTTTTTTGTTTACTTTACTCTTTTTCTTTTTATTAAACTTTCTATTTAATGATCCTGATATGAATCTAGAGCGGTATCAAGGTCATAATTTATGGGAACAACTAAATAAATAGAACAAAATAAAAAACAAATAGCGGTAGGGATGGATATATCACAAAATTGGACTCTTTTTATTCTTCCCTAATTTTTTGTTTGGCTTTTCGAGAAAATAAAATGCAAAAAAAGGGCATTTTAGGTTATGGCAGATCAACGAATTATTGGGCTGAGCTGGATTTGAACTAGCGTAGACATATTGCCAACAAATTTATAGTCCGTCCCCATTAACCGCTCGGGCATCGATCCAGGAAGAATCAATTCTAGGTTTATTGATAATCCATGATCAACTTCCTTTCGTAGTACCCTACCCCTAAGGGAAGTTGAATCCCTATTGCCTCCTTGAAAGAGAGGTGTCCTGAACTGGTAGACGATGATGGCATACTTGCCTGACCGCGACCATACTATGCTCATAGTATGAGCAGTTTTTTGAAATTGTCAATATAATGGAATGACTAGAGCTGAAAGCTTTTTCCATCTTTTATGATTTTCTATTTTTGATTCACGATTTATACTCAATAAATCATTCATTTTAATCTCCATTCTATTCGATGTAGAAATAAATTAGATAAATTCAATCTATTATA